>NC_044031.1:535102715-535417081 GCF_901765095.1 Microcaecilia unicolor
TACCTTTGTTGTCTGGTGACTTTATTTTTCTATCCATATTAGTCCCAGGCTTTGATTCTACTGCTCTCTATCTGTTCCCTTAACTCCGTTTCCAGGGGTTCCTTTCCATTTATTTCTTTACTTTCCTCCTTCATTTCTTGCCATACATCCAAAAGTAAAAGCTAGGTCCTCCTCTGTGGAATTGATTGGAGAAGGTATAACATGTATCCAGCTTTTGCCTATTTTTTCCATCCATGTGCAGTTTTTCTCCTTTCTTCCCTTTCTCTCATCTCCATCCATGTGCATCTTCTTTTTTCTTTCCTCCCCTCCATCCATGTCCAACACTTCTCCTCTCTCCTCCCCTCCATCCATGTCCAGCATTTCTCCTCTCTTCCCTCCCCTGTATCCATATAAAGCAATAATTCTCTCTCCCCTCTCCTCCATTCAAGTCCAGCATTTCTCCTCTATCTCCTGCTCTCTTCTCCATCCATTTCCAGCATTTCTCCACTCTTCCCTGCCCTCCCATCCATGTGCATCTCCTTCCTCTCTTCCCTCCCTGCCAACCCATCCATCCATCCATGTCCAGCAATTCTCCTCTATCTCCTGCTCTCTTCTCCATCCATTTCCAGCATTTCTCCACTCTTTCCTGCCCTCCCATCCATGTGCATCTCCTTCCTCTCTTCCCTCCCCTCCATCCATGTCCAGCATGTCTCCTCTCTCCCCTGCCCTCCCCTCCCATATCCAGCGATTCTCCCCTGTCCTCCCCTGCCATCCATGTCCAGCGATTCTCCTCTCTCCCCTTCCCTCCCCTCTCATCCATGTCCAATGATTCTCCTCTCTCCCCTGCTTTCTCCTTCCATCCCTGTCCAGCGAATCTATCTTCCCTGACCTCCCCTCTCATCCATGTCCAGTGATTCTTTTCTGCCCCCTGTCCTCCCCTGTCATCAATGTACAGCAATTCTTCTCTGCCCCCTGCCCTCCCCTCCCATCCATGTCCAGCAATTTTCCTCTCTCCCATGCCCTCCCTTCCCATCCATGTCCAACAATTCTCTTCCCTGCCCTCCCCTCCATGTCCAGTGATTCTCCTCTCTCCCCTGCCCTCCCTTCCCATCCATGTACAGCAATTCTCTCTTCCCTCCCCACCCCTCCCATCCATCCAGCAATTCTCCTCTCTCCCCTGCTCTCCCCTCCCATGTCCAGCAATTCTCTCTTCCCTGCCCTCCCCTCACATCCATGTCCAGCAATTCTCTCTTCCCTGCCCTCCCCTCTCCCATGTCCAGCAATTCTTCTTCACCCAGCCCATCCTCCTTCTCCCAGCTTGTCCTCTTCTCTCCCCTGCCCTCCCCTCCCATCCATGTCCAGCGATTTTCCTTTCTCCCATGCCCTCCTCTCCCATCCATGTCCAACAATTCTCTTCCCTGTCCTCCCCTCCCATGTCCAGCAATTCTCTCTTCCCTGCCCTCCCCTCACATCCATGTCCAGCAATTCTCTCTTCCCTGCCCTCCCCTTTCCCATGTCCAGCAATTCTTCTTCACCCAGCCCATCCTCCTTCTCCCAGCCTGTCCTCCTTCTCCACTGCCTGCCAGCGTCAGACTCAGCAGTGCGAACAGTGCAGGCAGCAATTGAAAGAGGCTGGCAGCATCGGAGCTTCCCTCTGCGAGTCCCACCTTTGCAGAAACAGGAAGTTGAAACAACATAGGCAGGACTCGCAGAGGGAAGCTCCGACGCTGCCAGTCTCTCTTAATCGCTGCCTGCACTGTTTGCGCTGCCGCATCCAACGTAGTAGTAAGTAGGTGAGTCAGAGGAAGGGTGTAGGACTCACCTGGGGGGGGAGGTGCCAGTACGCCGTACTGGTGCGTACCGGCACAAAAAAAAGTGTAGAGGAAACAACATTCTCGAATAAACCAAAAAACAAATTTTTAGTTGATAATCAGAATACTATAGGAAGGAAAGGGAACCAAATGATGCTGCAAAATTAGACAAACTAAGGGGCCTTTTTACTAAGCCATGTAGGCGCCTACGCAAGCACAACGCATGCCAATTCGGAACTACTGCGTGGCCTGGGCAGTAATTTAATTTTTTACGCATGTCCACTATGCAAGCCAGAAAATATATTTTATTTTCCATCGCTCAGCGCTAACTGGGCGGTAATCAGCATTGTACATGATCTGACGATTCCCGCCCAGTTAACGCATGAGACCTTACCACAAAGTGAATGGGTGGCGGTAAGGTCTCTGGCCCAAAATGGACGCACACCAACTTTCATTTTGCCGCATGTCCATTTTCATCCAAAAATAAAGGCCTAAGAAAACAGAAAAAATGAAAAGGAGAAAATCTGATTATAAAGCCAAGCCTTCAAAGATGACTTAAATCTATTAAGGGATAGATCAGAGTGCAAAGAAGTTGGTATCCTGACCAGTAAATTGTCATATGCCAAATTACTGAAAATTAACCAGTGAAAGAGAAACAGTTTCTCTTTTTGAGGTCTTTAAGCATAAGGAGTACAGTTCTGACATGGAGAAGGAAGAGCACGATGTGATCAAGATGAGTCGAGGGAGACTGCAACTTGGGTCTAATCCACCTCAGGAACAGCCTGTGAGAATCCATGATACTATCAGCTTAAGCGCCTCTCAATGTACAGTAATTGCGAGCTCAACACACAGGGTTACATGAATGTTCTTGAAAACTGAACTTAAAGTTTCAACTTCACAGTTCTAGTAGAGGAGTGACCTAATGGTTGCAGCAGTGGGCTGAGAATCAGGAGCATAACATGCAAATCCTACTGATGCTCCTTGTCAGCTGTGCAAAAGCTCTTAACCTTCCATCACCAGAGGTACAATTTTAGATTGTAAACAACTAGGAACATGAAAATACATACTGTAGCTGAATGTAACTCACCTTGAACTACTACTAAAAAGGTGTAAGCTAAAATCCCCCCCCCCCCCCCCCGAGTTACAGATCTTTTCCCCAGTGGATATATTGGTTAATGAAGCAATAGAACCTTTAGCTCCCCCCCTCCCCTTGCGCTGAGGTCCTCCTTGGAGAGACAGCAGTTATCTCTGTAGATAGATTAATCACTTTCAGTTAAATAGCGGTAATATGGTATTCACAGAAAATGCCTCACTTTCTTCAGACCTTACATGGAGGCAGGTTGCCTGTTGTTTATATGTATATGTTGGAAAATCTGTCCCAACACTGGCAGCACTAAGCACAGCACTATACGTTCAAGGTCTGAAAAGACACACAGGACCAGCCATTTCAGTCTACAACTAGTTCAGCAGCTCTTAGGGTCCAAGCTAAAGCACAGGCCGCAAAGTCAAGAGTTCTTTATGGTGAACAAGAAGCAGCCATAAAAATGAAAAACTCAGACTAGAAAAGAGGGAAAGAAAGCAGCTGCTGAGGTTGCTGATGCCACTGCAGCTGCTGTTGCTGCCACCTCTGAATGCAAGAAGGTGGAGTTATACTTCGCCTTGGAAAGGCTGCAGTGAGAGGAAGAAGCAACTGTCCTTGAGGCCGTAGCCAAGGCCCTTGAAGAAGGTATAAAGCAGGATGGCAGGGAGAGCCAGCTTAGTCACGTTATTGCAGAAGATGCTGCCCAGCGATCTGCAGTCTATGTGAAGACCCGCACCTCAGCACACAAGAGTGCACAGTCACAGTCTGACTCAGAAGAGTCATCAGATTTGCAGCAAGCAAGTTCCTCCACACCAGAGTCTAACTCACCTGAAAGAAGCAAGCCTAAGGTAAAGCATGCTACAGAGGTAAAATGCCATCACAGTGATCCACTTGCTTTCATGCAAACAAATGCACTATTACTGGCTCTTGCTCCAAAAAAGCACATCAAGGGAAATGCTTCACTTCAACCACAGATTCTGATACGGTGTAGTGCACTGTAGAGAAGGGAAGCCAGACCCATATCCCACTCTGCTACACTTGTGATGGAAAGTGTGAGCTGTCCAAAACCCACCAAAAACCCACTGTACCCATAAATGGGTGATACCAGCAGGCATAAGGGCTATTGTTATAGTGTACAATTGGTTACAATAGGATTTTGGTGGGTTTTGGAGGGCTCACCATACAGCATGAGAGGGTAATGGTGGGATGTGTACCTGGGACTTTTGATGTGAAATCCACTGCAGTGCTCCCTAAGGTTCTCCACTGCTCTTCTGGGATGTCTGTATGTCTGTCTACTAAGAATGCTGGCCCCTCCCCCCACACATCCCAATGGATTGCTTTTGTGTGTTTTTCGCTTGGTCTCTTTTTTTATGGTCAGAAAGATAGATGCACTGAACATAACAGCATCTAGCAAATGGCTATTTTTGAAACAAAAATATGTTTTTTCTGGTTTGAAACTTGCTGTGTTCATCACTTGATTTGAAAATGTCCAAAATCAGATTTAGAGGTCATATTGAAAATGCCCCTCCATATATAGCAGTTAGTATCTAATTTCTGAATGATATAAATGAGGACATTCATATAAGGGAGAGCACCTTTGGTACTCAGCCTTATGGTACTAATCAACCAAAAGCCATAATCATTGGTCCCAAAATTTCAAGTTAAATATATTTATAATCATTCCATTCACGAATCTTCATTTATATAACAGCAACTCTGTTCATAAGTTTCATTTAATGTTCATTCAAAATTCACTATAACAAGGCTTAAAACAGTTTCACTTATCTACAATCCACTATGCCAGAGGATCCATCTGTATAGTCTAGTATAAGTTCATGTTTTGAACTCAACAGTTCTGCATCAGATCTAGTCTTCTATTCTATTCTGATGTCAGTTTCTTTCTATCTATCTATCTATCTATCTATCTATCTATATCAAACAATAGTTTTTTCCCCACCAATCAAATTTAAATGGTCCAATCAGAATCAAAACAGCATCAAATTCATATTATGATAACCATTCATTTTCCAAGTTCATTCCTTCCAGTTGAACTGATCTTAGCAAAACATCCAAAATTGTTACCTGTAATTCAACTGACAATCATGATTTCCCTCTCTCCAGTCTTCTGGAATATGATTGACTACTTTTCATCAACAATCCTCCATTTTATTTTTGTATTCCAAAACTTCTGCTAAAAGAGCAGTGAGAGTACTAGTACTAATTCTACTATGATGAGTGAGCCTAGTTTAGTATGAACTTAAATTCCACTATGAATAATTGTTAGATGTTCCTTACTGAATTTTGGGTAGATTTTAGTTTATTTTTCATTATGAATGTTGTTCTGTAAGCTGTATAGAACATATCGATATTATGGTATATAAAACTAAGAAATACAATGAAATTAGGATATCACACTTCATTAATGTGGTACCGGAGAGGGGGTAGAGAACAACAGCCAATTAGTCTAACCTTAGAAGCAAGAAAATTAATGGATATTCTACTAAAGGAATGGATAGTCAAATATCCACAATCTGTTGGGTTGAAGGATACAAGACAGTAAACGAAATAGGACAGCATGGTCTAGCTTTTATGATTTTCCATGAGAATAAAATAAGGCATTTTCCCTGCCATTAGTAATAATAGGAACTATGTGGCTGCATGGAGGGCTGCCTGGACTTACTCCTGCTCTGAGCATGAGTTAACCTGATTTAGGGTAGAAGCTTTAGGAAGGGGAATAAAAGTTTTGTGGGCAGGTCACTGAATAACCATTAGAAAGGGATATAGGCAGAGTGGAGTCTGTTAATAGGGAGTGGTTCCAACTCCTATGCCCTCTAAATATGTTTTTCTGACCCATCTGAATAGTATGTTGTCTCTTCCAAAATACCACAAGTAGCATAAGCAGGTCCCATTTAAAGACAATTATTCAGACAAAGTGCAGCAAAATCAAGCACACACGATTATTTATTTAACAAGCTTATATTCTGTTGTTTCCATAGTTCAAAGCAGCTTACATTCACTTGCTTGCAACTCTGGCAAATTAAATAATCGTAGTTTTAAAAAAAGCATATGAAGATACCAATGTAACATTGCAATAATTTTTGAAAGCATTATTTTCAAGATACTTTTCCTTGTGTTCTCAGTAGTAAATAAGTCTATTGGTTTATATTGTTGTACTACACATTACCCTTGCCCTTCTATGTCTGTATAGATATAAGCATTTGTTGTATTGTCGTTTTTAAATGTGAATATTTTTATGTCATTTTCTTATTGAAAGGTGGTATAACAAATACTGCAAATAAAATAAAATAAATAGTTGATATTATTAGCATGAGCAATATACCTATTTTATACCGAGGCAATAAGGAAAAAAGAAATAAGCAGTCAGATTACAATGGATAGAACTATGTTACTAGCTTAGGGGGTCTGTATTAAGCTGCGATAGAGTTTAAAGCTCATGGTAGAAATCCGCTGGTGGCAAACACCAAGATGCCCATTATATTCCTATGGGTGACTCAACATTTACTGCCAGCTGATTTCTATCATGAGCTAAAAATGCTGCCACGGCCTAGTTAAAAACCTCCTTAGTTAAACAAACTCAGAAACAGAGTCTTTGAATAGAACCAAAGGATTACACATTTCCTTTTGAAATCATCAGTTAGAAAACTGGACTAAAGAGAACAGAGCTGATATATTTATATGTTGCATATGAATGACTTCATGTCCTTCCTATGCTTGTCAGTCATCTTAAAGCATTGTTTGTGTTACGTCAATAAGAGCTGCTAATCAATGATAATAAAAGTCTGTTGTGTTGCTGGTGCTGTGCTGGAACCTCGGTTCTTATCACAGTCTGTTCTGCTAACAAATATCTCTTTCTCTGATTCTTATTCTCCTTGAATGCATTCCAAATATAAAGTAGAAATCAATGTTCTGCTTCAGCTTCTCTTTTCTCTGAAACATATGCCTTTGTAAACAATGACATTTGGAGATAAGTGATCTTAATTGCTCATTCTTCCAAATACTTTAATTTAATAAATTAGAATGTATCCATTCAAACTAGGCAGAGTAAACAAATTTATCATTCTTTTTCATAGCTCTGCCGTAGGAATCATAGAAATCCCATTAAACTTTTCCAGTTTGCCTAGCCTTCACCTGTTCTTTCGAAGTATTGAAGGTCAGTAAGAAGTTGGGTGGCTTCTTCTAATGCTTTGGGGCACGTCTGCAAGTATTAACACTTTACTTTTTGTTGTAGATTTTAGAAAGAATGTACAAATCAGAATTGAGCCACCTAGGTTGGGATGTGTCAGATTCCAGTGGCATTTTAGAAAATGATCTGTCCTTTTCTAAAATACACGCAGGAATGGATGTGTATGTGCAAGCTATGTGTGGCAGTAGCACCCATTTTGCAATTGTCAATGAGGTCAACATGGCAGCATACACATGCATGTGTAACCCGGGTCTCTTTTATTTCCTCTTAATTCCTCCTAAAGCTATCACTTACCCCAACATAGGTACTATCTTTCTGTATTTTATTCCATAAACACTCCCTGTGGGCTGGGCTTCCTCCCACCCAGGGACCTCCCAGGCACTCCCCCCACTGACTCTCTACCAGGGCTTACTCTTACAGTATTCCCATCTTAACCAGGGATTACATATGTGTCGGCAGATATATGTATATGTTGGTATTTAAGAGCATACAGATGTATGTGCAGGGACATACATGTGCATGTCTGCCACTTTTTTCTCCTTTGTTGCACATCCTCCCACCCACCCCTTTTGAGGAATATTGTTGAAGAATGGGTTAGGGTACCAGAACTAGGAATGATACATTTTTCAACTGGTGGAGCTCTCTCCCTTCAGAGGGGTGACTGCCCGAGGGGTGGGAAGTCCTACCCTTGGACAGACAGCTAAAAGTGAGGGGAAGCAGTATTGTGATACTGTTCAGCTGGTGCTGGCCTTGTTAACCTCAGTAGTTCCAATCTGCCCACTATCCCTGCATCACCCATGGCCTCCCTAGCTACTAAAAGAACTACCTCCTGATGGGTTACACAAAAGGATGAAGAGATACCTGTAAAGGGGGTGGGGGTCTTTTCAGGGCATGGTGTCATTTGCACCTTGAATCATCGCTTCTACATTTGTTACAGTGATAACTTGTGGCACACTATAATAATTAATATTCTGACATCAAGTGGGGATCTGGTGAGTAGAGAAGCAGGAAGCAGTTGAACAGCCAATCACAGCACATTTAGCTGACACCAGTGACAGCTAAACGCACTGTGATTGGCTGAGAGAGACCTGGAGGGGCATAACGCTTGGCTGCTCTGCGCATGCTCAGCTGGCTGGCTGACTGGCTTCCCCTCCTTAGGAAGGAAATCGCGTGCAAATGAGCTAACAGCGAGCAGCTCATTTGCATGCAATTTCCTTCATGCATGCCCGTTTTTTACCAATTCGCTAAGGGATCAGTAAGGGAAGGGCTCTTTCCCTGGAGTTAATGCATCTGGCTCTTAATCTTGTATTTTCCTGTGCTACAGCTTTCAATGAATTGGCAGAAGCATTCTAAAATCTGGCACTGCTCCAATTCAGCCTTTTATTCTACTGCCCAGCATGCTCCCTCACTACCTAATTATTTTATGGTTCCCTGTAGAGATACACCCCTGACTGGGTCACAACTTCAAGCCTAGCCTCTCAAGATCATTAATGATAAAAATGAGGTGCTAATTTGAGATGTAGAGAGGACTGTCCCAGTTTTTAAAATCAACCTCCCTTTTTTTCAGCTGTGCTACTTTCTTCTACTGTCATGCCAAGGGATAGAGCTCAGAGCCTGTCTTTCTCCTTTACATCTTACATACTACAGAATGCCAGACAAATTCTGTGAAGTGTGAAAAGCCATGAACAACTGGATGGATGAGAACACATGAAAGAAAATATATGAGGTTTAATATTAATTTCCATACAAACTGAATGCCAATGCTGCCTTAAGGCAAGGGAAAGGGAACGAAAGAAATGACAGAGAGAGTGAGAGGTTGATCAAAAGGAGTTTAAATGACTTGATCACCTAGAAAGTGGTGGGACAGAATATTAGAGTCTTTAAGATTTACATTTTTTATACAGTTAAGGCTATGTTATGTTGTCAGCGTTGCTAGAATGCTGTACAGAATTCTGTATAAAAATGGATGGAGGGAGGGGGAGGCATAGCCACAGGGGACCTTGGGTGCCTGGGCCCCTCCTTTGAAAACAGAAGACACTGGAAGGGGAAGGAGAGGCTGAATGGACCGCAGAGAAGCTGGAAGTGGAAGAGAGACTCTGGAAGGGTAAGAGAGATGCTGCATGGTGGGGGGGAGAGGCTGGAAGGGGAGGGGAGAGGCTGTATGGGGAGAACGACACTGCATGGGGAGAGGAGCCACTGGAAGGAGAAGAGAGACACTGCATGGGGAGTGGAGAGGCTGGGAGGGAAGAGAGATGCGGCATGGGAAGTGGAGAGGCTGGGGGGGGGGGGGGGAAGAGCGATGCGGCATGGGAAGTGGAGAGGATGGGAGGGGAAGACAGATGTGGCATGGGGAATGGAGAGGCTGGAAGGGGAAGACAGATGCTGCATGGAGAGCAGAGAGGCTGAAAGAGTAAGACAGACCCTGCATGAGGATCAACAAAATTTGCCTGTTCAGCTCTTTATTATTCATTAAAATTTAATTTTAAAAATACTGCCTGAGAATCCAGAAAATCCAAAAAATCTGGACTGATCCCATCCCCGAGCAGTCTGGATTTTTAGACTTCTGCTGTATAGAGATCTTCCCAATATCCCCTCCCCAAACTGGACCACAGGGATCACCAACTTTTCTGGAAGAATCAGGGAAGGAGGTTAGGATTCCAGGATCTCATTGTGGGGAATGGTCATACAGATGTATCTTTAACCAGCCTGGGACTGTGTCATATATGGTTATCCTGTCAGGTACCATAAAAATAACCTCAGTGAACTTGATACTCAACCTTTAAGTGATTCATTAACTGTAAGAATGAGATCAAATACCTGGATAAAGAGCCCCCCCCCCCCCCCCCCCCCCACATCTTACAATTTTTACAACCCCATTGATCTTAATTTCTGCTCACTCCAGAATATGCAGAGTGTGCAATAATCCATAATGATTAATGATGTGAAATATCAGAGATTACAGATTTTAAAATAACATCCTATATACATGAGGTGACTGCACATTTTTCAGGTTAAGATAATCAGTATATTTCCTTGTCAAGTGACTATGCAGGCTGTAAAATGCACTTGTTTTCCATGACAAGTAGCATGGTATGTGAAGTAATAAATATCCTTGATTGCTGTCTGTTCATTGGCAGTTCTCAACATTTTCAAACCAAGTACAACAGGAGAATATAAAGATTATTGCATGACATTCTGCTTTAAAAACCCTTAAAAAAGCGTATATCAGTGGCCACCTGAACTTGGGCTGGGGCCTCTGCTGCTTCTGTTTTCCTGGAGTCCCTGACCCAGTTCATATATAAGAGGCTTCATTAACTAAACAAAAATCATATATACAAGGTGAGGCAAACCGCCCCCCCAACCCCCCCCCCCCCCCCCCAAGTAACCCCTTTGATTTTTTTTTGCCATTTTCTCAGCAATTACATAGAATTTCAATATGAAATTTTACAGCTTTATTTGTTGTTACTATTTACGAGTGGAATGAGTTTATTTTTCAACACAGCGAAGTTACAGACGTTTTAGCATGACCACCCAGCAATTTTTGTACATTCCAAAATGTTTGCACTGTAAAACTACCATTATTTGAAAAAAAAAAAAAAAAAGGGTACCAGCTTACTATTAATGATGCCACACTGATGTCTGTGGAGCAATGTTGAAGGCCTATCACATGCTCCACCCAAAGCTGCAAACAATTGCCTAACTCAAGGAAACCCTGCAGATGATCTGGGACAGCCTGCAACAGGGACCAAGTGACAAGGCTGCTAAGAGATTCCCAGAGCACTGAAGGCCTGTGTTAAAGCTTGGGGTGGACACTTTGAGTATTCACAATGACTGCAAAATTCTGACACATTGTTAATTGCATCATTTGAAGGACATTATTTTACTGTACTTTAGCTCAAACAATTTTAATGCACAAAAATCGCTCAGTAGTATTGCTAAAATATCAGTAATGTAAACATAGCTTAACATAATTAAATGTTGTTTAATAGTAATATGTAAGTAGGATGACTAAATAAGTACACTGAGGGGCCCTTTAACTAAGGCACGTAGGCACCTATGCATGTCCAAGTCACGTCAATTTGGAACTACTGCCTGGCTACCGTGTGCCCCTGGTGGTAATTCCATTTTTTACGCACATCCGGTTAATGTGTGAGACCTTACCGCTAAGTCAATGGGTGGCGGTAAGGTCTTAGGCCTAAATGGACGCACGCCAATTTTAATTTTGCTGCACGTCCATTTTTGGCCCCCAAAAAGGGCCTTTTCTGCAGGCACGCTAAAAAATGGGCCTGCATGCGTCCAATACATGCGCCTACAACAGCGCAGGCCATTTTTCGACACACCTTAGTAAAAGGACCCCATAATTTCTTATTAAAATTCAAAGCAGTTGCTGAGAAAATGGCCAAAACCCCCCACAAAACTCTAGGGGGTTATTTTTTTTTTTTGCTTCGTTCTATATACAGTGTGACATTTTTCATTTAATATCCAGGACAGAGGAAGTTACCCTGCTGCAGCTGTAACTACAAACACAAATAGTCTAAAACTGCAAAGAGCAATAATCTGTAACTTCTAATAAATATCTCTTTTGAAAAATGTGGGTACTGCCAGTCAACAAAAGTGTTTATACATGTTTTTTCTAAAATTAGAAGATCAGACCAACGCCACTGTTCCCATCCCTGGCTAGAGCTGCTCTTTGACAAACGACATAACTGCTAATTGCAGTGGACGATTTTCTTTAGCTCAAAAAGCCATCATTGATCTAAAGTGCAAAATATGTGCTAAATATAACAACTCTTCACTAAAAGGTGAATGTTGATCTGGTAAAACCCATTAAGAACCACTTATATCATGTCCATTCAAAGTAAATCACAAATCATTGGCCACTCAAAACAATAACATCTTCAACTCTTGAGCTCCTAATCGCCTCTGGTTCAACAAGACCTTGTTTTATCTCCTTCTTCATGAACAGGCACTGGAAACTTTCTCCACAGCATCTGTACAGTAAAGACTATCAATGGCAGACAGTTACTATATTTAGTGCATATTTTGCACTTTAGAAGATCAATGATCGCTTTTTGAGCTAATGAAAATGATCCACAGCAATTAGCAGTTTTATCATTTAGGGGGTTGTTTTACTAAGCTGCGGTAAAAAGTGACCTTAAGGGCATTCTTACTGCAGCCAGAAAATGGCTGATTTTCCATTTTCTGAATTAATGGCCATGTGCTAATGTTAATAAAGAAAATGGATCCATTCAATTTTTGAATTAAGACCGATTGGAACAGAAGCATTCAATTTAAAAATCCATCTTTATTCATTTTGTAACAGAGTCCGATGCCTTACAGTATCACTCTGCCCAGTGATTTGTTGTAATACTAGACATCGAAGGGTATTAAACTGATGCTGATATTCTTCGCACCTCGATTCCCCAAGATGAAGCTCTAGGAGTCATTAAAAGGTCATTACAACGGGCTGGGGTAGAGGATAAATTATCTACCTTCGTCACAGAGTTGGCTCCAATAGCGATGAAAAAGAACTTTTTTCAGTATGGAACTAAATTGTTTCAACAAGTTTCTGGAGTTGCGATGGGAGCAACGATGGCTCTGTCGATCGCGAATTTATATATGACAGATTTTGAAGATAGTTTTGTATATCCAAGCCAATTTTGGGAAAGCATTGAATTGTGGGTCCGGTTCATAGATTATATTTTTTTTATTATGGAAAGCAGACCCTAAAGTGTTAACAGATATGTTGAAATATCTAAACAATTGTCATTCCAAAATTAAGTTCACAGCCCATTTTGATACAAAGATGATCACATTTTTGGATGTGACAATACAGAAGGAGATGGATTATTTTAGAATTACAGTACATTGGAAAAGGACAAATACAAATACGTTTCTTCATTACACCAGTTGTCATCCGAAAAAAATTATGAGACAGTCTTCCGTTTTCACAGTTCCTGAGATACAGAAGGATTTGCTCAGATGAGAAAGATTTCCACTGTCAAGCCAAGGAAATGCATGCTCGTCTAAGAGAAAGAAGTTATCCGTAGAGAGTTGTGTGGATGGTGTATAAAAGAGCTAAGCACAACAATCGAGAACTCTTATTACAATTGAGTTCATGTGGGGAGGATTTAACAAAAGTGCATACGTATGTATTGAAGCACACACAACAGTCTGGTAAAGTATTACAGATTTTAAAAGAACGTTGGAGCATTGTCCAAACCCTCCCGATTTTTTCAGAAACAAGGATAAGATTTGCATTTAGCAGGGGATGCAATCTAAAAGAGTTACTGTGCCCGTCTAAACTTTCAGATGAGCAGTCTGCTGCATTGATTTTTGAAGGGCATAAAAAGAGTAATGCCTGTGCGATGTGTGATTTGATGATAGAAACCACAAGCTTCACACACCCAACCACTGGAGAGACATATAAACTGAAGATAATACCACATGTAAATCAGATTTTGTTTT
The DNA here is from genome assembly GCF_901765095.1 of Microcaecilia unicolor. Taxonomy (NCBI): domain Eukaryota; kingdom Metazoa; phylum Chordata; class Amphibia; order Gymnophiona; family Siphonopidae; genus Microcaecilia; species Microcaecilia unicolor. The sequence continues at coordinate 535,116,259 of NC_044031.1, forward strand.
CTATTGCATTATTTGTCCATGCAACAAAATGTATGTTGGTCAAACTTCACAGACCCTTTTTGTTAGACTAGTGGAACACATGTGCTAATGTTGCCATTAGTGCATGGCGATTACCAAAAATTAGCGTGTGAGCTCTTACTGCCACATATTTTGTAGGTGGTAAGGGCTCATGTGCTAATCCCGTGCTAATCAGTTAGTGCATAATAATGTGGTCGTGTTAACTGATTTGTGCTGTTATGCCCACTCTCTGCCCCCAGACATGCCCCCCCTGAGAAAAATAAGAATAACCTTTAGCTCATGGTTTGCACATGCATATTGAGCTTTTACTTCAGGATGCCTCTGCGTGTCCACTAGCACTTACCGCAGCTTAGTAAAATGAGCCCTTAATGTTATGCTATAGCCACAGATGGAAACAGTGGCATTGGTCCGAAGATCATCTTTCAGTAATTAAACATTTTAGAAAAAACATATATAAACACTTTTGGTTGACAGGTAGTACCCACATTTTTCTAAAGAGAGAGTCTGATATGCACAGGTAGGGAGAGGGATCTTGGGGTGATAGTATCTGAGGATCTGAAGGCAACAAAACAGTGTGACAAGGTGGTGGTCGTAGCAAGAATGATGCTGGGTTGAATAGAGAGAAGTGTAACTAGCAGAAGAAAGGCGGTGTTGATGCCCCTGTACAAGTCATTGGTGAGGCCCCACTTGGAATATTGTGTTCATTTTTGGAGGCTGTATTTTGCTAAGGATGTAAAAAGACTTGAAGCTGTGCAAAGAAAAGCTACAAAAATGGTATGGGAATTGCGTTACAAGACGTATGAGAAGAGACTTACTGACCTGAACATATATACCCTGGAGGAAAGGAGAAGCAGGGATGATATGATAGAGATGTTCAAATATTTGAAAGGTATTAATCCAAAAACAAACCTTTTCCAGAGATGGGAAGGCATCAGAACTAGAGGACATGAATCGAGGTTGAAGGGGGGCAGACTCAGGAGTAATGTCAGGAAGTATTTTTTCACGGAGCGGGTGGTGGATACTTGGAATGCTCTCCTGCGGGAGGTGGTGGAGATAAAAATGGTAAAAGAATTAAAACAATGTGTGGGATAAAAAAGGAATCCTGTTCAGAAGGAATGGATCCACAGAAGCTTAATGGAGATTAGGTGGCAACACCGGTAATTGGGAAGCAAAGCTAGTGCTGGGCAGACTTCTACGGTCTGTGCCCTGAAAATGGCAAGGACAAATCAAGGTCAGGTATACATATAAAGTAGCACATACAATGAGTTTATCTTGTTAGGCAGACTGCATGGAAGGACCGTACATTTCTTTATTTGCAGTCATCTACTATGGTACTATGAGATATGTTTTAGAGGCAGCCATAACTGAGTCTATCCTCTAGATTTTTTCCATCCTATGACCATGTTTCTTTTTAAATATACTCTTCCTTTCTCTTTTTCCTTCCTTCTCTCTCACATGCACCCCTTGTTCCACTAGTCCTTTGCACACCCCTCCTTACACACTCACTCACCCATCATACTGCACATCTCCCACTTTCCTTCAGCTCTTATTCTTATCTCCTATACGATCATCACCTTTTCCACCCCTTCCTTTCTTCACTTCCACTCCTTACCACTCATTTCTTCTCCCCATCCTTCCTCTATCCCTTCTCATATCTCTCTTCCATATCCTTTCTCTCATCTCTTACTTTCCTCCCATCTCCCTCTTTTCCTCCTCCTTCACTTCCCTCTCCTCTTCCCCATTTTTCTCCTTTTGTTCTTACCTCTCTCCTCCACCTTTCTTCCCTTCATTTTCTTTTTACCCCTCTACCTTTCCTCCCTTCATTTTCTCTTCTTTTATCATTTCCCTTCCCTTCTTATCACCTTTATCTCCTCCCTTCTCCCTCTCACTTTCTTCATCCGCTTTCTACTACTGCTACGACTTATTTCTATAGCGCTACTAGACGTTAGCAGCGCTGTACACTTGAACATGAAGAGACAGTCTCTGCTCAACAGAGCTTACAATCTAATTAATCATCTCTCTGCTTTCTCCTTGTCACCCTTCCCCTCATCTCTCTTCTTACTTTTCTGTTTTTCCCTTACACCCAACTTTACCTCTTCCCTTCTCTCCTCATAATCACCCTCCCGTTCTCTACTCACCCTTTTCTCATCTCCTTAATGTCATGTATCATTCCATCTCTCCCTCTCTGCTTTCCACCCCTCTATTCCCCAGTCTTTGTCTTCCTCTACCTTCACCTTATCTCATTTTTCTCCTCCCTCTCCTTCCTCTTTATATTGCTCCTTCCTCATGTCCTCCACTTCCCCTCTGAAATAGCCAACAGTATATATGCAATAGAGATATAGCCTAATGGTTAGCACAGTGGAACGAGAACCAGGAGTAACGGGGTTTGATTCCCTCTTTTGCTCCTTATGACCCTGGACAAATCACTTAACCTACTATTTCCACAGGTATGAAAACTTAGATGGTGAGTCCACTAGGAGCAAAAAACAGTGTCTATATATAATATGTAAACTGCTTTGTTTGTGGTATATCAAAAATCTGATAAACATAAACAGCATGGGTCAAGGGGACTAACATGTGGTTAGAAAACCAGGATTTTAATACAGAATATTAATAGATCCAACACAGCAGTGAAACCAGCAGTTTATGATAGATGCAGTGTTGAATACTATCCAGATCATGGCAATATTCAGTCTGCTATGCTGATAACTTAGGACAGATAGAAGGCTGTCTTATGTTATCTAGATAAGTCATTCAGATAGTAGACTGATTATTGCCGCTAAAGTAGGATGCCAATTATACAAACTCTTATTATCTGGATGTCCAGATTGCTTCTGTTCCTTATCTTTTCCATTTTCTTATCATAAGCTCTGCATCATAGTTATCACATTATGCCTTATATACAGTAAAAATGTTATAACATCACAAATAGCTTGATATTTTTTTTCTCATTTATAATTGAAAACAAAAAGTAACGATCAACATATAACTCTCAACGTATGTTCTCTTTTCAAAAAGGAATGTCCAATTATCCGGATTTATGATTATATGGACCACCCCCTGCAGAGGATAGTCCAAATAATCTAGACTATCTGGATTAAGTTCGGGCGCTGGTCACTTTATTCGGATATTCAGCACTGGTCAGTATCTGGGCAATGCTGCTGAATATAAAACGAAAAACTAAATTTAGAATTCATAAACACCAAGATTTAGAAGCTCCTTATATGATACACAGCAGCTAATAGTAATGCTGGGGATTACAACCAAAGGAAATTTAACATTGTTTGATTATAGTTCTCAAAGCACTCATTGAATATTGATGAATAATTCAGTTTTGAACATGATCTAGTCTGTACCTGGGTTTATATTGAATGATCAAGTGGAATATTTTCTTTTGTTTATAAGGTTAGTTCAACAAGCTAAGTAGATTTATTTGGATTTTGCTCACACCTTTTTTAGTAGTAGCTCAAGGTGAGTTGCATTCAGGTACAGTGGGCCTTTCCCTGTCCCTGGAGGGCTCACAATCTAAGTTTATACCTGAAGCAATGGAGGGTTAAGTGACTTGCCCAAGATCACACAGAGAGGCAGTGGGTTTGAACTGGCCACTTCTACATATTGAGACCAGTACTCTAACCACTAGGCCATTGTTCTAGACTGAAATGTAATATATGGTACAGAAATAATATATCTGCCTACATTTGACTTAGGTAATAAACTGATTTGTTCCATGGCTTTATTTCTTATTTGGCAGTGAAGAATAGCAGTTGGAGCACAGAGCTCATGAACCTATGAACCCTGACGTGGTTCCTTATCTATCACTCCTGTGTTACTTTATGACTTGAGGTGAGAGGTGGAATACATTAGCTCATTATGACTTCTTTCTCTAAACAGCATTTCAGAAAAAGAGATCAGCTAATTAAAATTCTAGCAATGATTAGGCTGAACTGCCCCTGTCTGCTTTGGAGAAAGGAGGACTCCTAGAAGGAAAGCATCACCCTGCTAAAGTAGGAATTAATCCTGTAGCCAGGACTTGCCCACCAGGGGATGTGTCTCCAGGAGCTTCTGCCCAGGAGGGAAGGATTAGGACAGCTGTTGTAGTTGGTAATTTGATCATTAGGCATGTAGATAGCTGGGTGGCTGATGGATGTGAGGATCGCCTGGTCATTTGCCTGCCTGGTGCAAAATTGGTAGACCTCATGCATTACCTAGTTAAGATTTTAGATTGTGCTGGGGAGGAGCCTGCTGTCTTGGTACATGTGGGTACCAAGACATAGGACAATTTGGGAGGGAGGTTCTGTAAGCCAAATTTAGGCTCTTAGGTAGAAAGCTGAAATCTAGATCCTCCAGGGTAGCATTTTTGAAAATGCTCCCTGTTCTATGTGCAGGACCCTAGAGGCAGGTAGAACTCCACAGCCTCAATGTGTGGTTGAGACGATGGTGAAAGGATGAGGGATTTAGATTTGTTAGGATCTGCGCAACATTCTGAGGAAGGGGAAGCCTGTTCCAAAAGGATGGACTCCATGTTAACCGGGATGGAACCAGGCTGCTGGCGCTAACTTTATAAAGGAGATAGAGCAGCTTCTAAACTAAAATGGAGGGGTGGGGGGGGGGGGGGAGCTGGTAGTCACCCAGGAGTGCATGGTTCAGTGTGGAGAATACTTGAATGATACTTTTCAAACAGGACATTTAGGGAATCCCAATAGAGAGGTTTCAATAATGGTGAAAGAGTGCCAGGAGTATTTAATGGGAGAACAGAGTAAAGGATGCATATTATCCACATCAACTTCAATGCAGCTTGTAGATGCTAGGGGAAAAAACACAATTTGAAGTGTCTATATACAAATGCTAGACACCTAAAAAATAAGATAGAAGAGTTGGAGTATATAGCACTAAATGAAGAGGTAGGTATAATAAGCATCTCTGAGACCTGGTGGAAGGAGGCCAATCAATGGGACACTGTCCTGCTTATTTTCGAATGAGAAGGCTGGCCATCTTCCGACACAAATCGGGAGATGGCTGACCATCTTCTAAACCCGGCCAAATCTGTATAATCGAAAGCCGAGTTTGGCCGGGTTCAACTGCTTTCTGTCGCAGAGCCGGCCAAACTTGAAGGGGGCGTGTTGGCAGGGTACAAAAGGCGGGATGGGGCGTGGTTATGAGATGGCCGGCTTCGCCCGTTAATGGAAAAAACAAAGCCGGCCCTGACGAGCATTTGGCTGGCTTCACTTGGTCCCTTTTTTTTCAGGACCAAGCCTCAAAAAGGTGCCCCACCTGACCAGATGACCACTGGAGGGAAATGGGGATGACCTCCCCTTACTCCCCCAGTGGTCACCAACCCCCTCCCACCCAAAAAAAAATTTACTTTTTTGCCAGCCTCTATGCAAGCCTCAAATGTCATACCCAGCTCCCTGACAGCAGTATGCAGGTCCCTGGAGCAGTATTTAGTGGGTACAGTGCACTTCAGGCAGGTGGACCCAGGCCCATCCCCCCACTACCTGTTATACTTGTGGTGGTAAATGTTGAGCCCTCCAAACCCCCTCCCCCCCAAAACCCACTGAACTCACATGTAGGTGCCCCCCTTCATCCTTTAGGGCTATGGTAGTGGTGTAGAGTTGTGGGGAGTGGGTTTTGGTGGGGATTTGGGGGGTTCAGCACACAAGGTAAGGGAGCTATGCACCTGGGAGCAATTTTTGAAGTCCACTGCAGTGCCCCCTAGGGTGCCCGGTTGGTGTCCTGGCATGTGAAGAGAACCAGTGCACTACAAATGCTGGCTCCTCCCACAACCAAAGGGTTTGCATTTGGCCGAGTTTGAGATGGCCGTGCCCGGTTTCCATTATGGCCGAAAACCGAAGCCGGCCATCTCTAAATCCGGCGATCTCAACATTTGACCTAAATGTTGAGATTTGGCTGGCCCCGACCGTATTATCGAAAGAAAAGATGGCCAGCCATCTTTTTCGATAATATGGTTGGCTCCACCCCTTTACGGAGCCGGCCTCAGAGAAGACCGCCCCCGGAGATAGCCGGCCCCGTTCGATTATGCCCCTCTGTGTTAACAGGGTGCAAATTATATGCAATGATAGAATAGATCAAATTAGAGGGGGGGGGGGGGTCGCTATATGTTAAAGAGGGAATTTAGTGAAACAAAATAAATATTCTACATAAAACAGCACCATGGAATCCTTGGATATAGAAATTCCATGTGTGAAGGGAAAGAGTATACTGATAGGGCTGTACTACTGTCCGCTGGGACAGGACGAACAGAAAGATGAACAAATGTTTGCAGAAATTAGGAAAACTGGAAAATTGGACAACATTATAATGATAGATGATTTCAATTACACCAATACTGACTGGATAAATGCTACATCAGGGAGCGTTAGGGAGGTAAAATTCTTAGATGTAATAAATGACTGCTTCTAGGAGCAACTGGTCCAAGAACCGACAAGAAGGGGAGTTATTTTAGATTTACTCTTTAGTGGAATGCAAGGCATGGAACTAGAGGTGAGAAACAGTGATCATAAAATGATCAATTTGAGCTCATATCTGGAATGAAGTCACTAAATAAATCTACTGTAGCAGCATTCAATTTTCAAAAGGGTGACTATGACAAAATGAGGAAAATGGTTAAAAAGAAGCTAAAAGAGTCAGCCACAAAGGTTAGGACTTTAAATCAGGTATGGACATTGTTTAAAAATACCATCATGGAAGACCAGATCAGATGTACTCCATATATTTATAAAGAAGGAAAGAAGAGCAAACAACAGCCAGCATGGTTAAAAGGTGAAGTGGAAGAAGCTACTAGAGTCAAAAAAAGCATCCTTCAGAGAATGGAAAATGGATCTGAATGAAGAAAATAAGAAGCAACATAAGCAGTATCAAGCTAGAAGCAAAGCACTGATAAAAAAAAAGACTAAAAGAGAAAATGAAGAAAAACTTGCCATGGAGACAAAAACTCATAGTAACACCTTTTTCAGGTGCATCAGAAGCAGAAAGTCTGTGAGAGAATTCTTGGAACCGTTAGATCATGAAGGAGAAAAAGGGGCACTCAGGGAGGACAAGGTCATAGTGAAGAGATGTAAGGGACTACCTGAACCGGAAATTCTTTTCAAGGGTGATGAACTGAAAGAAATCTCGGTGAACCTGGAAGACGAACTGAGCCAAATTGGCAAATTAAAGAGTGATAAATCACGTGGCCCAGATGGCATACACCCCAGGGTACTGAAAGAATTCAAACATGACATTTCTGATCTGTTGTTAGTGATCTGTAACATTGTTAAAATCATTCGTAGTATGTGAAGCTTGGAGGGTGGCAATGTAATGCCGATTTAAAAAAGGGTTCCAGGGGTGATCTGGGAAATTACAGACTAGTAAGCCTGACTTCAGTGATGGGGAAAATAGTGGAAACTATTACAAAGAATAAAATTATGGAACACATATCCAAACATGGTTTAAGTATACTGGACAGTCAGCATAGGTTCAGCCAAGGGAAGTCTTGCCTCACCAATTTGCTTCATTTCTTTAAAGGCGTAAATAAACATGTGGATAAAGGTGAGCTGGTTGATGTAGTGTATCTGGATTTTCAGAAAGCTTTTGACATGAGAGACTCCTGAGAAAATTAAAAAGTTGGGATAGGAGGCAATGTCGTTCTATGGATTAAGACTTAGTTATTGGATAGAAAACAGAGGGTAGGGTTAAATGGCCATTTTTCTCAATGGAGGAAACTGAATAGTGGAATGCCACAGGGATCTGTACTGAGACTGGTGCTGTTTAACATATTTATAATTGATCTGGAAAATGGAATGATGAATAAAGTGATTAAATTTGCAGATGACACGAAACTATTCAAAGTTGTCAAAACGCATGTGGATTGTGAAAAATTGCAGGAAGACCTTAGGAAACTATAAGACTGGGCATGCAAATGGCAGATGAAATTTAATGTGGACGAATGCAAAGTGATGCACATTTGAAAGAATAATCTGAATCATGTTAGGGTTCATCTTAGGAATCAGCACTCAAGAAAAAGTGTTCTTGGAAACAATACACTGAAATGTTCTGCCCAGTGTGCGGTAGCAGCCAAAAAAGCACACAGGATGCTAGGAAGTATTAGGAAAGGGATGCAAAATAAGACCAAGAATATTATAATGCCTCTGTATTGCTTCATGGTGTGACCTCACCTTGAGTATTGCGTTCAATTCTGGTCGCCATATCAAAAAATATATAGCAGAAGGTTCAAAGAAGAGCAACCAAAATGATAAAGGGGATGGAACTCCTCCTGTATGAGGAAAGGCTAAAGAAGTTAGAGCTCTTCAGCTTGTAAAAGAGATGGCTGAGGAGGGTATAATTGAAGTTTATAAAATCCTGAGTGGTACAATGCGTAGAAGTGAATCGATTTTTCACTCTTTCAAAAAGTACAAAGACCAGGGGACAATCAATGAAATTGCATGGAAATATTTTTAAAACAAATAAGAGGAAATATTTTTTTCACTCAAAGAATAGTTAAGCTCTGAAACTCATTGCCAGAGGATGTGGTAACTGTGGTTAGTGTATCTGGGTTCAAAAAACTTTGGACAGGTTCCTGGAGGAAAAGTCCATAGTCTACTAATGAGATGGGCATGGGGGAAGCCACTGCATGCCCCGGGATTGGTAACATAGAATGTTGCTACTAATTGGGTTTCTGCCAGATAGTTGTGACTTGGATTGGGTACTGTTGGAAGTGGGATACTGGGCTAGATGGACCATTGGTCTGACCCATTATGGCTATTCTTATGTTCTTATGAACTGTACAAAATCACTAGAATTTCCAACAAAAATGTTAAACACCAGTGAAGCACATGCAAAATTATGTTAGGGCTTATACTTCCACATGCTATTTTGGTATGTTTTCTTGAGTGTTTAGGTACCATACATGCTTCAGTGGTTTCTGGTTACTAGATTTTCTTGCTATCTTGTATACCTAAATTCAGATAAGTGGTACCACCTTTTAGATTTTTTCATGTTTTTAAACAACTTCTTGAATAGAGAATTTAAGTGTTTCTGTGAAGTGAAAGTCTAGTACAACTTCAAAGTTATTAACTGATCAGTCCTTTTCATTTTATGTATTCTTTTTGTAGCCATAAGAAAAAAAATACTAATTAAAAATATATATTTATATTCACGTTTTCCATAAGTATTAAACATAAAAAATAATAACATTCATAAACAACAACATTAATAAAGTAGAAATCCAAAAATCTGGATGCCAGAAATCTGGACCGCCCAAATATCTGGACTACAAGTGCCACACACCTTCTTCCTCTCTCTCCCCCCATTACACACATGGTCTGGTGTCTCTCTCCTCTTGGCCCTACCCATGGTTCTCTTTCACTCCCCAGGTATAAAATATTTTTTCAGAAGTCTTACATATTACAGCACCAGCGGCAGCCTTAATCACAGGCTGCCTCCAGCCTGCACTAGGCCTTTCCCCCTCACCTGTTCTGCCCTTCTGAAAACAGGAAGCTGCTTCAGAAGGGGCGGGATGGGTCAGAGGGAAAGGCCTGGTGCAGGCTGGAGGAAATGGTCCACTTGATGTTACTCTTTTTAAATTTTCTCTTTAATATTGATCTCTAGCTGAAATACTCTTCACTGGAATTCTGTCTTTGATACTTGTAACAAATCAGAAAGCATTGCTGGTATATTATACATCCCAGTCTTTCACTGCTGATTGCCTGTGCTACCTCTTAGAGACAATGAACTTAGGATTTGAACCCATTCCACAAAATCACAGTTACCATTCACAAGAATATAAGAACATAAGCATTGCCATACTGGGGCAGACTGAAGATCCATCAAGCCCAGTATTCTGTTTCCAACAGTGGCCAATCCAAGTCACAAGTACCTGGCAAGATCCCAAAACAGTAAAACAGATTTTATGTTGCTTATCCTTGAAATAAGCAGTGGATTTTCCCAAGTCCATCTTAATAGTGGCTTATGGGCTTTTCTTTCAGGAAATTATCCAGATGTAAGCAAACTGCTTTTACCACTTTCTCTGGCAATAAATTCCAGAGTTATTTTACACGTTGAGTGAAAAAATATTTACTATTTAGTATCTTCATTGCATGCCCCCTAGTCCTAGTATTTTTGGAAAGAGTAAACAAGCGATTCACATCTACCTGTTTCATTCCACTTAGTATTTTATAGATTTCTATCATATCTCTCATCAGCCATCTCCTTCTCCTAGCTGAAGAACCCTAACTTCTTTAGCTTTTCCTCATAGGGAAGTCATCCCATCTCCTTTATCATTTTTGTCACCCTTCTCTGTACTTTTGAGATGCGATGACCAGAACTACACACAGTATTCGAGGTGTGGTTGCACCATGGAGGATACAAAGACATTATAACATTCTCATTTTCGTTTTCCATTTAGTCAAGACAGTCTCAAATAATTTAAATAAGTACACATATAACTCCACTACTTACAGAACAGTAGGGAGTTATATGTGTTGTGTTGTTTGTTTCATTGACCACTGCTTCAGATAAGCAGGCAGTCCATGGGGGTGTTTTACTAAAGCTTAGCTCTAGTTATCTGCAGCAGGGCCCATTTTATTCCAATGGGCCCTGCTGCAGATAACTCGAGCTAAGCTTTAGTAAAACACCCCCCATGTGTTCACTATTCAGGTGTGTTCTGGGAAGCAGACCTGTGGATATCATGTGACATTGGCTTGTGGAAGCACTGCAGGTCACACTGCTGAGTCAGAGAACAAAGAGGGTGATGTGAACTTAAAGAACACACCTGATTTGAAGGCAAAGAATGCTGTATGATGACTGGAGTTGCAGAGGTGGCAGGGCACAGTCCAGGCTTCGGTGTGCAAATCATAATGTCAGCTGATCCAATTATGTTCAATACACTTTTTCCACTAGTATCAGAATAAAAATACTATAATGTGATTATTACAAAGCACATCCAGCACTTTTCTTGAATTGCTTCCAATAATATTGCCAAGTCTAATCTTTTATTCTCCCCATGGCACACCTTGACGTAATTTTGCAACAGTTGTATAGATTGTTATATCTTACCAGCATGTACAAGCACAAAGTTACTTCGGCTTTGAAGCAGGTGTAACTTGGTGAGGCAACTTTTAGAGAATGAATAAATGAGTTATGTATCTGCCACCTGCTGGCAAGTGCATAAATTGCTTTCAGGATCAGCCCCCTGAATGAGGTTTATGCCATAATGCAATTGATGTAAGAAGATTTTGGCATTTCCAAGTTTTCAGTAGAAAATGATATGATCATATTATGCTGAACTCTGGAAAACATTTTCTACTAGTCAATTACATAGCTCTTGTATTATAGACTTGAGTCACAGTTTAAGTTGGAACTCTCCTAAATTAGGTATTTGGTGAGCTGAGGGGCAGATGATCAAAACTCTGGTGCTATTCTGAATAGGGCCATAAAAACAGTGCAGGAACAGAGCAGAACAATGCCTTAATGCTCAAAGCTAATGAGATGCTAATATAGACATGCTCATAGCTTTGAGCATTAGGTAGTTCAGCGGAGGATTGTGCTTGGCACGTGCACAGAAGAGTGCATGTGAAGAGTTCAGTGGTAAGCTTATCTGGATGCTTATATTTATACGCAAGTAAAAGACGCCAATGTATGCTTTGTTTTGGGTTTTTTTTTTTTTAAAGCATGGCTGCTTTAAATTTAGATGCAGGACACCAATGTGTGCATCACGTTCGGGTCTACTGTTTCTCTCAACCAGCGCTTCCAAAAGCAATCAAAACCGATAGATTTTGCAGAAAGAATCATGAGAGAAGCATGAAAATCATGGGAAATCTTTTCTTCCAACACCCTAACACCTGCTCGGACCTGGCGTTATTTGTTACAGCGGACAGGCATATTTATTTGGGTGCTCTTTTCTGATCATTGGGGAGGAATACAAAATGACCTCATTTAAATGAGCTTGACTACATTTGCATGCTATCTGTGCTAAGGCCTGGCACGCTCGTTGTTTGCTTCATTAGACGCCTCTGATCATTCTGCGCTGGTAAATGGAGGCGCTAGTACAGTGCTCATGGCCTCTAGCACCCGTGTTTACTTTTGATCATTGGGCCTGAGTGCAAAAGGAAGTGAAGGGAGTGGCTCCCCCTTTGGCAGCATTCCAACAGCTGCAATGCCATTCACTTTAAAGCAGCACTCATCTAGGAGGGGTCCTCTAGCCTGCAACTCTCTGCTGCTAGGATTGTGACTGTCATCTGGAGTCCTGCTCCTTGGTTATTTGGTGAGCTGAACACGAAGAGAAGGACTAGTCTAGGGGAGAAAAAAATGTGTGTGTAGTCACATGCTCTAAGGTAGAACTCCAGCTGCCACAACACAGTTCACTCTGAAACATTACTCACCCAAATGAGTTCACCTGGTGGGTTGCCCTTAGGACACCATGAGGCATATTTTCAAAGCGCTTAGCCTTCCAAAGTTCCATAGAAACCTATGGAACTTTGGAAGGCTAAGTGCTTTGAAAATATGCCTCCATGTGGAACACTATACTAGATAGTTAGTTTTCTGTTTGATGGACAGATGTGGTGTTAAGTGTTTTGATATTTCTGTTTGTTTTAAGTAGAGAGGTGTGGTAGCCGTGTTAGTCCACTCTTAAAGGTTATCAATAGAAATCTCTATGAATTCTTCTATTATGTGTTGGTCAAAGTATTTGGAAGTTTAGATCTTGCTTGTGTGAATGGGCATGGCGGTATGGTACTAGGGATAGGAGTAAGGGTAAACTGTGTAGTTGTGTGTGAAATGTGGGGTAGAATAATAACTTGAAAATGATACGGCTATTTTCTTAGCAGGAGGGTGGGAAAGGAAGTAGTGAAAGACATAAATGTGCCTTAGTCACTGCTAGATTGATGGTAAAATGCCATATTTTGGGGTAATTCTAGAACAGTGCACCTTATATATCACACCCATTCTATTAAGAAAAGTATTTAGCTACTTTCATTTATAGAATGCTAGTGTAATAGGTGAACTACATGCCTATAATTTAGATGCAAGCACTTACGCCAGCCATGCTCCCATGAACATGGAGTGGAGGAGTAGCCTCATGGTTAGTACAATGGGCTGACAGCATGGGAAAGTGGGTTCAATTCCCGCTGTGGCCCATTGGAACCCTGGGCAAGTCACTTAATCCTCCATTGCCCCAGGTATAAAATTTAAATTGTGGGTCCACTAGGGATAGAGAAAGTACCTGCATATAATGAATGTAAACCATAGATATCAATCCAATAAACCCAGCTGTCCTCAATACTTGTTATTCTTTGAATTCCAAATCAGTTCCAATCAACATGATGATTTCATTAGGAAATTCAGATATTTATTATTAAAAAATCCAGTATGCATTCTCAGTTTGTGCAGACATTCTTCAATGTATAATAGGCGTTTTAAAACTTTTCCAAATTGTAATCCTTTAATAACACTTATCATATTTCATAGTACACAGACACCTCCATCAGCATGCGGCATGTTTTGCAAATTGTTGCCTCAGGGTGTGTTCCGCCAAAACTTGTATTCAAAGATTCGCACAAACTGCATCAGTGCCTGCACCAGTGCCTGTAAACCATAGATAAAACAGCATAGAGAGGGTCCAAAGTGCAAAACAACGTCCAAAATACAACAAAAGGAAAGGAAAACAAAAATAAGGAACATTATAATGCCTTTGTTCCCCTCCATGGTGCGACCGCACCTCGAATATAGTGTTCAAAAAAGATATAGTGGAATTAGAAAAGGTACAGAGAAGGGCAACAAAAATGATAAATGGGATGGGATGACTTCCCTATGAGGAAAGGCTAAAGCGGCTAGGGCTCTTCTTGGAGAAAAGACAGCTGAGGGAAGATATGATAGAAGTCTATAAAATAATGAGTGGAATGGAACAGGGAGATGTGAATAATTTGTTTACTCTTTTCAAAAATAGTAGGACGAGGGGGCATGCAATGAAGCTACAAAGTAGTAAATATAAAATGAATCGGAGAAACGTTTTCTTCACTCAACGTGTAATTAAACTCTGGAATTTGTTGCCAGGGAATGTGGTAAAGGTGGTTAGCTTAGCAAGGTTTTAAAAAAGGTTTGGACGGCTTTCTAAAGGAAAAGTCCATAGACCATTATTAAAATGACTTAGGGGAAAATCCACTGCTTATTTCTGGGATAAACAGCATAAAATGTATTAAACTTTTTCAGGATCTTGCCGGGTATTTGTGACCTGGATTGGCCACTGTTGGAAACAGGATGCTGGGCATGATGGACCTTTGGTCAGTCTCAGTGTGGCAGTACTTATGTACTTATATACTTGTGTACTTAAGAGCCTTCAAAAACAGGACGCACTTCCTTTAATTATGAAACTAAAAAGTCAATCTTCCAATATGGACCCGACATGGGCCGTGTTTCAGAGGACAGCATCTGCATCAGGGGTCAAATGTGTTCTGATGTAAAATAAATGCTGTGTGCAGCAGCAAACCTTCCTCCTTATGAAATAAAAAGAATTCCATGCACTTTATGAAGTGATCGCTCGGCACGTTAGGAACAAGAACAACCCCCTCGTTCTTGGATAAATGGATCATGTTTTCTTTCCAAATTCAATCTTCTGTTCTTTACTGCTACTACTACTTAACATTTCTAAAGCGCAACTAGGGTTACGCAGCGCTGTACAATTTAACATAGAAGGACAGTCCCTGCTCAAAGAGCTTACAATCTAAAGGACAAGTGAACAGTCAGTCCGATAGGGGCAGTCAAATGGGGCAGTCTAGATTACCTGAAAGGTAAGAGTTAGGTGCCGAAAGCAGCATTGAAGAGGTGGGCTTTAAGCATTAAATGTACATTAAATGTAGAAATATTAACAAAAATTACATATATGTGTGTGTATATTCATATTATACATTAAAATGTACATAAATATTGAATATAAAATATAAAATATGAAATGTGACACCAATATCCCACAATAATAATAAATAAATAAGTCAAACTAGATATTTAATCAATAGACAGTAAATTCTATGCATGTTAATTATAAATGGCTAATATGTACGTAACATAGATAATAAATAAAGCACATACGTCTCACAATCATATTTAAAAAATCAAATGATAATGAGAAGAAATAACAAAACTACTATATGTATTTACTTAAAATAAATCTCAATTAGTGGACATCTACCATGAATTGGAAAACATATTTGCTTAAAAAGGTAAAGAGAGCATATTAATTTAATAAAACTTATATTACATGTAAAAAAAATAATATATAACTTATATTGCATATAAAAAATATATATTGTTTTAATGAAATGACCAAATATAAGTCAAAAGACACCCACCTACACAATAATCCTTTTCTGTTGAAGTATAATGGATATATATTGATGAAAGCAACTGAAACAAACTGAGAAAAATAAAAAAATAAAAAAAATGTAAAAGTATAGAAATATGTATATAAGAATATAGAATCTAAAATATAACTATTGAAAATAAAATTAAAAAATATAGGATTCTTAAAAAAGGAAGAAAAGAGAAAAAGAAAAACTCACATGTGCAGAAAATCACCTTGATTATATCTTGAAAAAACAGCTCAATCAGAAATGCCAAAAAAGAATATTGACCTAAATATGAATATATCGTATATCAGTTACAAGATTAAAAAACCAAGATTAAAAAGTAAAGTTAAAAACCGTTGCTATAAATAACTGATTTACTACAGATATATAATGTTATCCCTTCAACTTTTTAAAGGACGTGGAGGGGCATAATTGAACGTAGCCGGAACCGTATTTTCGAAAAAGATGGCCGGCCATCTTTTTTTTTCAATAATACGGTTTAGCCTGGCCAAATGCCAGAGTTCGCCGAGGTTGAGATCGCTGGTTTTGTTTTTCAACGATAATGGAAAAAACTGCCAGCCATCTCAAACCTGGCGAAATGCAAGGCATTTGGTCATGGAAGGAGCCAGCATTCATAGTGCACTGGCCCCCCTGACATACCAGGACACCAACTGGGCACCCTAGGGGTCAGTGCGGTGGACTTCAGAAAAAGCTCCCACATGCATAGCTCCCTTGCTTTGGGTGCTGAGCATCCCAACCCCCCCCCCCCCCCAAAAAAAAATCCACTACCCACAAATGTACAACACTACCGTAGCTCTTAGGGGTGAAGGGGCAACTACATGTGGGTACAGTGGGTTTTGGAGGGCTCCCATTTACCAGCACAAGTGTTACAGGTAGGGGGGGATGGGCCTGGGTCTGCCTGCCTTAAGTGCACTGCGGTACCCACTAAAAGTGCTCCAGGGTCCTGCATACACGCAGGCCTCTAGGACTTGTTGCTGCTGTATAACCTTGGCACACCAGTTGACACCTGAAGACTAATCTCTTTGAAAAAGTCCTTTATTTGAATAAGCACGTTTACTCACAGTTAACTGCAGATCAGAGGTTGTGCCCCACCGGCAAAGAGTCTCCCTGGTACTGAGATTAGCAGTAGGTCAGAGCTGGCAGAATGGTGTACAATGCCCTGTTTTAGCAACATTCAAGGTAATAACTAAGTTCTCTAACGTGGGTAACACATGAAAGGGATCTAAAACTGGCTGACAAAAATGGCCACTACCTCATGGACTACCAGAAACAAAACTGGACACACTCTGACCCAGTAGGCAGGGGGGGAAAGCACCATGGGAGTAGAGCCCACTACCCTACACCCACCACAATGCATTGTTGATGTGACTCTGCAGTGCACCTAACAGAAAAGGTGTCACACTCGCCCGAGAGCCACATCACAACCAGGGAAAGGCTGTCAGAGGATAGAACACATTCTGCTGTCATGGAGGTGGGTACGGCATTTGAGGCTGGCATACAGGCTGGCAAAAAAGGTTTTTAGTTTTATTGTTTTAGTGTGGGAGGGGGTTGGTGACCACTGGGGGAGTAAGGGGAGGTTATCCCCGATTCCCTATGGTGGTTATCTGGTCAGTTGGGGCACCTTTTTGAGACTTGGTCATGAAAATGAAAGGACCAAGTAAACCCGGCAAAATACTGCTGAACGCCGCTTTTTTTCCATCTGGTAGCCACGCCCATGCCCACCCATGTCCCGCCTTCGCTATGCCGCCGAATGCCCCCCTTGAACTTTCGTCGGCTAGGCGACGGGAAAGCAGCGATGCTGTAAAAAAAGCCGCTTTCAATTATACCGATTTGGCCGCTTTTGCGAGATCGCCAGCCATCTCCCGATTTATGTCGGAAAATGGCTGGCAATCACTTTCGAAAATAAGCTTGATAGTGGCTTAAAACGTCATTATATATTTGTCAAATGTTGGGTAGAGACGATAGTGGTTACAGTGCTACGGTATGGTATAATCGCTCACCAGCTAAAGGGCTATAGATTTTACACCTTAGTAAAATATAATGCCAACTTTATGGTCAAACGTCAATCAGCTACCACAATTTGCAAGAAAGATAAGAAGTGTGATAAGCGTAGGGACTTAAATGAAGTCAATCGGACAGCCTCATATCTCTGAAAGTGCTGAAAAAACGTTGTGACGAACACAGGAAGCTAAATAGGAGAGTGAAAGGTCAAGGGTCAAAATACATTGATTATTATGATTCACGTTACTGGATGAAACAATGTTATTACAGAAAACACAAAATATAAAAAAGAATAACAGATAAAAAGTGAAAAACGAGGAAGTAAATGGATTGCTTGAATGAACTGATTGAAATAGCGAAAATATAAAAAACGAGTGACGTCACTGTGATTGTGGCCAATCATGTTTGAGGTAACGAGTGTGAATAACTGAATATGGAAACGATTGAAAAGGGCTGAAAAAAGGAAGAAACAATGTTTTTGAAATGTGAATACCAATCAATGACATCAGTAATATAAGTCCAACAAAATTTGAAAAATAAAATAAAAAAGTGAAAGGTTAGAGGTCAAATTACATCGAGTATCATAACTCACATCACTAGGAGAGTCAAATCATGTTGAAAATCATTAATTTAAACAAATAAATGGCGAAAATGAAAATGAATGAAGGGGGAAAAAGTGTATGAATTGTAGTGGTTTAGGATGCCAGACAGTGACGTCAGTAATGTGAGCGAAAATATAAAAAAAAATATTTAAAAAAACGAGTGGCGTCAATGTGATTGTGGCCAATGATGTTTGAGGTAACGAGTGTGAATAACTGAATATGGAAATGATCGAAAAAGGCTGAAAAAAGGAAGAAACAATGTTTGAAATGTGAATACCAAACAGTGACGTCAGTAATATAAATCCAACAAAATTTAAAGAATCAAATAAAAAAGTGAAAGGTTAGAGGTCAAATTACATCGAGCATCAAAACTCACATCGCTAGGAGAGTCAAATCATGTTGAAACTCATAAATTTATGTTTAAATCTGTTTTTATTGAAGAACAGTCATATTCTACATCATATTTATACAATTCTTCCATGTATACTTAGAACCAAGGATTCGACAAAACTTTCCTCATATGATTATACATATTATAAATGAATGTTATCGCCTTGTCTCTTAAACTTTTAGTAACAAAAACTTCTGTATTGACAGCTTTCATTATGCATCTAAAGTTGGTTTTCTTTTATCCTTTTGGAAACTTTTATCTCCCCTCTCCCCCCCATTCTAACTCCCCTCTCCCCCCTCCCCCTTCCCCTCCCCCCCCTGGTCTTTGTAAGTCATAGCTGTGTAGTCAGTAATTCAGTATGTGACTGCGC
Source organism: Microcaecilia unicolor (assembly GCF_901765095.1). Lineage (NCBI taxonomy): Eukaryota > Metazoa > Chordata > Amphibia > Gymnophiona > Siphonopidae > Microcaecilia > Microcaecilia unicolor. Next base: position 535,134,997 of record NC_044031.1, read on the forward strand.
GCTGCGGATGTCATTGAGTCCCAAAATGGACTCCAACGCTGTTGGAATTTCACTCCAGTCCTTGACTCCAAGTCCTTTATGGACATGCGCTCCATACGTATTAAGGCCACCATACGAACATGCCACTGCTGCCATGTAGGGTATTGATAGGATAACCACTCTGCAAGGATCGTTTGCTTACCACCAATTATTACTCTCTGTACAAATGCAGCATATCCTTTTTTTTTTGAAGACACCCCCAAGTTTGGATGTCCAAATAGCAGCAGTGGCTCATAATGCCATGCCTGTCTCCATATCTTGGTGACCCAGGCTATGATTTGTTTCCAAAATTGCTGTATACCAACACAAGCCCAAAACATATGGCCCAGAGTAGCCCCTGGGGCACCACATTTGACACAATCTCCCCAGGGCGATAACCCCATGTAAAATGCTCGCTTTGGTGGGATGTACAGGCGTAGGGCTATTTTATATTGTAATTCCCAGTGAGTCGCAAAATCTGTGACTCGTCGTATCTGCTGAACATGGGATTTCAGCTGTTGTTCCAAGACTGTTATTTGTAAATCCCCAGTCCACAAGTGTGCCAATCTGCTGTATTCTAGTTCTGGAGTTGTATCCCGTATATGTCTGTGATGATACGACATCGGTACTCTCTGCTGTGACTCCAAGGTAAAAGCCGAGGAGAGTTCTTCTTGAACATCTTCTGTCATCGATGTCCATGGTAGTGTAGAGATATAGTGGCTCAACTGTCCATAATAAAATTTATCACTGTCCAACAGTGTATATTCATTTTGCAAGTCTGAAAACGTTCGTATACGACCTTCTCTAGTCACCACTTGCAACAAATATACTATTCCTTTTTGTTTCCATCTGTGAAATATAGAGTACATTTGACCTGGCACAAAAGCAAAGTTATCACATATTTGTAAGTATGGTGTCACTTTTATATCAAAATGGTGCAATCGGCACACCCATCTCCATATTGCTCTAGCCGTTGTCATAATCCCAGAATATTTTAAAATATATGGCATTGGTGCGCCTGTGGCGTGTAGATAATTGCTAAAGTGTAGCTTCGGGGTAAGGCTCAATTCTAGGGCTGTATTTGTGTAATCACTGGTATTCCTATACCAATCATTTATGTGCCTCATTACGCTAGCAACATTAAGATAACGAAGGTTTAAGAGTCCCAACCCTCCATATTCCACTGGTATACTTAAGGAATTAACAGATAAACGGGCCCTTTTCCCTTTCCAAAGAAATGTCTGTAGCTGTTGATTCAAAATTTGCTCATCTTTTCTCCTCAAATACAGTGGTATAGTTTGAAAACAATAAATCCATCTGGGGGCTATAATCATATTAAATAATGCTATTCTCCCCAGTAACGATACCGGGAGTGCACTCCAAGTTTGTAAACTTAACTTTGTATCTGTAAGCAATTTTTGCACATTAAGTTCATATAGTTGTGACAACTGAACTGGAATGCGAATTCCTAAATACTTAATAAATCTCTTCTCCCAAGTAAGAGGAAATTTATGTTTCCAATCTTGATTATCTCCCTTAACTACCTCTAACGCTGACGATTTAGACATATTTAGTTTAAGACCCGATAGTTGTCCATATCTATTTATTTCAGTTAACAGAACTCGCATTGATCTAGGTGGGTCAGTGACAGCCAACAGCAAGTCATCAGCGAAAGCCAGTACCTTCACCTGCTGTCCTGCCACAGATATTCCTGTGATGTTTCTTTGTTTCAGGAGTGTGCGTATGAGTGGTTCTAATGATATCACAAAGAGGGAAGGTGAAAGAGGGCAACCTTGCCTAGTACCCCTCATAATCTCAAACTCTTTCCCTCTTACTCCATTCACTAACACCTGCGCTCCTGGTTTACAGTAAAGAGCCTGCGTCGCCCACAGAAACCAGCCTGTAATTCCCATTGCTTCCATAGTATGAAATAAGTATTCCCACCCTACCCTGTCAAATGCTTTATCTGCATCTAAACTCACTATTACTGATGGGATCTCCCCCTCTTGGCTGGATGCCATCGCCAATAATAGGCGGCGCACATTGTGTGTGGCTTGCCTATTTCGAACAAAGCCTACTTGCTCCATTCCAATTAATTTGGGCAAACATTTTGCAAGTCTTTCCGCCAGTATTCCTGCCAACAGTTTTGTGTCTACGTTCAACAAAGATATTGGTCGGAAATCTTCTGCTCTATTATGCGGTCTTCCCGGTTTTGGTATTAATGTAATTAAAGCTGAGTTGGCATAACGGGGGAAGCCCCTCCTCTCTATCACCTCCTCAAAGTATTCTAGTAATGCCAGCTGTGCCTCCTGGGGCAAGCTTTTATAATATTCCCCGGAATAGCCATCGGGTCCTGGTGCCTTGCGTAATTTAAGTTTCTTAATCGCCTGTTGCAGTTCTCCCAGGGTCAATGGTGCATTTAGCATAGTCAATTCCTCACTCGTCAACTTTGTGAGCCCCGCCTTACCCAAGTATTCCTGCACCAGGCTTGGCTCTGGTGGAGCACTGGCTGAGTAAAGTGAGGCGAAATGATTAGTAAAAGCCTGCCCAATTTCATTTTGTGTGACTATAATTTTACCAGTATCCTCCTTTAACGTAGTCACTACCCGAGGTGCACCCCAATTTTTGATAACTCTAGTTAATAACCTCCCTGTTTTATTACCAAAACGTTGCAATTTATATTTGTAGTAAATCGAGGATCTGGTCTCATGTTCATGCAATAAAGTATTCAGAGTTATTTGGATTGTTTTCATATTCTCTAAAGCAGTTAATGTGTGTTTATGTGCATAAATTCTCTTAGCTTTCGCTAGTTGTTTTTCTAAACGCAGGATGTTTGCCACCCGCCGTTTTCTCCTAATATTACAATATGCTATGAGGTCACCTCTCAGGACTGCTTTCGAGGCAGACCAAAATAATAATGGGTCTGTTTGTGCATGTTCCTTATTATTAATAGCAAAATCCTCCCACTTATTTGCCAAGTGTTTCTGAAACAGGGGGTCGGTATGTAAATATGCTGGGTATCTCCATCCTGCTCCTCCAACACCCCCGCCCGTAACCTCGAGATCTAGCCACACTGATGCATGGTCTGATATTTCTTCCGGTCCTATATGGGCTGCTCTTACCTGGGAGAACATAGATCTTTCTAGGAATATATAATCTAACCTCGCCAATGTGCCATGTGCCCTGGATCTGTGTGTATAATCTTTTTCCCCAGGATGCATCACTCTCCAGGTATCTACTAAATTTAGAGCTTTTGTGAACATTTTCAATCCTTTCGCCCTCTGCCCTAAGTAATGTGATGAAGTGGGATTTGAGGTATCTTCTTTTGGATTAGATACTAAATTAAAATCACCCAACACTACCAATTTATTTATTTTATGTTGAATACAACTGCTTTCTAGTGATCTGAAAAACCCTGGGTCATATTCATTTGGGCCATATACCCCCACTAATAAAATTCAGTGCCCTGTATCCATACCTTTAAGAGGAGGGTACGCCCGTGATCCCCTTTCTCCACTACCGATATTTTGCATGCTAATCCTTTTCGAATTAAGACCACCACTCCACCTCGGCGCCCCCTGGCTGCCACTGCATAGCATTCCCCCACCCATGATCTCTGCAGCTTTGCGTGTTCCACATCATTAAGTCTCGTTTCCTGAAGGCAAACTATGTCAGCCCTATACCTTTTTAAGGCCGTTAAGATTTTATTCCGCTTTATAGGGGACGTTATACCCCCCACATTCCAAGATATTATTCTAATTGGCATACCATGAAAGTAATATTAGTATTCCCACCATCATCACCATACAAGGGCACCCCCTTGCTCATTGAGCACATATTGGAATTTGTCAGATTTCTCATAATCTGTGCACATAAATATTCTATTAATAAGTTTCTAGATGAACATTTTCTACTGACCATCTGCCAAAAGTTTTCCCCCAATCTATTTCCCCTTCCCCCCTCCCATCCCCTTATCCCATCCACCCCACATATACCCTTCCTCATCCACCTAAACTAGTCAGGTGTTGAGATTAGGACTTCAGTGAACAGTAGAGACCCCAAACTCCACAATATAACCAAATATGTATACATACACTTAGTCTGAGAATTCCATACACTTTAACCCCAACAGAGCTTGTTGCACAAAGGAGTTAAACTTTTGTTCAAACAGTATCAATGATGTTATTTTCGACGAGATATTTTTTTGCATCTGATACTGTAGGGAACATTTTCCATTGGTCCTGTATGAGCACTTTTAATTGAGCCGGATATTGCAACACAAAGCGAATTTTCTTAAGTACCAAGGTTGAACAAATCGCATGATATTGCCTCCGTTTTTCTTGAACTAGAGTAGAAAAGTCTTGAAAGATCAACACATTTTTTTTGTTGTATTTTAGCGTATCTCTTTTGTGTTTGAAACCTTGAAGGATTTCTAGTTTATGGCGATAATTTAGTATTTTTGCGACAACCACGCGTGGGCGGCCATTATGGCGATCCTCTGTTCGGCGGCCCACGCGGTGTGCTCTTTCCACAATAAGCGGCCCCATTGTATCTGTAATCGCTAACTCTTTTGAGAGCCATGTTTCCAGCCACGTGTCGAGGTTTCTTTCTGGAAGCGCCTCGTCCAGCCCAACAATCCGTATATTACTTCAACGTGCTCGATTTTCAAAATCATCCAATAAGTTTCTCTGATCTGCGAGCTGACGTCTTAGGGTTACAATATCTGGGCTAAATCCACGTGTATCATCTTCCACGGCCGAAACTCTAGCCTCCAAATCTCCGACTCGGATTCCCATCCCGTCTAATGTAGTTTGGTAAGCTTCTATTTTGGTGTTCAGCGCTTCCCATTTCGGCTCCCACGCTTTCGTAATTGCCTGGGTAAGCTGCAGGAGTTGATTTTCAGTAAACGCAGGTTCCATAATCGCGGGTTCGTCCGCCATCTTGGTATCCCCGCTGCCTGTTTTAAGTTTGTCTTTTTTGCAGATTTTTGTGCCATGTCTTTCGGAAGTGCTTTATAGTATTTTTCCATACAGTGGAATCGCTCTGTAGGGTTCTCAATGCAAGATTTAAGTTTTAGTGGAGTCAGGGGTCTCAGAGCTTCGACAGCACGCTGCTCCCTAGCTCATGACGTCACCGGAAGTCCGAAACTCATAAATTTAAACAAATAAATAGGGGTATCCTCTGTTTCTTATATAGACAGTGATTTCCAAGATGGAAGGCTACCTTTAGCTAGGGATTTCCAGTTATATGGCATTCTTATCCTCAGAGAAAACCTAGTTGTTAATTTTAAGAGAGGTTCTCAAAGGACAGTAGGATAAATAACCACACAAACCCCATTCTCCTCTTGCTTCTTCATGCTATTCTGTAAGACAAATAGGTCCCTGACAGGGAGGCGATGGAAGGAGAAATCCCTCATATGCCTGGAAAAGCTTCTTTGCTTTTGAGACATGTTCTGCACATTTGCTCTATCGACAATATTACTCTTTTGTGTGGTGTTTTTATCCTGCTGTCTCTGGAGAATACTTGTTAAATGCATCCAACAAAGTCGACAAAGCTCATGCCTCAAATAATTGGTTAGTCCTATAAGATGTGATCGGCATGTTAGTCAATTTTGTTACAGATAAACAACTTTGCTTTCTCTGAAGTTGGTGAGTAACTTATAAATTTCTGTAAGTTCCAAATCTGACTGAATCAAACTCTTAATTTATAACTGGTTTCCTACAATATGAATTTGCATTCAGTGAACAAACATCCAGAATAAAGATCATCTTCACAGCAAAAATAGCTCAGCTCCTCTGGCAAACAGTACAATGGGTTGAATATATTGGGCATTTGACTAGCAAATAAAACAATATTTGTTTAAAACTGAATTCCTCCAACTTCAGTCAGCAGATTCTCCAAAGTGGTGTACAATAAATACATTTTGGCTGTATAATCAATATATGAGCAAAAGTATCAGGGGCGTAGCCAGACACCAAATTTTGGGTGGGCCTGGGCCCAAGATGGGTGGGCAGAACTCCGCCTTGTCCCACAAGTGATATGGTCTCGCCCTCTCTCGCCTGCATGCCATATGGTCTCTCAAACATCCCCCCTCCCCCGCATACCTTTTAAATAGCAGAGTTTCACTGGCAGCAAGCAGCAACTGATACACACTGCTCATGCTGGTCCCACAGCCTTCCCTCTGATGCAACTTCCTGTCCCGCATAGGTGGGGATACATCAGAGGGAAGGCTGTGGGGCTGGTGTGAGAAGTATGTATCAGTCACTACTTGCTGCAGGCGAAGATCTGCTATTTACAAGGTATGCAGGAGGGACAGTTGTTGGGAGTTTTCGGCTACTGGGTGGGCCTCAGCCCAAAGTGGGTGGGCCTGGGCCCATCCGGGCCCACCCTTGGCTAAGCCACTGATCTATATAGGTTTAGGAGGGATCAGGAACATTTTGGAGCTGAAGCTTAACTTTATCTACAGCATTGATACTTACTCACTATCTAGATAAATGTATCTGTATAGTTTTAGGAGGCATCAGGAAAATTCTGGAGCTGAGGCCTAAATTTATCCACAGCCTTGATACTTACTCACTATCTAGATAAATGTATCTGTATAAGTGGACTGCATAAATAGGAGTCCTAACTTTAAATGAATAACTTATTCGTACAAGTTTAGGACCACACTATTAGAGGTTCAGCTTATACATATACGTTGACTGAATATACACATAAAAATATCTGTATAACTTATATGGATATCTTTTTATATATTCAACATGCTGCTGAATATAACCATCCTTATGTTTTTTAGTAATTTATCAGTAACAGGTTTAAAATAGCATTTGTTCTAATTCAGTTCATAGAAGTTCTATACTTTACAAAATAAGGCACATATTTCAAATGAATGCATTAATACCTTTCATCCATCTGCTGTATAGAAAGATAACTGAATCCTTTGTTGGCTGTTATGATATAATCTTCAGAAAGAAATGAAATATGGAGAATACAAATAGTGAGAATCATGTCACTATCATTTTAGAGTTCTTTAGATGGTTGTATTTAACTTTAATCTGAAGGCTCTTGCTGTCTCTTATTTCTTCATGGTACTGAAATTGAGATAATTTATATTGGAAGATTTTAAACCAAAGACCCTTTTATCATTGGAAAATAGAATGATAAGATTATCAGATCTGTTTAACATGTATTTATTTATTTGAATGCAGACCCATCAGAGGTGCGGATAGTTTTCTTTTCCCCTTTTGTTATCATATCATTGCCCTGAAAAGGAGGGAGGCCATGTTGGGGGAAGTAAAAAGTGGAAGCCTTTTGAAGCCTGAGACGCCTTGTACCTGCTGCCATCTTGGTGTCTCCAAAGGATCCTTTTGCATTGTGTGCCAGCCCCAGAACAGAACTAGCCTGCCCCCTATGAAGTTACTGGGCTTAAAAGACAGAGGGACATGCCAGAGACACTGTGTATGAAAGTGATTATGCCACACTCATCATGCCGATAAAGGAGAACTAAGGAGCTCTTCTGTGCTCTTAAGTGTGCTTCTTTATGTGGGATTTTGTGGTGGTCTTAGGTAATAGGAGATTGTTTTGGTTATTTTTTTTTTTAATATGAGTGGGAGGTTTGTTTTATATCATTGATGAGTATATGGCTTGGTTGGAGTATATGGGTTGGTAGGAAGTGAATGATTGGTATAGTATTTTATTATTAGATTGGGAGAATGAAGTTTGGAGTATGGGGAAGTGGGGAGTAGTGCATTAATGGTTGTTGGTATTGTTAATGGCTTTCATCCTGATGATATTGGGAAGGGGGCAGTTAACGGGGAAGCTATTGTAGGTACGTAGAACAGAGAGAATGATATTTGATATCAGTATTGGATAGAGACAAAATATTTGTAATAAGGTTGTATGGGGAATACAATCAAAAGTGACTAATATTTATGACCTTGCAATAAGGTCAAGGTGGATGTTTTATATGTAACAGACACTCAACGCAGTATTATTTTAAGTAAGTACTCTTTAAGAGGAAAAGGCCTCGAGAAACCCCTTGACATATGAATAAAGTCAAACAGGAGTTGGACTTCCTCATCATCGGCCAAAAACCTCTATGTGATATCTTTAAATTGGCTAAACAATATTCAAACAAACTTGAATAGCAATCACTTGCTCCCCATCTTTATCTGCTAATCCCCTATGGGCAGCATAGAACCAGTCCTTGTTGGCACAGCTACATCAATAAGTGGCAGAGATCAGCATCAGAATTTTCACTATTTGCTGGCGACTTACACTATAAAGGCAATTCTGTAACCTGATGCTTAAATTTAGACACAAATCATGCACCTCCACTCCATACTTTGTATTTTTATCTGAATATTTTTACTGCTGTAATTGTCTATTGCTTATGTTTGATGTACTCTTATTGTACACCGCCTTGAGTGAAAGACGATAAATAAATCCCAGTGTATATATATAAGGGTAATTCATTCCACCACTTGGTAATCGGATATGGGAATGTCACCAGTGGAGACTTCACAATAAAGGTCTGGTGCTTTCAAAGTTTGAAACTCAAAAAATTAGGTGAGCAGCGGTATTTTGCAACGTCTGCAGGCATCACCTTACCTCTACTTTGCATCTAACATAAATGATATTACAATAATCTAAGTGTGACATTAGTAAAGTCTGAATAATGAAAACATGATCTAAATTCACGTTAGTTTCCATAATAATTTAAACATCTTTGATGTCATCATCTGTACCTGCAGTTCAAAAGTCAGTGAATTATCCAAAATCACCCCCAATATTTTAATTTGAGATGCTTCTTATAACTTACACCATTAATAAGAAGGCTATCTGTAAGATTTGGTACCCAGGGTGGCTAATAAGCAGAAACTTTGTTTGGAGTTTAATTTCAATTAAGTTTTGCTTTCACCCATGATTCTAGACATTCTAACCCCTGCTTAATCCTGAACAGTCAAAGGATAAGGATGGCAATGTTCCACCGATATCTCGTGAATAATACACAACCACCTAGTGGTGGAACAAGTAGTACTGTGTGCTTGTAATTAATATTGGGGAAGTCTCATACGGTCACTCAGGCAACTTTTATATCACCAAAAGGTGAGCCTGTGCTTCATGACTATTATAATCATCGACTGCCCCCAGCCTTCCACAGTGCAATTTTAAAGTGCAAAAGTGCTCTATATTTAATCAGTATCTGCTTTATATCGCTCGTCATTGCTACAGCACTAGTACTTTCATTTGTCTCAAATGCAGAAAGCGTTTCAGTGTCTTCCACCTGTATATCGCCACAGTCTTCACAATGTCAGGCACATCTCATTCAGTATTGTGCGTTAACCAACTGACTGTGGTCGTATATTCATTAAACAATATTGACAATAAATCTGTGTCACTTATCTGCGCTCAGTCTCAGGTATTTTCATGGTCCCAACAGGAGCCTGTTTCACGTTGACAGCTTTGTCAAGGGAATATTCTTCATATACGGTCACACTCCATAGACATCAAACAAAGACTGTAGCAATGACGAGCAATTGAGCCTCGAGTGCACATAAAAATAAAAAAGAATAAAAAAGAAAAGTGAATATATAAAAAATGAAAAAAAAAGATATAAAGCAAATACTGATTAAATATAGAGCACTTTTGCACTTTAAAATTGCACTGTGGAAGGCTGGGGGCAGTCGATGATTATAATAGTCATGAAGCACAGGCTCACCTTTTGGTGATATAAAAGTTGCCTGAGTGACCGTATGAGACTTCCCCAATATTAATTAGCAATTAATTAGAGTGGAGGAGTGGCCTAGTGGTTAGAGCGGTGGACTTTGGTCCTGGGGAACTGGGTTCGATTCCCACTGCAGGCACAGGCAGCTCCTTGTGACTCTGGGCAAGTCACTTAACTCTCCATTGCCCCAGGTACAAATAAGTACCTGAACCACATTGAGCCTGCCATGAGTGGGAAAGTGCGGGGTACAAATGTAACAAAAAAAAAAATTACAAGCACACAGTACTATTTGTTCCACCACTAGGTAATCCTGAACAGGGCATTAATTATGTCTCCATTTAGGGAAATATAGATGGGCAGGATAGGCAGGAGTGATGCTTAGATAGCAACTCCAGTAGTTTGGAAATAAGAATAGTGTTGGGCAGACTTCTATGGTCTGTGTCCTGAAAATAGTAAGACAGATCAGGATGACAGCAACTCCAGCAGCTGGGAGGTAAGGCCAGTATCAGGCACACTTCTATAGCCAGGTACTTGTGACCTGGATTGGCCACTGTTGGAAGCAGGATACTGGGCTAGATGGACCGTTGGTCTGCGACCCAGTATGGCTATTCTTATGTTCTTATATATTATGTCTAAGTCTTGTAAATGACAGACAAAACAGGATCAAGCATGTATATTTTACACCAATCATATCATATGCTATGAGTATTTCCTGTGTATTTCACTGGGGGAGGGGAAGAGATCTTAAGGTTGAAATTAGCGAGTATAATGTTGTTAGCAATATTGTTGGATTTTTGGTTTAATCATGTATTGCTAAATAAGGTGACTATGCTGCAGCCACAATAATAGTACAGATCTGGCCACCTTGTTGGTCATACTGGACAGACGGTACAGATTTTTATCTGCCTTCATTTACTATGTTGCTATGTAAACAGAAATACTATTTTAGAAAACAAAGCAGGAGCAGAATCTCAACCTTTAGAATATGCATGAGATCCCACAGGTTAAAGTGACGGTGACAAAAGGAATGGAAACAAAATACAAAAATCATTTTAAGTACATGGTGGCTTAGCTATTGAACTAACTTATCCACTACAGTGCCATCAATATGCTATAGATGGAAAGAAAGAGCAGGCCCAGCAGAAATTCTTTCTTGTCTTAGATGCTAGTTTGCCATTGCAATTAGACAGCTTGCTTTTTCACTTGAAAGTATAAAGTGTCTGGGCAAGCCTATTAGAGCTAATTATTTTTCTGGAGTCCCTGCTGCACAGTCAGCAGGAATATTTTTACAGTTCTAGGTTATGATCTCCCAGAGTCATAAAATCTCCACGGGTCTTCATGCTTCATTTCATGACAATAAACAGCTTGCATAGAGAGCATAAGCAGTGAACACATTAACACATTTGATTACAGAGAACAGAGAGTGGGCCTTGCTTTTGCTCTCTGAAAGCATATCAGCATAATTTTCCTTCAGTACAAATCATACACATCAATAGTGCAATTAACAATGATTTTATTCGTATTAGCTAGAATGAGTTGGGCTAGGACGTAGATAGAGTAGCTCGCTCATGAAATTTCTGTCGGATCAGTATGAAATTAATTTTGAGTTTCAAATGTGTTGAGGGCCAGTCAATGAGAACTGTACTTTTTATCACCAATGGCACATGCAGTAGGATAAAAGCACTTGTAAAAATGCAGAAGCGCAAAATCCCCCAGATTGTATATAGCATGACAAGAGATCTGTGCCGAAATAGACGCGTATTCTTAAGAGCACATATAAGTTAATTGTCTTAACAAGCCAATCAGCATTGTTAACAGCACTTAACAAGCAATAATGAGCACCCCAACATAAATCCCAGCACCCAGCAACACAGCATAACCAATGATCGTTCTGGACAATTTATAATCTTCACTTCCTTCGACACCCACGACGCCTGATCCACACCTACCTCATCTGACCACAATATAACTTTGTATCTGCTATCAACCAAATTGGCAAACACCTCTACGGTACTATGTATGCCACATTGAGCCTGCAAATAGGTGGGAAAATGTGGGGTACAAATGTAACAAATAAATAAATAAACGTAAGCGTATTCTGTAATGCACTGCACCTAAATTTTAATGTGTGCAGGCAAAAAGAGGCATGGTTATGGGCAAGGAAATGGGTGTTTCATAATTTACATGCATTGTTATAGAATATGGCCCAGTGCGCATAAATCTACATGCAGGGATTTACACCATGTTTTCATTGGTGTAAATGGAGGTGTGTAGTTTTAGGCGCTATGATATCAACTAAGTGTATTCTATATACCGTGCCTGGTTACAGAATACACTTAGGCGAAAATGTTTTCTGTGTGGATTTTCTAGGTGCCCAATGCAGACTACGAGGTCTACATTCAAAGATTTTCTGAGTAACTTCAGGAGCTGCATGGACATTCCCTTTCAAGGAGCCCCACCCTCCTATGCTGCTTAGACATTGTGATATTCGTAGCTATCTGGTTAATAATTGGATAACTCTGGTCTTTGGCAAGAGCAGTCCTAAAGTGAAGCAAATAATTTTACTCAGTTAATATTCCCTGATTATACTTTGCAGCACCTAACATCCCTCTGTGAAATCTATTCATGCATCTTTGGCAAGGGCTGACACTTTTTAGGCGCTAGGCCTAATCTTTGTAACTCTTTGCCCTCTTTTACTATTACTACTACTACTTAACATTTCTAGAGCGCTACTAGGGTTACGCAGCGCTGTACAGTTTAACAAAAGACAGTCCCTGCTCAAAGGAGCTTACAATCTAAAGGACGAAATGTCAAGTTGGGGCAGTCTAGATTTCCTGAATAGAGGTATGGTGGTTAGGTGCTGAAGGCGACATTGAAGAGGTGGGCTTTGAGCAAGGATTTGAAGATGGGCAGGGAGGGGGCCTGGCAAATGGGCTCACGGAGTTTATTCCAAGCATGGGGTGAGGCGAGGCAGAAAGGGTGGAGCCTGGAGTTGGCGGTGATGGAGAAGGGTACTGAAAGGAGGGATTTGTCTTGAGAGAGGAGGTTACGGGTAGGAACTTAGGGGGAGATGAGGGTAGAGAGGTAGGTAGGGGCTGCAGATCGAGTGCATTTGTAGACTTCCTTCACTACAAATTCATGCTATCCTCCTTCCATTCCTCCCTATTCCTTGCAAAACAGGACTATTACACACAATTGACCAATTTTCTCAGCTCCAACCCTCATCGTCTATTCACCACCCTTAACTCCCTCCTCAAAGTGCCCCCCGCTCCCACTCCCCCTTCACTCTCTCCTCAATCACTGGCTGACTACTTCCGCGACAAGATGCAAAAGATCAACCTTGAGTTCACTACCAAGCCACCACCTCCTCTTCAGCCCGTAGCCCTTTCCAACAACCAACCAACCATGGCCTCTTTCTCCTCCTTTCCTGAGATCACCGAGGATGAAACCTCCCGCCTTCTTTCCTCCTCGAAATGCACCACCTGTTCCTCCGATCCCATCCCCACCAACCTACTTAACACCATCTCCCATACTGTCACCCCCTCCATCTGTCACATCCTTAACCTTTCTCTCTCCACTGCAACTGTCCCTGACACCTTCAAACATGCAGTAGTCACACCTCTCCTAAAAAAAACATCACTTGACCCTACCTGCCCCTCCAACTACCGCTCCCATCTCTCTCCTACCCTTCCTCTCCAAAATACTTGAGCGCGCCGTTCACAGTCGCTGCCTCGGTTTTCTCTCCTCTCATGCCATCCTCGATCCACTTCAATCCGGTTTTTGCCCTCTACACGCGACAGAAACAGCACACTCTAAAGTCTGCAATGACCTGCTCCTCGCCAAATCCAGAGGCCACTATTCCATCCTCATCCTCCTCGATCTATCCGCTGCGTTTAACACTGTCAATCATGATTTACTTCTTGCAACACTGTCCTCTTTTGGGTTCCAAGGCTCTGTCCTCTCCTGGTTCTCCTCTTATCTCTCCCACCGCACCTTCAGGGTACACTCTCATGGATCTTCTTCCACTCCCATCCCACTATCTGTTGGAGTTCCCCAGGGATCTGTCCTTGGACCTCTTCTCTTCTCAATCTACACCTCTTCCCTAGGCTCACTGATCTCATCTCATGGTTTTCAGTATCATCTTTATGCTGATGACACCCAGCTATATCTCTCCACTCCAAACATCACCGCGGAGACCCAGGCCAAGGTATCGGCCTGCTTATCCGACATTGCTACCTGGATGTCCAACCGCCACCTGAAGCTGAACATGTCCAAAACCAAGCTCCTCGTCTTTCCACCTAAACCCACTTCTCCTCTTCCTCCACTCTCTATCTCAGTTGATAACACCCTCATCCTCCCCGTCCCATCTGCCCGCAACCTCGGAGTCATCTTCAACTCCTCCCTATCCTTCTCTGCGCATATCCAACAGACTGCCAAGACCTGTCGCTTCTTCCTCTTCAACATCAGCAAAATTCGCCCTTTCCTATCTGAGCACACCACACAAACTCTCGTCCACGCTCTCATTACCTCTCGCCTTGACTACTGCAACTTACTCCTCACCGGCCTCCCACTTAGCCATCTATCCCCCTTTCAATCCGTTCAGAATGCTGCCGCATGTCTTATATTCCGCCAGAACCGATTTACTCATATCACCCCTCTCCTCAAGTCACTTCACTGGCTTCCGATCAGATACCGCATACAATTCAAGCTTCTCCTCCTTACCTACAAATGCACCCGGTCTGCGGCTCCTCACTACCTCTCTACCCTCATCTCCCCCTATATTCCCGCCCGTAACCTCCGCTCAGAGGACAAATCCCTCCTTTCAGTTCCCTTCTCCACCACTGCCAACTCCAGGCTCCACTCATTCTGCCTTGCCTCACCCCATGCCTGGAACAATCTTCCTCAACCCCTACGCCAAGCCCCCTCCCTACCCATCTTCAAATCTTGCTTAAAACTCACCTCTTCAATGCTGCTTTCGGCACCTAACCTTTCGTGAAATATAGTATGCCCTATCAGACTGACTCTACACTTGTCTTTTGACTGTACACTTGTCTTTAGATTGTACACCTGTCTTTTAGATTGTAAGCTCCTTGAGCAGGGACTGTCCTTCCATGTTAAATTGTACAGCGCTGCGTAACCCTAGTAGCGCTTTAGAAATGTTAAGTAGTAGTAGTAGTAGGTTAGTAGGAGAAAGGAGAGGGGTGATATGAGTATATCGGTCCAGGCGGAAGATAAGACATGCAGCAGAGTTCTGAATGGACTGAAGGGGGGATAGATGGAGGAGTCGAAGATGACTCCGAGGTTGCGGGCAGATGAGACGGGGAGGATGAGGGTGTTATCAACTGAGATAGAGAGTGGAGGGAGAGGAGAAGTGGGTTTGGGTGGGAAGACAATAAGCTCGGTCTTGGCCATGTTCAGTTTCAGGTGGCGGTTGGACCTCCAGGCAGCAATGTCAGATAAGCAGGCCGATACCTTGGCCTGGGTTTCCGCAGTGGTGTCTGGTGTGGAGAGATAAAGCTGGGTGTCGTGAGCATAAAGATGATATTGGAAACCGTGAGATGAGATCAGGGAGCCCAGGGAAGAGGTGTAGATTGAAAAAAGAAGGGGACCAAGGACAGATCCCTGAGGAACTCCAACTAATCATTTCTAGAGTGCTAACAGATGCACACAGCACTGTACACATTATGTGCAGGTACTTTCTCCATCTCTAGAGGGCTCACAATCTGAGGGGTTCTTTCACAAAGGCGGAGTAGGCTCTACACACATTCTGCATGCGCCATAACGAGACTAGCGCTAGGCTAACATGTACCCCAGGTGGTAATTTCAGTTTTGGCGTATGCCCATAACGACTGGACAAATTATTTTAAAATTTCCTACCACATGTGGCGTTTCCGGCAGTAATTGGCAGTTGGTACGCGCTGACCAGTCACCGCGAGTGTAGCATGTGAGCCCTTACCACTGGATCAAAGGATGGCATTAAATGTTCAGACCATAACTAGGTGTGCGCTGGTTTCAATTTTACCACAGGCCCTTTTCCCGGCCCATTGGAAAAAAAAGCCCTTTTTCCCAGATGCAGTAAAAACTGGCCCAGCATACATCCAGAGGTTGCACTTGATCTACCGCAGACCACTTTTTACCGTGGCTTAATAAAAGGAACCCTAAGTTTTTTGTACCTGGGGCAATGGAGGGTTAAGTGACTTGCCCAAGGTCACAAGGAGCTGCAGTGGGAATTGAACCCAGATTGCCAGGATCAAAGCCCGCTGCACTAACCATCAGGCATGGATCCTGTTCAAAACACCATCCTGGAAGCCCAGGCCAAATATATTCCGCGTATTAAAAAAGGAGGATGGAAGACCAAACTACAGCTGGCATGGTTAAAAAGTGAGGTGAAGGAAGCTATTAGCGCTAAAAAGAAAATCCTTTAGAAAATGGAAGAAGGAATCAACTGAAAATAATAAGAAACAGCATAAGGTATGTCAAGTCAAATGCAAAGCACTGGTAAGGAAGGCTAAGAAGGACTTCGAAAAAAAGATTGTGTTGGAGGCAAAAACACATAGTACAAATTTTTTAGGTATATTATAAGCAGGAAGCCGGCAAAAGGATTGGTTAGACTGCTAGATGACCGAGGAGTAAAAAGGGCGATCAGGGAAGGCAAAACCATAGCAGAGAGATTAAATGAATTCTTTGCTTTGGTCTTCACCGAGGAAGATTTGGGTGAGATACCGGTGCCAGAAATCGTATTCGAAGCTGATGAGTTGGAGAAACTGAATGAATTCTCTATAAGCCTGGAGGATGTAATGGGGCAGTTGTACAAATTGAAGAGTAGCAATCTCCTGGACCGGATGGTATTCATCCCAGAGTACTGATAGAACTGAAAAATGAACTTGCGGAGCTATTGTTAGTACTATGTAATTTATCCTTAAAATCGAGCGTGGTACCAGAAGATTGGAGGGTGGCCAATGTAACACTGATTGTTAAAAGAGGTTCCAGAGGAGATCTGGAAAATTATAGACCAGTGAGTCTGACATCGGTGCCGGGCAAAATGGTAGAGACTATTATAAAGAACAAAATTACAGAGCACATTCAAAAGCATGGATTAATGAGACAAAGTCAACATGGATTTAGTGAAGGGAAATCTTGCCTCACCAATCTACTACATTTCTTTGAAGAGGTGAACAAACATGTGAATAAAGTACCTCATGAAAGACTCCAGAGGAAATTGGAGAGTCTTGGGATAGGAGGTAGGGTTCTATTGTGGATTAAAAACTGGCTAAAAGATAGAAAACAGAGAGTAGGGTTAAATGGTCAGTATTTTCAATGGAGAAGGGTAGGTAGTGGGGTTCCCCAGGGTCTGTGCTGGGACCGCTGCTTTTTAACATATTTATAAATGATCTAGAGATGGGACTGACTAGTGAGGTAATTAAATTTGCTGATGTCACAAAGTTAATCAAGTCGTTAAATCGCAAGAGGATTGTGAAAATTACAAGAGGACCTTATGAGACTGGGCATCTAAATGGCAGATGATGTTTAATGTGAGCAAGTGCAAAGTGATGCATGTGGGAAAGAGGAACCTGAATTATAGCTACGCCATGCAAGGTTCTACGTTAGGAGTCACAGATCAAGAAAGGGATCTAGGTGTCGTTGTTGATGATATGTTGAAACCTTCTGCTCAGTGTGCTGCTGCGGCTAAGAAAGCAAATAGAATGTTAGGTATTATTAGGAAAGGAATGGAAAACAAAAATGAGGATGTTATAATGCCTTTGTATCGCTCCATAGTGCGATTGCACCTCGAATATTGTGTTCAATTCTGGTTGCTGCATCTCAAAAAAGATATAGTGGAATTAGAAAAGGTACAGAAAAGGGCGATGAAAATGATAAAGGGGATGGGATGACTTCCCTATGAGGAAAGGCTAAAGCGGCTAGGGCTCTTCCACTTGGAGAAAAAGTGGCTGAGGGGAGATATGATAGAGGTCTATAAAATAATGAGTGGAGTTGAACGGGTAGATGTGAAGTGTCTGTTTACGCTTTCCAAAAATACTAGGAATAGGGGGCATGTGATGAAGCTACAATGTAGTAGATTTGAAGATTTGAAATGGGTGTGTATTAAGTACTATCTTAAAGTTCTTATAGACATTTCTGCCCTTAGATGGGATAGAACAGTGGAGCTAGAAGAAAAATACACAGTACAGTGTGGATTCCAAACAAGCAGTAGCTGGTGAGGGCAGAACAAGATGATGATGTGATTCTCAGGCTTTTCAGAAAGTTGTATAATTTTGATTGTGTACTGAGGTTGAGGTGTTTGGTTGCTATATGTTTTTGTGTGTGTCTATATTAGATTCCTTTGTGATTTTTAAACTGGTGCTGTAAGATTCCGTATGCACGAGTGTTTTTGGAGTGGCATTTTCCATATTTATGTGTTTATTTATTTATTTGTGATATTTATATACCACATTATCCCAAATAAATTTGAGTTCAATGTGGCTTACAATAAACAGTATAGGATGCATAAGAAAGTAATTTGTTGTAAGAATCCAATTTTACAATACAATATCATAACCATACTGGACTAGCTATGGATGTTTAACATTTAGAAAATCTATTATGAATAAGAAATTGTACATGAAACAAAGAAAAAGTTAATGGTAAATAGAGTAAAAACCAATTCAGTTAATAATTAATTGTTTGAGATATGATCGCTCTTTGTGAGGATTTGTTTGAATAGGAATGATTTGAAGATTTTGTGGAATCTAGTATATTCTTGTATGTTTTCTTGCTCAAAACGTCTAGAATCTGCGTGGCAAATATAGCAATTTTTAAAACAGCAAAACGTCTTTTTTTTTAAAAATGGCTACTTGCTTGATATTTTTCTGCTCAGTGTGTCTATCTTTTTAGTCCATTAAAGAAAAAAAAGTCCAAGTGAAAAACACACAAAATCAAGCTATTGGGACATATAGGGGGCCAGCATTCTTAATAGGCTGGCCACACAGACCCCAGGACAGTAGTGGGGCACCCTAAGGAGCATTGCACTGGGCTTCACATAAAAGGTCCCAGGTATATATCTGTCAGTTACAACCTTATATTTTATGGGAAGCCTTCCAAAACCCACAAAAACCCTACTGTACCCAACTATGATAGCCCTTGTGGCTGCAGTTGTCTCCTATATATGGGTACAGTAGGTTTTTGGTTGGCTGACACTTTCCACCACAAATGTAACAATTGGATTATGGGCATGAATTATGGGCCTGGGTGTAATAGAAGCGAATTTTAAAGACTGCTTTTCAGCTCTGTCTTGACCGATCAGTGCACTTGGGGTCTGTATTGTTGATAAGAAGTAATTCTGTTTAAAAATGATTGTTTAACTTTGTGTGAAAATAAGTTGGAATGCAGAAGATAAGACACAGCTCTAATTAATTTGGTATGTGAAGGGGAGGATGGCACTTGCTTTCCGGGTCCAGCCTGGCCACCTGGAGTTGGAGAGCATGTGACCATGTTCCCACAGTATGGCTTGTTTACCTAAACAGAGAAGCGTTCTGTAATTTTCCTCAGCTCGGAACATGAGCTCTAAGCCTAGTTAAAAGGGGGGGGCTTGTTACAGCAGAGTGGAAGCTCATCTGTGAGTAACATACATACTGCACAGAGGATCTGTTCCTGGTCTAAAAAGCTCTTGGCTTTTGCTGTAACGGTCCCCCCCCCCCCCCCAGCTGATGTTGAGAGCCTGGATGATGTAAGGACCAGTGATGTTGTATGTATGTATTATTGCTTCTTTTCCTGGTCTAAGAACTCTTAGCTGTTATGATTGGGGTCAGAACCACTCTCAAACTTACCTCTTTCCTGGGGGTCAGCTTCTTAGCTGGCTTCTGTTTCTTTTGTCTGTCCTTTCTGAGCTGGCTCTGTCTCTCTGTGCTGGCAGCATGGGGTTAATTGTTTCACTTTACTACAGCTGTGTGGGTGGACAGAGTTAGCTCTACCTCTCTTTGGGTGTACTGGCTTCAAGTGCTTCACGGTGTTGCATTGGTGTGGGTTGGGCCTCTCTGGGTCAGTGTGCTTTTGCCTAGGTCTAGGGAGTGTGACATCATCAGGAAGGGCCTTGATAAGGAAGTGGTGTTGTTTCCTTCAGAGCCTTTGCAACGGTGGTGTTTGCTTTAGGTAGGGTGGTGCAGTGTGCACTTCTGACTTTGTGTCTAGTTTCCCTGCTTGCTTTTACTAAGGTCCAGGTTAGTGTTAGTGCAGTGTGCACTGGTGTCTGTGTGTTTAGCTTTCCTGCTTTTCCCTTGTGGTTCCCCTGCTTTTCCCTCTTGGTTTTGGAAGCATTGCTGTGTGTAGGGCTTTGGAAGCTCTGTTACTGTTAGAAGTACTTCAGGGTTTGGTGTTGTTAGGAACACTACAGATTTTGCTGTTAGGAGTACTTCTGGTGTTTGTGCTATTGAGAGCGTTGCAGTCTTTGCTGTTTGGGTTTTGGTGCTGTAGGAAGCACCTTGTTAGTTTGGTGTCTAGCTTGCTAGAGTAGTGCTTAGGAAGCACCTTGTTAGTTTTGTGTCTAGCTTGTTAGGGTAGTGCTTAGAAAACTCCTTGTTAGTTTTGTATCTAGCTTGCTAGAGCAGTGCTTAGGTAGCTTGTTAGTTTTGTGTTTAGCTTGTAGCTTGGTGCTTAGTAGCACCTGTGTTAGCTCTGTGTTTAGTTCCCTGCTCTGTTAGTTTAGGGCTTAGGAAGTCCCTTTGTTGAGCAGGGCTTAGGAGCTCCTGTTTAGTATAGGGCTTAGGAAGTCCTTTTGTCAGTTTTCTGTTAGGAACACTCCTGCTGGGTTAGGGCTTGGGAGCACTTAGATCAGTTTAGGTTTAGGAGTACTTCTGTTTCCAGTCCTGGTCCCTGTGTCATCCGGTATCTGGTAAGTCCTGCCGGCCACTCGAACCCAAGGGCTCAACCCTTGGGGGGGTAGTGGCCAAGCGCAGGTGAAGCTCACTGCTGCCCAATCCATAATCGGAACACAAACTGTAAATGCCTGTTAAATACTGGCCTTACTATTGGAATTGCCGTCGAAACACCAAGTTTTTATTTTGATTCTATTCTTTTACCATGTAAGGATCCTTTATGTTTATCCCATGCGTTATTGAATTCTTTTTTTTTATAGATATATTTATTTATTCATATTATTAACAAGAATACACTTGTCATGCAATACAGCCAAATCAAAAACTTACAAAATTAAGAGAAGAGATAACATAATTAAGAAGAAATATGTAAAGATATATAAGACATTTTCTTCTAGGTAAATTATATCAATAATAGAAACAACCTTATCTAATCATAAAAGATAAGTCATCTCTTATCTAAATTCAAACAATAACTTTACGCCTCCTCAGACCACAATTTATGGTAGGGGGCGAAATGAACAGAGAAGATTTTAAATCACAACTTAATTTATCCAAAATTAGTGGCGTAAACCTCCAAATTATTATTAATAAAGTTATTATTATTTCAGCTGTTTAGTGTCTAAAAAGGATTTTAGCTGATCCGGTGAGTAAAAAACATACTTTGTCATTCCCAATTTTACAATGCTCTTACATGGGTATGCTAGAAAAAAGTATCCCCCCACTTCTAATGTCCTTTTCTTCATAGCTAAAATAATTTCCTCTTTTGTTGGGTTTGTTTCGTTACATCAGGATATATCCAAACTTTTTCACCTCCAAAAAGGGCATTTAAATTCTTAAAGTAAAGTCTCATTACCAAGTTTAAGTCCTGTTCAAATACAAATGATACAATAAGTGTTGATCTTTCTACAGTATGATCCAGAGATTGTTCCAATATTGCTGAAATATTATTTAAATCAATATTTGTCTTCATTGCTTCTCCCGTCTTTCCTTAACCTCTTCTGGAATTTGAAATGTAATAAACTTTATTTAAAGGGGAATTGCTTCAAGAGGAATCTTCAAATTTTCATTCAAATATCTTTTAAGTAATTCAATACGGGTAGTTCCAGGTAGTTTAGGGAAGTTCAGAAGTCGCAAATTTAACTGTCGGTTAAAATTCTCAATCTGTTCTATTTTTCGATGAAGATCTAAATTACCTTTTGCGGCATAATGTTTAAATTGTTGCAACTGTTCAACATCATGTTGTAGATCTATAACTTTTGCCGCTAAGTCTTGTTTAACCGAGTCTACAGTAGATTTTAATTCTTCAAATTTAAGGTTAAAAGCTGCGATTTCACCTGATGACTTTTGCAGGGTTAGATCCATTTTACTCAGTTTCAGCCATATCGATTCTAAATTTACCTTCGGTTTTCTTTCCAAGGTTTTTACCTCAGACCTCGGTGACTTTTGCTGTGCTAGGCCCTCGTATCCCGCCTGCCTTACTTCTGTCGGCTTGCTGGGATTCCTCTAGGGCCACCGTCGTCGCCGGACACGGAGGAAACAGCATTGGTGGTGAAAGGGAAATTTCTTCTCCCTGTGTGGAATCCCTTTCTCTGGATATCCTCTCTATGGGATCCATTTCCCCTACTATTTGGGGTGCCGAGGTGAGAAAGCACTCCATGCGTGACTGGATCGGCGAGGAGGTTGAGGCAGGCGGGAGCACTACTCTCACCGTCCCCTTACATTTAGTGTGCGGCATATCTATAGGAAAATCTGTATTTAGATTCCAACTTCAGCTGAGCGTTTCTCCCACAATCCTTCTACGCCGCCATCTTGACATGCTCCGCGTTATTGAATTCTGTCACTATTTTTATCCGTTTGGATACAGAAAGTGAAAGTGCCTTGTTGCTTTGTAGCTTTTACTAGACGTGGGGTAAGGAATAATATATTGTAAAGGAATATATTCGAGTTATTCCCCAAGTTTTCCACGTCATCACTGTGACCCCTGATGCAGGTGCTAGTCACTGAAACACGGCCCGTGTCGGGTCTTTTTGTCAAGGCTCATTCATTAAAGAACTGTGTTCCATTTGTAAAGGCCCGTGGTGCTGTTTTTTTGTTTGGACTATTTTCATCTTCACCACCTCCCCTGGGAGGGCATTCTAGGCATCCCCTAACCTCTCAGGAGTAACATCAGGAAGTCCTTTTCCACAAAGTCTACCACCTTGTAATCTCAATCCATGTGCTGTAGTTCTACTGCTTTCCCATCTCTGGAAAATATTTGTATGTATATTGATACAAACATTTAAATACCTGAAAGGTGTCATGTCTCCCCTAGATAACATGCTGAACTTTTCTGCCGAGTGTGCGTCAGCAACCAAAAAAGCAAACAAGATGCTAGGATTTATTAGGAAAAAGGATGCAAAACAGATCAGGAATATTATAATGCCTCTGTATCGCTCCATGGTGTGACTTCACCTTGAGTATTGTGTTCAATTCTGGTTGCTGTGTCTCAAAAAAGATATAGGGGAATTAGAAAAGGTTCAAAGAAGAGCGACCAAAATGATAAAGGGGATGGAACTCCTCTCATATGAGGAAAGGCTAAAGAGGTTAGTGCTCTTCAGCTTGGAGAATAGACGGCTGACGGGGGAAATGATTGAGGTCTACAAATTCCTGAGTGATGTAGAACAGGTAAAAGTGAATCGATTAACTCTTTCAAAAAGTACAAAGACCAGGGGACACTCAATGAAATTACATGGATATACTTTTAAAACAAACTGGAGGAAATATTTTTTCACCCAAAGAATTACTAAGCTCTGGAATTCATTGTTGGAGGATGTGGTAAAAGCGGTTACAGTATCTGGTTTTTAAAAAGGTTTAGAAAAATTCCTGGAGGAAAAGTCCATAGTCTGCTATTGAGATGGACATGGGGAAGCCACTGCTTGCCCTGGGATTGGTAGCATGGAATGTTGCTACTAACTAGGTTTCTGCCAGGTACTTGCGACCTTGATTGGCCACTGTTAGAAGCAGGATACTGGGCTAGATGGACCATTGGTTTGACCCAGTATAGCTGTTCTTGTGTTCTTTTCCTCCTTTCCTCTAGGGTTTACATATTCAGGTCCTCAAGTGTCATTTCATATGGCTTTTGGTGCAAACTCCATACCATTTTTGTTGCTTTTCTCTGGACCACTTCAAGTCTTTTTATGTCCTTCGCTAGATATGGCCTCCATACCCACTACTTACCTTGTGAAACAGTGGAACCTGGGTGTGGGTGAGTAAGGGGAGATGATTGGAACAAGGAGGGAGTATGGGGGGATATCAGAACTGGGAAGTGGGGTTATGGGGAGGAGATCACTCAGGGGGAGGGGTGGTATGGGGAGGAGATCAGAACCAAGGAGGGTATGAGGGGGAGATCAAGGGGAAGGGAGGATTGGATCAGCAACCTGGCAGCCATGACTCAGAAGTTATATAGGTGTAACAGGAGCTGGGGCTCTGGCGGTCAGAATGCACCTAGGCAGTTGTCTATGAATTCAGTATACTTAACTTTATTTATCTTGGGGCATGGGCTGGGACTCGAGAACTGTCCAGAGGACCAAAAGAGTTGGATCCCACTCAATCTTGCACACTCCTTTCTCTCAAAGAATGCAGGCCACATGACTGGATGTGTGCTCTAAACCAAGAATAATTTTTACTTAATGCCTTTTAGTCTCTTTAATTTAGGAACAATATTGGCAGAGGCAGTATTAATATAGAGATTTTCCAACCATATACGAAAGTTCACATTCACCGCTTCCATTATGAGAACTGTGAAATTCTTCTATACTCTCTGAACATCACTCTTGTCAGCATGTGATAAAGCTGTCAGCTGTACTTAGTATCAATGTAGAGGATACACTTATGGTTGCAACGATCTCAGTGGCAGGGAACAGGTGACTGCCCGGTCCCTGGAACTCCATGGGGAATTGGGAAGTTCAATGCCAATTCAGAAGCTGACACTTGAAATTTTGATGCTATAGAAATTTCTTCTCCCAGCCTTAAATTTGGTGTAGGCAGAGCATGCAGCAGTAGGTTTAATCAAATGATGCCCTGCTGGATGTTCACTGCTCAGCCACAGCTCTACCTTTTCTCCTTCAGTCTTTACCAAAAATAGGGTGACATGGATATTCTGCTTCCACACAACCACCACAGAACGGTTCGGAAATCTGGGTGACACTTCTGGTGCCTGCCTGCTGCTTGCAGTACAGCCAGAGTGTGTTGGCTGGGTTAGCACAACACTGCTGTAAATAATTGCTGTTGTCTAAAAGTTCCTGGCATCAGGCTGGAGCACTCTCCCTTGCATAAAGGTCAGGGCCCAGGAGGCTAGAGCCAACAGATAAATTTTAAATCTGTGCTCCTTCAAAACATCTCTCTAGTTTATTTATTTATGGATTTTGTACCCCGCATTTTAATCTCATCCTTGCTACTGGATATTTATCCAATAGGATACACTCAGTTGCTTTGGATAGGCAGAGTTTCTGAGACTAACATTCCTACTTAGTAACTAATGATGTCATCACACTCCACAATAATTACCATTGGTGGAGGCCGAGGGATTTTTCTGTACACATTGCTTATGGAAAATTGCAAAGTTTTCTTACACAGGTACTGGCTGATATTCACTGCTGGCACCTGTGTAACTAAACAGCCATAGATAGGACAGCCTTTTGTGGGGTCCTGTGTGTTTGCTTAGCTATGTGGGCACCAGCAATGAATATGGCCCATGCCTCCATAAGTGTTGGCTCCTCCCCAACTCTGCCCAGAACCAACCCTACACCGCCTAGATTTGGTCTGAACGATTACAGCTGATATCCAGCAGCACGGTCAAGTCAAGTGCCACTGAATTTTCATAGCCAGCATAGTTTCAACGTAAACTAGCTTGATATTCACCTCCAAACTTTCTGTTCACAATAGAACTTGCTAATTTGATATTTCTAAGTTTTGACTAGTAATTTCTTATGTTTTTCAAAATCTGCCAGTGCTATTTTAACTGAGAGCATTATGGATCACTATAATCTTAATCATTACTTTCCACCCATCATTCTTCTAATGATTGATGAGTAATTTAGTCAACTCCCTGGTGTGGTTCAGCAGACATTATTGTCTTTTAGCAATAAATCTTCTGTGATACAGAATAAAAGAAGGAAACTGTTCTACAATTCCAGTTCTTCAAGGTACTCAATCAAATACTCCACCGTGGCTGTATTATTTTCAGTCTCTTGTATTAATAGTACTATATTGCTATGTTTAATTTTTTTTGTTTCAAGAATCACATTGGAACATTGTAGAGGGCATCTAGATAGGAAAATGGATATTTATATCAGGACTGGTGCAACACAATAAGCATGGCACGAGGGCTCTGACCTTTGGAGGGCGCCAAAGGATGCCATAACATTGTTGTGCCAGCCCTGCTACATCAGGGCTTGGGCTGATCTCACCTTCTGCTGTTGCCACTACAATACCTTTGTTCTGTCTCCAAGCTTGTCAGTCCAGAGCAGTTGGGGGCCATATGCCTCCGGCATTCAAACACCTCCCTCTCCCTGCATCTGGGTCCAGCATATCACCAGTTCTGTTAACCCCCTGCCCCTCCTTAAGGTCAGGTATCTCCTCTCTCTAATCTCTCTTCACCCCCCCCCCCAATTCTACCTAAAACATGCTCTTCCTTCAGTCTAGAGGTTGCCGGTGGCTGCAGGAATTCACAAAGGCTGCTGACAGCCAGGGCCAGATGCACTAAATTTAACGAGCCATTAACGAGAAAGTAGTAAACCCTGGCATGCACTAAAGACTTTTTTCCGACGATGGTAGCAGCTAACGAAAATGGAATGCAGATGAGCAAATTGTGTAGAAACCCTATTGTAATGGGATACACTAACCTTTTCCGATTGCCATAACGCTGGAAAATCTAATGAGAGGTCTGTACCTCTCGTTGGGGTTGCGCGGAATTGAAAAACTGCTACAAAAGTAACAAAACGTCCATTTTGGCCGTCATTCCCCCCCCCCCGAAGACGCCGCGCCGCTCACCCCCTCCAATGCAGCTTGATCAGTGCAGTTGAGGACGCCCATCCAAAAAAAAAAAATCGTCCATTTTGGCCTTCATCCTCCCCCCCCCCCCCCCCCCGCAATAATAAAAACGTCTTTTTTGGCCGTGCTTCACTCAGCTGAGAGACCTGGAAGTCTCTGAGCCAATCATAGCTAAACGTGTTGTGATTGGCTCAGAGACTTCCAGGTCTCTCAGCTGAGTGAAGCATGGCCAAAATGGACGGTTTTTTTTTGGGATGGGTGTCCTTAACTGCACTGATCGAGCCGCATCGGAGGGGGTGAGCGGTGCGGCATCTTCAGGCGGCACAGGAAGGCGTATTTGGCATGCGCAGAGCAGCCAGCATAATGCTTGGCTGCTCTGCGCATGCTCGACCACCCGATTGGCCGACTGTTTAACGATGGACTGCAAGTGAGCTACAACGAGCAGCTCATTTGCATTCCCTTTCCTTAATGCATGCCCGTTCCTTACCGATTCGCTAAGGGAATTGGTAAGGGAAGGGCTCTAACGATTGTTTAGTGCATCTGGCCCCCAGTCCTGGAACTTTTCCTCTACCATGTCTCACCCCTCTCTTGTTTTCACAGGGGCGGGGTGCAGCAGAGAAAGGTTTCCTGGGCTGGCCACTGGCAGCCAATATGAATCACTGCAGTGGCCAACTCCACTTCTTTTTTTGCCAGAAAAATATATTTGGCAAGTGTCAAAAAATAGCAGATTTTTCAGCTGGAATGTCAAGACCAGACCTTAACAGCAGAGGTACCTGTCCTTAGTTTATTCAGGTTGTAGGCACCAGGTTACATACTACATATGTGATGCTGGAAAGCTTAGAAGCACAATGGTCATCTGTGCATCATATGTCACTGGAGACTGAGATTGGTGCTGAATATTCATTGGGTGTCAGTATTTGGAAAGGTACGATTCAGGTGTAGCCTGTGGGAGTTTTCTACACCATTCTCTTTGGTGACAGAAAAAACTCCTCACAGACCCTGCCAGTCAGAAGACATCACTCTCCACTGGCAGAATTACAACACTGAGTGATGATCTCTTTTCCCTTTCCTTTTCCTATAAGTACCTGAGGAGTAAAGGAGTCAGTTATTATACTAAAAGGAGGGGTTTTGTTAAGGAGGGAATTTTGCTTCAGTATAAAAGCAAAGGGTAAAATTCCAATCTCTTGTTAGGGAGGTCCTCAGACGTAAATGCCTTAAGAGCCAGAAGCAGCACAGCAATTGTTAGCTGGGTTTTACTTCACAGTGAATCTTAGAAACAGCTAACAAGAAAGATAAAGCTGTCAGGTTTCAGTTATCACACAGATACTGTCCTTCAGTCTGGGTAAACCAGGGGGTATCAGGGACCCCTTCTACCCATGTAAAAGAAATATAAGATGAAGTAAGCTGCTTTGCTTTTAGTATACTATTGGCTTGGCATCCAGCTGATTATTCCACCCAAGGCTGAGGAAAGGAACTATCACATAGGACCTAGCAGTGCCCTGGCAGTCTCCAACCGTCAGGAGACTCACCATCTCTGGATTTCCAGATTACCAGAGGGATCAGCAAAGTTACATGAATGTCTTTCCCTTTTTTATATAAATATTCCATCACCATATATGATGAAAAAAAATAATTACGAGTGCTCAGAAAAGTATGTTGTGCCTTAAAAATCTGGTGTTCTGGTGTGGTAGGCAATCTACTTAATCATTGTAACTATACAAGTATTCATCTTATTTCAGCTCAGTGAAGGCTGCCTTTGTCACCTTCAGTATAATCCAAAGTGCAAAGTGTAAATAATCCCTAAATTTTATTTCTTCAAAATTGTACTTTCTTCTTTAATGTATTTATCATAGAAGTCTGAATAGAGTGATATGGTCCTCCCAGCTTTAAATGTGGCGAAGACAGAGCATGCAGCCGTAGGTTGAATCAAATGATGCCCTGCTGGATATTCACTGCTCAGACACAGAACATAGAAAATAAGATGGTACCTTTTTTATTGGACTAATTTAATACATTTTTTATTAGCTTTTGAAGGTAACCCTGCTTCTTCAGATCTGAAATAAGCAAATGTTGATAAATAACAGAAACATCAAAGCATTCCAATGACAGTCTCACAGGAAGAAGGTGGGGTGGGTAAGGTGATGGGTGGATGAGAGACAGGGGAAAGATGCATGTTAGATAAGGGGGTGACAAAGCAGTAGAATTTGATGGTTTGTAATGGGCTAGAAAACCCAGATCTTGTTAAGTCCTGTCTGGTGGGTGTCAAAATATTTAATCATTCTGACTTCAAAGGTCTTACGTTCTTGGATTGTCTTAGAGTTTCCTTTTAATATTCTCACCACAAAATCATTGATACAGTGTTCTGGGTTTGTAAAGTGCTGTCCCACAGACATCCTGGTTGGCACTGGCATTTTTCATATGTAACTCAGTACATAAGCCCCAACACAGATCTATGTTTCCCTGATCTCTCGGCTTCTTCAGGGGAGTAATATCCTATTCTTTCAGCAGCCATGAGGCTCGGTAACTCTTACCATCAGTTGTATGCAATTAGATGGTATGAGTTACCAAGCCTGGTGGCTGCTGAAAGAACACCTTGAAAGGGGGCACATTCAAGGCAGAGAGTGGGCATGCACTGGGTGAGACTGTCGTCTGCGTGCATAGGTTGTATTCTATAAAGGGCATGCACGTTGCTGGTGTGCAAATGATGCCCCCCCCCCCAGTGTACACCATCAAAAACTAGTGCCTAAATAGCAGACAAATTGTCTCTTTTGACCTGGAGCTTTGCTCGATGCATTCTGCTGCGTCAGAGTTGCCAGACGTCTGAAAATTCCCCAGCACAATTTGTGGCCAAAAATAGCCCAAAAATATCTTGGCACTCAAAACAGCAACCTGAGGTGAGGCGAGGGTCCATTTCTTTGAAGCTGCCTGAGCTATCACCAACAATGTGAAACAATGTGAGGAGCATGGTTGGGGGGGGGGGGGGGGAATCAACTGGCATAGCCTTTCATCCTGGACAAAAAAACACCCCCCCCCCCCAAAACAACACATGTCTGTAGGAAAATGCCCGCAGCGAGTTTAAAACAGCTGCCCAATTCCGTGAAAAACTCTGGTGCTGCTGATTAGTGACTTGGTACATGTTCAGGCCTCACCCTTTTTCTCTGCCCACCCCTAACCCTCTACAGCCCCAGTAAATCCTACTCTGTTCCTTTTGACCCCTGTTAAGCAAATACCTCTCTAACTACCTTTCTCTCTCTCACACCTCTGCCCTTCTCAGTCCTTCCCTTCCTCTCTCTCTGCACAACTGACAGTGTTACGTTTATGCATGAGTGTGCCTATCTACCACTGTCTATCTGTGCATCTGTAACTGGTTGTGTCTTTTCATCCCTATGTATATGTGTGTATGTGTATAGAGTCATGCACAATAATTGGTAGTGGTCACTGTGTGTTATTGGTGGTGGCTGCAAGAATTAGTGGATAACATTGTAAATGCACACCTACAGATGAAGTATCACATGCCAAGCACTGGCTACCCTGCAGCACTTCAGCATCTACATGTACTATTTAGATGCTTCCTTATAACTTTGCGTGCCCCTTTATTGAATTGCCCCTTTGGGTTTTTGAATACATGAATGTAAATATGTTTTCCTATCTAGTCAACCTTTACAAAGTTATCCTCCAAGTCTGTTTGAACAGAATATCGTGCATACAAAAAAAAAAGCAAAAAGTGTCGTCCAGGCACACATTCACCTGGTTCTTAATTGCAGGGTTAAATCTGTGCACAGAGAAATTTTATGCACACAAACTTTAGACACACAGCACAGGGAATAATTAACCAGTTATACTTATGATGGTAAAAACATGTGCAGGGTGATTTTGCAAGAGGGCACTCAAGCATGTATGTTGTATCTTTTTTTTTTATAATGGCAACATCAACAACAACATCCTAAGACAGGATAGTTATTCCAACCAATCTTCCAAAGAATACCTCGAGTGAATTCAAAATCAGGATCTCAATTTTCAATCCTAACGATTATCTATCTCTTTATCTCTATTACTAATCTTTTCTATAGTGCTACTAGATGTACGCAGTGCTGTACACATTATATGCAGGTACTTTCTCTGTTCCTAGAGGGCTCACAATCTAAGTTTTTGTACCTGGGGCAGTGGAGGGTTAAGTGACTTATCCAAGGTCACAAGGAGCTGCAGTTGGAATTGAACCCAGGTTGTCAGAATCAAAGCCTGCTGTACTAACCATTAAGCCACTCCTCCCTCCTCCCGCCTTTATCTATCTATCTATCTATCTATCTATCTATCTATCTATCTATAGTTATAAAAAGACCATCATATCAGGGGTAATTGAGCTTGACAACAATTCCATTACATTGCCTCCTGTGCTTATAATCATCAGTCCAATATCACAATTTCAAATCATTCAAAAATATACATGGCTATTCATAAATTCAGTGTCCTGTACTTAACTTAGGGGCCCTTTTACAAAAGGGCAAGAGAATCTGGGTGCATCTTAATGCAGGCACTAAGCCTGGATTCAATGCGGCAATTTTTAGGGTTTTATTTATTTATTTATTTTGCAGGTCCTTTGATAATTTTTCTATTAGCGCATGGGACTTGCAAAAAATGTAATATGGGGAGCACTTACCACCTCCTATATAATAGGCACTATGTGCTCCCATGTTAACTCACCATTAACCAGTTAGCATGTAGTAATATGAACGCGCTAGTTGGTTAACACTTCCACATCTATTCTCTGCCCGTGACATGCCCCCCTCTAAAATATACCTGTTTTTCGTGTGCTAAGCAAATTAGTGTTTAATACTCTTTAGTAAAAGGGCCTTTTAATGATTTCAAAGGTAGCTTCCAATTTTCCAAGCCTAAAAATTGAGACAATGTTGCATTTATGCCTCAAAATCAAAATCAGCTTGAACAAATTGGTGCTCTTAAAACCCCGACAGGTCCCCGTTTCGTGGCTACTTTTTCAAGGGGGAGTCACCAGTTCAAGTAACTGTCTCAAGTGCAACTGCAGCATTACAGTTGCACTTGAGACAGTTACTTGAACTGGTGACTCCCCCTTGAAAAAGTAGCCACGAAACGGGGACCTGTCGGGGTTTTAAGAGCACCAATTTGTTCAAGCTAAGTGCTGCATAAAATTAGATGATAGCATATTGATAAACAGAAATATATTTTCATATATAAGATTAGCAAAGGGTGGTGGAGGTTAAGTCAATGATTAGACAATACACACAGATAATACACCCAGTCATTGGGTGAAAAATCAAATAATTTTTATCGTGTGTTATATATGAGACTACTCCACTCTCAATAAGCTGAAGAAGCAATACACTTGTATTCATGTGTGTTTAAATATTTTGTTATATCCCAGAAATAAGCAGTGGATTTTCCCCAAGTCCATTTTAATAATGGCTTATGGACTTTTCTTTTAGGAAACTATCCAAATCAGTTTGTATTTTAAAAGCAGTTATGTGTGCATGTGCGGTAAATAAATGTATGTATTTTTTGACTATTTTTACTGCTGAAATTGTCTATAGTTTATGTTTGAGTTGTTTTTCCTGTACACCGCCTTGAATGATTTCCTTCAAAAAGGTGGTAAATAAATAAATGTAAGTGCCCACTTATTCACTTAAATGATTAAAATTCTACTATTTATAAGCGTTTGTAAACTAGGCTGATAAGAATTGGATCTTGTAGGTGTATTCTGTTAGATATACTTATAAGTGCTGATCCCAAACCCAGGAACATCTTTACTTATAGGGTATGATTTCAGAACAGGATGCCTATATGAGAAATCTACAAAGGTGCCTATTGGAATCCTATTTTATACAGCTAACATAGGTGCCTATGGGGGCCTTTTGCAAAGCGACGCTAACATTTTTAGCTTGCAGTAAAAATCAGCTGGTGGTAAATACTGAGATGCCCATAGGAATATAATGGGCATCTCAGCGTTTACTGCCAGCTGATTTTTACCACAAGCTAAAATCGCTAGCACAGCTTTGTAAAAGACCCCCTTATGTGCCTTTATAAAATAGGTTCCAGACCCACTTCCTCCAGTAAGTACATTTTTCTGCCATAAAGCAGTCAACATGCCATGAAAGCACTATATCTTCTGCTAAACAATCGTAACTAACATAATAGCGTCTAGTAACATAGTCGATAATGGAAGCTAAAGACAGAAAGGGCCCGCCCAGAATGTCCAGTAAAGTGTTAATGTTGTAACTGCCACTCCATGTAGTTTACTGCCCCTCCCCCCGCCCCCACCAATACACACCTTAACTGAAAGTGCAAACTACTCCAACCAACTACAAATTCTACCTATCTGACCCCCGAAAAGACCTCTGTCTCGTGAATTTTCTGAATTATATAAATACTACTACTACTACTTAACATTTCTAAAGCGCTACTAGGGTTACGCAGCGCTGTACAATTTAACAAAGAAGGACAGTCCCTGCTCAAAGGAGCTTACAATCTAAAGGACGAAATGTCAAGTTGGGGCAGTCTAGATTTCCTGAATGAGGGTATAATGGTTAGGTGCCGAAGGCGACATTGAAGAGGTGGGTTTTGAGTAAGGATTTGAAGATTGGCAGGGAGGGGGCTTGGCGTATGGGCTCAGACAGTTTATTCCAAGCATAGGGTGAGGTGAGGCAGAAAGGGCGGAGCCTGGAGTTGGCGGTGGTGGAGAAGGATACTGAGAGGAGGGATTTGTCCTGTGAGCGGAGGTTACGGGTAGGAGCGTAAGGGGAGATGAGGGTAGAGAGGTATTGAGGGGCTGCAGTTCGAGTGTATTTGTAGGTTAGTAGGAGAAGCTTGAACTGTATGCAGTACCTGATTGGGAGCCAGTGAAGTGACTTGAGGAGAGGGGTGATATGAGCATATCGGTCAAGGCAGAAGATGAGACGCGCAGCAGAGTTCTGGATGGATTGAAGGGGGAATAGATGGTTAAGTGGGAGGCCAGTGAGGAGTAGGTTGCAGTAGTCAAGGCGAGAGGTAATGAGAGAGTGGATGAGAGTACGGGTGGTGTGCTCAGAGAGGAAGGGGCGAAATACCTTGAGATATTCTGATTTTTGACATTTATCTCAAGCTGCTTGGAAGATGGGAGACTCTATTCCATGGAGATTTGCTCTTATGCATAATTCACACATATCCAAAGTTTGCAGTCATACATAACCTGGGATGTTTCATTACTTCCTCCTAATCTGTGTCAATGCAGGACTATGAATTAGTTTTCTTCTCTAGTACTTTACAGTATCTTTGTAGCTCTTTCTGTTGTAGATCTCTCAAGTATCTCATTTCGCAGTTCAAAAAAATGCACATATGTTACTATATCTATTCAAAGAAAAAGAAGAGATTAATGTCTTTTTGTGCAGTATATGATATGTTTGCTTTTTCTTTAAAAAAGCAATTAATCATCTCTGATACTGAAAGAGTTACGAAATATTTAAGGTTAATGAAGCAGCGAATTCATGACAGTTTCTAATACTGACTTATAATGAGGTATTCATTAACAGAAACTATGGTTAAATTTTGTGTGGAAAGCTCAGTTCACTAGTCCTGAGCAGTATATGCCTCAAAGGAGTATCTTAGAATGTTGGAACGGAAATTCTACATTGTGATGAGCAGGCAACCAATATTCTGGTTTTCTGTTTGCTGTACCTCAGAGGCCCTTTCTATCAATGGTAATGATCTCAAAAGTAAAATAATCTCAATTCTAAAACTTCCAAAATAGGTTTACAATTTTAAAATGACTTGCACTGTTTCACTTTTTAACGCTTTCAAAGGATGAGCATAATAATAATGAATTAGGAATCTCATGGAAGTGTGATAATGAGATTCTACATATGGTGCCTTAAGTTGTGCGCACTAATTTGGCCACTCGTACAACTTAATTGATTAACAAGCCAATCAGCACCAATAATTAATACTTAACCAATTAGTGGCACTAATTTAATTTCATTAGAATTTATAAGTACATAAGTGCTGCCATACTGGAACAGACCGAAGGTCCATCAAACCCAGTTTCCAACAGTGGTCAATCCAGGTCACAAGTACCTGGCAAAATCCCAAAACAGTACAATACATTTTATGCTGCTTATCCTAGAAATACTGTCAACTATCAGTGGCAATGTTCTACTACTTGGTTTATATACCTCACACGAACAGGTAGAACAGATGCGTGTGTATTTTGTGTATAGTATTGCTCTTAGTAGGGAAGTCTCATAAAGTTGCCGGGGTTTAATTGTAATCTCTTACATGCCCCTGTTTTGCGACAATTGTTTCATCGATGATTATAATTGTCGCGAAACAGGGGCATGTAAGAGATTACAATTAAACCATGGCGACTTTATGAGACTTCTCTACTAAGAGCAGTACTATACACAAAACATATACGCATCTATTCTACCTGTTTGTGTGAGGTATCCTAGAAATAAGCAGTTGATTTTCCCAAGTCCATTTTAATAATGGCTTATGGCCTTTTCTTTTAGGAAGCTAGCTAAACCTTTTTTTTAAACCCGCTAAGCTAACTGCTTTTACTATATTCTCTGGCAACGAATTCCTGAGTTTAATTACACACTGAGTGAAGAAATATGTTCTCCAATTTGTTTTTAAATTTACTACTTGTAGCTTTATTGCTTGCCCCCTAGTCCTAGTATTTTTGGAAAGAGTAAACAAGCGATTCAAGTCTACCCATTCTACTCCACTCAGTATTTTATATGCCTCTATCATATCTCCCCTCAGCCATCTTTTCTCCAGAAGAGCCCTAGCCATTTCAGCCTTTTCTCATAGGGAAGTTGTCCCATCCCCTTTATCATTTTCATCGCCCTTCTCTGTATCTTTTCTAATTCCACTATTGGGCTCATTTTCGAAGGAGAAGGACGTCCATCTTTCGACATAAAACGGAAGATGGACGTCCTTCTCCCAGGGACGTCCAAATCAGTATAATCAAAACTCTAAGGAACTCTCAGCGCTAATGCTCACACAGGTAAGTATTATTTTATTTATTTATTTCCACTCTCTATATCTCTGTCTTTAACTGTTCCTTCTCTTCTATACACAGTCTTTCTCCTGTGTGTTTGCTGTTCTCCTTTTTTGTATTGGAGCTCAATGGTCTTCTTCTTCCTCTTCTTTCCTTCTGTATGTAGTACCTTCTAACCTTCCATTAACCACCACCCCCCCCCCCCAAAAAAAAAAAAAAAAAAAAAAAAAAAAAAAACAGCTTAATATCTGTTATAGTGTTGTCCAATTCTGTCTAATGGACTTTAAATTTGCTGTTAGTTACTGGGCTTGTACTAGCTAGGTAAAATAACCAACATTTTCTTCTCTCTGACTATGTACTCCCATCCTGTACTTGGTCCCCTATACTAAAAAGGCTTGTCTTGTCTCAGCAGTAGTCACAATGGCTCCAGTTTACAAACACACTGCATTTAGAATTCACACACACATAAGTACATACACAGGCAGTACCTCTGTTACAAAGCCAGGGCTTTTCCAGCCAAACTATTTCTGGTTAGGTTAAGGAAAAAACACACTCTTATAGGCCTTTTCTTTTACTCAGTGAGCTGCATTCGGCCTTCTTTATTATTACAGGTCAATTTCACTTAAACAGTGTAAATGATTGAAAACCTGCTTAAAATCCTCCAGTGTGTCGACAAACTGCTTTAAACCCAATTTTCAATTAATTTGGGACCAGATAAATCTCTAATGCTTTAAAGGGTCATTTACTCATTAAATTGTCTCACATCAGAATTTCACATCAGACCACTCAAAAATACACTCCTCACTGCAGTAGGCTGACTATATTTTCACTCTCATCTTGGTAAT
This sequence comes from Microcaecilia unicolor, assembly GCF_901765095.1. Lineage (NCBI taxonomy): Eukaryota > Metazoa > Chordata > Amphibia > Gymnophiona > Siphonopidae > Microcaecilia > Microcaecilia unicolor. The sequence goes on from NC_044031.1 coordinate 535,171,492, forward strand.
ACATAATTCTTTCCCATGTGAGAGCACCTCACAAACACGTCCTGTAAGCTCATTGTCTTCTGCTCTTCTTCCCAACTGACACTGACGCTGTCCTAGGAGACTGACTCCATTGACATCACCGTGATGTCACTTTTACCACCAGAGAACCTGTTCACCAGTCCCAGACATGCACCAAGAAAATTCTGGTGATTCTTGCATGCATGCATGCATGTCTGGTCTTGTTGCAGAACAAAATTCAAATGAAACATATATTTCAAACAGTCCTTCACCATGGACTAACATTCGTGAACCCTGATTTTCCACAAAAATTGAATAATGGTAGACATTTTTCCATAGAAGCCTACAGTTATTCTACAATAATTAATAGTCTTTTTACATCACTTACATAAAAGTGAAGTAAATTACCAAGTAAAACTCACTGAAACACCTCAACATCCCCTCATGTCAGTATTATTAACTAAACCAGACAACCCCCACATGGCACGCTCACTGCACTGGCATTTTAACCTTTAAAACACACTCTAACTAATAACACCAAATTAAATCAATAAAATAATTTTAGTATACCACCCAATCACCTAAGCCAACCCCGCTAGGGTTGCCAACTGGATCCAGATTCGCCAGACAGGGTTGATCCAGTCTTGGGCTTACCCCAATGCATGCAGGGAGATGTTGCCTTGCTTTTCTTAGGGAATCCAATGGGGAAATCAGAATCACAACTCCCCTGCATGCAATGAGATAAGCCCAGGATTGGATCAACGCTGTCGGATGAATCTGGATCAAGCTAGCAACCCTACATCCCCCTAGGATCTCCTTAAGCCTTGACTATGCTTAAAATTAATTTAAAATATTTTTAATAATCCGATGCCCACAATGCAGAAAATACTTACAAATAAAATTAAATCTATTCTTATCCTCCCCCAAAATCCTCTTACCTTGCTCCCCTTAGATGATTCCAGCCAGTCCACCAGGACAGCGAACTCTGACAGTAGTTCTGCTGGATAGCCTCAAAGTCAAGGCCCTGGATTCAATCACAGCCTATCCTGAAGCTTTGGAGCACTACTGAGCATGGGTGGAAACTTAAACATGCTCAGTATACTCCGGCCCGGGCACATCTCAGTCCCCGGCCTCTCCTCCTCACTGCAGCCAGACTAGGCATCTCTCCTTTAGCCTTTGTATCACTCCATGGTGCAACCACACCTCGAATATTGTGTTCAATTCTGGTCGCCACATCTCAAAAAAGATATAGTGCAATTAGAAAAGGTACAGAGAAGGGCAACGGAAATGATAAAGGGGATGGGAAGACTTCCCTATGAGGAAAGGCTGAAGAGGCTAGGGCTCTTCAGCTTGGAGAAAAGACGGCTGAGGGGAGATATGATAGAGGTCTATAAAATATTGAGTGGAGTGGAACGGGTAGACGTGAATCGTTTGTTTACTCTTTCCAAAAATACTAGAACTAGGGGGCACGCAATGAAGCTACAAAGTAGTAAATTTAAAATGAATCATAGATAATTTTCTACCTCAATGTATAATTAAACTCTGGAATTCTTTGCCAGAGAATGTAGTAAAAGCAGTTAGCTTAGCAGGGTTTAAAAAAGGTTTGGGTGACTTTCTAAAGGAATTCATTGCTAGAGAATGTGGTAAAGGCGGTTAGCTTAGTGGGGTTTAAAAAGGTTTGAATGGCTTCCTAAAAGTCCATAGACCATTATTAAAATGGACTTGGGGAAAATCCACTGCTTATTTCTAGGATAAGCAGCATAAAATGTATTGTAGTTTTTTGGGATCTTGCCTGGATGGGCCACTGGTAAAAACAGGATGCTGGGCTTGATGGACCTTCAGTCTTTCCCAGTATGGCAATACTTATGTACTTATGTAACCTGGCTGCTTGGCCATCTGAAGCATCGGGATGGCCCCGGGAGACATGGGCAATTCCTGACTCATCTCTACCTGCCCACACATGCCCGGGCACCACTAGAAAACTCCAGATGCCCCTGGACAGCCCGCAATCTGGCCCCAGGCAGCCCTGGAATCTCTGGGGACTACCAGGCAGCTCCTAGAAGACCCCAGGACTGAAGGCCAACCTTCTTAGCCCACAGCTCCCTCCACCCAGACCACCCAGGTAACCTTTGAGTTACAATACTATGCTTTATACGCACAACTGCCAAACTTAGGCATGACCATTTACACCAGCCTTTGACATAGCATAAGTGCTTGCGCCTAAAGTTAGGCTTGCACATCTGGCTTACATATGTCACAGTTCTACCGTGACTCTGCAGCCAGGACCACACAGCAGGAGTGCAGTGGGAGGAGTCATCTGTCATGCGTTGCGGGACATATATCGGGCAGCCAGCAGAGCACCCCTTCAAATGGGAGTGATGGAGTGGCCTAGTGGCCAGAGCATGGGTCTTGCAATCCAGAGGTGGCTGGTTCAAATCCCACTGCTGCTCCTTGTGATCTTGGGCAAGTCACTCAACCCTCCATTGCCTCAGGTACAAACTTAGACTGTGAGCCCTCCTGGGACAGAGAAATATCCAGAGTACCTGAATGTAACTTGAGCTACTACTGAAAAAGGTGTGAGCAAAATCTAAATAAATAAATAATGACATCAGATGTCAGACGTGGAAGAGTGGGGCATTTAACCCTGTTGGGCTCTAGCCTAGACGCTCTTGCATCGTTAGCCGCCCCATAGCTTCTGCTTCCTGGGGGTCCTGAGATGCTCTGTGTGTGTGGGTTCCAGCAGTGTTTTGTGTGTGTTCCAACAGTGCATCTTGTCTGTGTGTGTGGGTTCCAGTGGTGCTTCCAGTCTCTGTATGTGAGTGGATTCCTGAGAAGCCACCAGCTTCTGTGTATGAGTGGGTTCCTGAGCCTCTGTGGCTTACTTGTACCGGCCTACTCTAGCTCGTGTCCTGTTCCGGACATAGATCTGTGTGGGCCAGTTACTTTTTCTGCTTACTAGGGTTCAGTCTATTGTGACTCCCACTACGAATCAAGGGCTCACTACCCTGAAACATAATATCAAAATTGCCATTATAGAATTGGCACTCATACTTTTTTGTGCCTCATTTTTTGGCACACCTTCTTGAATCAATCCTTTAGTGTATACAAATTTGTCTCTTGCTATATAACAGTGGTTAGAGTTCTGTGACCTGTAAGATATTTTACTAAAGAAAATAACTCATGTCATAAAAAAAAGATGACACCACATTTGATCAGATTCGTGAACAGTTTATTACATGTGCTTAGCTTACAGTGATATAATTACCCTGGTGGTATTTTCAGGAATCAATACAGAAAATAATGCCAAAAGGATAAATGGAAAGACTCAGTAAAAATATGATATGATACTTAACATGTACTTTTGAATTGTAACTGATTGAGTATTCAAATGCGTTCTATAAAAAATAATACATATTTACCAACTGCAGTTTTCTAACTACTATCCTTTGAAAGTAGAGAAGCAGTTCTAAGATCTTGCAAAAATAGAAGAATCTCAGGAAAAAGCCATAGCAACAGCAGTTGGTAACACGTTACTGCGCAGAGGTTTGGGTATATCAAAACGAACATCAAGAGCACAGTTTTCCTTTCCTGTCTATAGATCAAATCTAACTAATATTGAGAGATAGCAAGCATAAGTGTATTGCTGATAAGGGTAGGATGTTACATACATCCAGCAGCAGTGACATACAGTAAGTGAATCTGGGTGGGTATAAAAGCAGTGTAGATGTTGCCACCACTTCCAGTTTTCCTTTCATTGGTCTGTGCCACTGCCATTACCACTGAGTGGATGGGTCTAACACAAAGGATGAGGGGGGGGGGCATAGCCCACTCAGGCCTATCCATCATTACACTCCTGGTTTGAAACTTGCAGGAATGGGAGATTCCTCAGCAGAATTTTCCCAGCTTCTGCTTCACACTACATTCTTATCTCTTCTTTTACTCGGTGTGTGGCACACAGCCTATTTTGTGCCCACAAATCAGGGGCGTAGCCAGACACCCAATTTTGGGTGGGCCTGGGCCCAAGATGGGTGGGCAGAAGAACCTCGCCCCATCCCAAAGGTGATTTGGTCTCTCCTCTTGCCTGCATGCCATATGGTCTCTCAAACATCCCCCCCTCTCCCATATACCTTTTAAATAGCAGATTTTCACCAGCAGTGAGCAGCAACTAATACACACTGCTCATGTTGGCCACACACCCTTCCCTCTGATGCAACTTCCTGTTTCCACCTAGGCAGAAATACATCAGAGGGAAGGCTGTGGGGCCGGTGCGAGCAGTATGTATGTCACTGCTCACTGCAGGCGAAGATCTGCTACTTACAAGGTATGCAGGAGGGACACATGTTGGGAGTTTTCGGCTGGTGGGGCTTGGGGATCCCTGCCAGCCACATCATAGGTATGCTGCTACTGGGTGGGCCTGGGCCCACCCAAGCCCACCCTTGGCTACGCCACTGCCACAAATATGAGCTGAAGTTGAAAACTTTTATGAGGGGGCTGTTAATGAGGGGAATTCATGGGAACTCAAGGAAGGCAAGGCCATAGTAGAGAGATTAAATGAATTCTTTGCTTCTGTCTTCATCGAGGAAGATGTGGGAGGGATACCAGTGCCAGAAATGGTATTTAATGCTGATGAGTCAGAGAAACTGAATCAAATCTCTGTAAACCTGGAAGATGTAATGGAGCAATTTGACAACTTGAAGAGTAGCAAATCATCAGGACCGGATGTTATACATCCCAGAGTACTGATAGAACTGAAAAAATGAATTGTTAGTAATATGTAATTTATCTTTAAAATCAGGCATGGTACCAGAAGACTGGAGGGTGGCCAGTGAGTTTCAGAGGTGATCCGGGAAATTACAGACCGGTGAGCCTGATGTCAGTGTAAGGCAAAATGGTACAGACTATTATAAAGAACAAAATTACAGAGCATATTCAAAAGTGTGGATTAATGAGACAAAGAGGGGCATTTTCAAAAGGGATGTCCAAGTTTTGATGAGGACATCCTCGCAAAACGTCCCGATCCAGGGGTGGGGAAACCCGTAGTTTCGAAACAAGATGGACGTCCAACTTTGTTTCGATAATACGGTCAGGGACATCCAAATCCTGAAATTTGGTCGTCCCTAGACTTGGTCATTTCTGATTTTCGCTGATAATCGAAACCAAGGACGTTCTTGTCAGAAACAACCAAATGCAAGCCATTTGGTCATGGGAGGAGCCAGCATTTGTAGTGCACTGGTCCCCCTGACATGCCAGGACACCAACCGGGCACCTTAGGGGGCACTGCAGTAGACTTCATAAAATACTCCCAGGAACATAGCTCCCTTACCTTGTGTGCTGAGCCCCCAAGCCCCCCCAAAACCCACTACCCACAACTGTACACCACTACCATAGCCCTTACGGGTGAAGGGGGGGCACCTAGATGTGGGTACAGTGGGTTTGTGATGGGTTTTGGAGGGCTCGCTGTTTCCTCCACAAACGTAACAGGTAGGGGGGATGGGCCTGGGTCCGCCTGCCTGAAGTGCACTGCAGTACCAACTAAAACTGCTCCTGGGACCTTCATGTGCTGTCATGGACCTGAGTATGACATCTGAGGCTGGAATAGAGGCTGGCACAAAATATTTTTAAAGATATTTTTTGAGGGTGGGAGGGGGTTAGTGACCACTGGGGGAGTAAGGGGAGGTCATCCCTGATTCCCTCCGGTGGTCATCTGGTAATTTCGTGCAACATTTTGTGCCTTATTCGTTAAAAAAAACACATCTGGGTGAAAACGTCCAAGTGTTCGTCAGGGACGTCCTTGCTTTTTTTGATTATGGGTCAAAGACGTCCAAGTGTTAGGCACGCCCAAGTCCCGCCTTCGCTACACCTCCGAAACTCCCCCTTGAAATTTCGATGTCCTTGCGATGAACTGCAGTTGGAGACATCCAAAATTGGGTTTCCATTATACCGATTTGGACGTCTCTGTGAGAAGGACGTCCATCTTCCATTTTATGTCAAAAGATGGACGTCCTTCTCCTTCTCTTTCGAAAATGAGCCCGATAGTGGAATTAGAAAAGGTACAGAGAAAGGTGACAAAAATGATAAAGGGAATTAGATGACTGCCCTATGAGGAGAGGCTGAAGCGGCTAGGGCTCTTCAACTTGAAGAGAAGACGACTGAGGGAAGATATGATAAAGGTCTATAAAATAATGAGTGGAGTGGAACGGTTAGACGTGAATAGTTTGTTTACTCTTTCAAAAAATAATAGGACTAGGGGGCATGCGATGAAGGTACAAAGTAATAAATTTAATACGAATCGGAGAAAATGTTTCTTCACTCAACGTGTAATTAAACTCTGGAATTTGTTGCCAGAGAATGTGGTAAAGGCGGTTAGCTTAGCAGGGTTTAAAAAATGTCTGCACAGCTTCCTAAAGGAAAAGTCCATAGACCATTATTAAATTGACTTGGGGAAAATACACTGCTTATTTCTGGGATAAGCAGCATAAAATGTATTGAACTTTTTCGGGATCTTGCCAGGTATTTGTGACCTGGATTGGTCACTGTTGGAAACAGAATGCTGGGCTTGAAGGACCTTTGGTCTGTCCCAGTGTGGCAATACTTATGTACTTATGACTATCACTAACCACACCCTCTCTAAAAGACATTACACAATGTGATACCCGCAAGCGAGTCTTCTCTGGAGTAGCCCCCCACACTCTGGAATGCATTGCCTGAAAGGCTCCACTTAACACAAGACTATCTCTACTTCAGGAAGCAGGTGAAAGCTTGGCTCTTCAATTAGGCCTTTAATGGAAGAAGTAACTAGTTGTTAGTCTCACACATACAAGGAGTGACACGGGCTGCACATAGTGCAGAAGGACATGTTTATCCACTCCTACCCTAGCTAAGATAATATTTGACCATCTGACTTCATGTACAACTTTGTTTAAATTAGTCACCTTACTTTCTAACTCTTCTTACTCTCTTACCTATCTACATGTTCTATCTTTGCTTATACCCTTCACTATCAATTAGAATGTTCTATTGCGTATTGTGTTGACATAGTAAGTAGTATACTATGCCATACTTTATATTGTTATTTGAATATTTTTACTGCTGTAATTGCCTATTGCTCATGTTTGATCTATTCTTACTGTACTCCACCTTGGGTGGATTCATTCAAAAAGGCATTAAATAAAGCATAATAATAATAATAATTGAACTGGCTGTGGAGGATGGTGAGAGAGTGGGGCAGATCGTGTGCTCCTGTGGTGAATCCCGGGGAGATTCCATGCTGGTGCAGCTACGATGTTACCACTGCAGTGAAGTTTTCTATCAACTGGAAGCAGAGCCCTAAGCTGGGAGGAAATGGGAGTGCGTAAAGCCTTCGCGGCCCTCGGACATTTGGACTTGGATCCAGGAGAGGATGACAGTCGGGTTGCCTTCCCCCTGCGTGGACCTTGAACTGATAGAGAAAATGGGGGCCCCGGGGGAGGAGCTGACTGTTCGTGCTCACATTAATATTTCAGCTCTGCCAAAAAGAGATTTCTTCTGGTGTTCAGAGGATTTAACATAAAGGGGTCCTTTTACTAAGGTGCACTAACAGATTAACCCCCCTGTTTACTAAAGCTTAGCTCGAGTTACCTGCAGCAGGGCCCATAGGAATAAAATAGGCCCTGCTGCAGATAACTTAAGCTAAGCTTTAGTAAACAACCCTCTAAGTGTGTGCTAAATGCCATGCAACCCATTGTATTTTATTTTTTTCCCACCCAGAGAATCTCTTCTATTACCCAGCCAAGAGGTAGCGCTAGAACCTATCTCACCCTGCACTTCCCCAAATGTCAAGAAATAGCATACAAATCTTCGTAGTCAACCAACTTCACATACATCTGTCCCAAAATATGGAGCACCTTACCAAAGGCCCTCAAAGGCATGAACAACTACTTGGCATTCAAAACACACTTGAAAGCCCACTTCTTCAAACAATCCTTCCCTGATGACCCCTTGTAAGCCACATTAACTGATTCCCTATTAGAAAGTGTGGGGAACAAATGCAGAAATAAAAAAATAAAATGAAGTGGAAGAGTGGCCTAGTGGTTAGGGTGGTGGACGTTGGTCCTGAGGAACTGAGTTTGATTCCCACTTCAGGCACAGGCAGCTCCTTGTGACTCTGGGCAAGTCACTTAATTCTCCATTGCCCCAGGTACAAATAAGTACCTGTATACAATATGTAAGCCACATTGAGCCTGCCATGAGTGGGAAAGCGCGGGGTACAAATGTAGCAAAAATATAAAATAAATGAACTGTATACTTATGGTTGAATGGCACTTAACTCACACTAACTTGGTGTGCAGTAAGGGACCCTTTTACAAAATGACGGTAAGCAATAAAATGGAAATACCACCGGGCTACGGCAGCAGCCCAGTGGTAGCTCCCACCCCCAGCATATGCTATTTCTGGAGCTACAAAAATGTTTTTATTTGTGTAGTGCCAGTGTGTACCTGGTGGTAATGCCTGGTTACTGCCGGGGTAGCGCAGGAGCACTTACCACCACCTCAATGGGTGGCGGTAAGTGCTCCCACCCAAAATGGGCACGCGGCAAGTGCTTCACTTGCTGCACATCCATTTCTTTTTAAAAAGAACCCTGTCTTTTACCTGCTGCAGTAAAAGGGGGCCTCGATGCACATCAGAAAACACGTGTCGATGCCAACGCAGGCCCCATTTTGCTGCAGCTTCATCAAAGGACCCCTAAGTCCATTAGTACACCTTAATAAAAGGACCCCATAGGCAGCAAATAAGGTGTACTTAAAAATGATTTTTCAACAAACAAATGGCAACCAAAATAAATGGGAACATTTCTGCTAAATTTAATTAGTTTTCGATTTCATGTCTTGGTACTTCTCTGTCTCTACAGGCATTGCACAAAATAGTCATTTGGTATTGACACTTCCGTTAGCCATGTTCTTATGATTTTCCTTTTTATCCCTCTCTATTTATTTTTTTTTGTCAGTTGAAATTGGAATGTCGAAGGCAATTTGAACTTTTAAATTCTCTAAATATCTCACCGATCCCTGTTAAAATTCTCACATACAAGGGAAGCATTCCTTTCTGTGCATTGCTTGGAAAAGGCTGTGCATCCCTCGGAATGCACATTTACATAGTAATCAGCTACTTTTAATAAATTTGCATTTCATTATTGTAGTCTGCTACCTTGAACCAGAAACCCTTTGTGCATCTCCCATTGAATAAAGTGCTCGCTAAGCCAGCTGGAACCGGTCTAAAAAGCAAATTGCTGGCCCGGTTAGGCTTTGTGCATCAGCTTCTTAGTTGTGACTGAAACAGGTCTAGATAAAAACACACATTTGTCCTTTAGATTGTAAACTCCTTTGAGCAGGGACTGTCCTTCTATGTTAAATTGTACAGCGCTGCGTAACCCTAGTAGCGCTTTAGAAATGTCAAGTAGTAGTCGTAGTATCTTTTCTGCCCTGGACCTTTTTTTCCGTTCCATTATCGCAGAAAAACATCCAGATTTAAAGCCCACCCAAGTCCTGCTTAAAATATGCCTCCTTGCAGTTCAGACACACTGTGGAATAAAACATCCCAATTCTGAGTTTTGAAAATCGTAACTTAGATGTTTTGGTGAGGAAATCATGCATCTGCCCTTTGCTGCCACTTTAGAGACATTTTTCCTCTTTTGAAATTCAGCGCTATTGTATCCCTGTTTTCACCAATTTAAGGACTTGCTGACTAGTCCTTGCATGCTAGTCCCCAACCCAATGCAAAAAATGAAAGATGGTAGCTGAAATATCAGTAAACCTTTTCAGAGGAGGGTAGATTGGAAACTGAGTGACAACTGGCCAATATAGATCCATCCAAACTAGGATTTTGTTGTTGTTGTTAGAGTAGGACAATTTGTTGCCTGTTTCAGTACCAGAAGATAATCTCCTAATGCCAATGAGCTATTAATAGGCCTAAAGACACAGCCAAACAGGGCACGGGTTGAGCATTGAAGCATAGAAAAATGGAGGCAGATAAAGACCATATGGCCTATCCAGTCTGCCCATCCTTCCCATCTACTGTCCTTTCCTCTCCCTTAGAGATCCCACATGCACTTGTCCCCAGCTCTCTTGAATTCAGAAACAATCTTTGTCTCTACCATTTCCACTGGAAGTCTGTTCCATGCATTCACCACCCTTTCAGTGAAGAGTTATTTCCTCACACTTTTGAATCCAACCATATATGTATTCAGGACGCTTTGGTTTTGGTACTGTTTGTCTTTTAGATTAATTGCCATTGTGTCCACTTCTTACTTGCCTTAGCGTTTCTGTGGCACTGCGGAGCCCTGTGCAGTTTGATTTGCATGTAAGTATTATCCTGTTTTTGGAATAAGTTTGATATTTTTTGCGCTCCTGTGCTGCTACATTTCAAAAATGTAAAGTTTTTCACTGCTATATGTCCACTCTCTATATATAGCGTTGAGCTTTTTTTTTTTTTATAAATAACTAAGAGGGTCTTTATCAAGAGGAGTGGCCTAGTGGTTAGGGTGGTGGACTTTGGTCCTGAGGAACTGAGCTCAATTCCCACTTCAGGCACAGGCAGCTCCTTGTGACTCTGCGCAAGTCACTTAACCCTCCATTGCCTGAGGTACAAATAAGTATATGTAAGCCACATTGAGCCTGCCATGAGTGGGAAAGCACAGGGTACAAATGTAACATAAAAAAAACCAAAGCCACACTAGTGTTTTTAGCTCGCCTTAAAAGTCAGCTGGCAGTAAAAGCTGCGATGCCCATTATATTTCTATGAGCGTCTCAGCGTTTACCACCAGCTGATTTTTACCATGAGCTAAAAATGCTAACGTGGCTTTGTAAAAGGTCCCCTAATTGTTTTAGTTTTAGGGCTAACATCTATTATCCTGTGCACAGGTTCTTAACAGTTATATTATAAACGCAACTTATTTTTCTAATGAGTTTTTCTTTATAGCTGTGGGGTTGAATTTTTTACTTTCTAAAATCCATATAGCTGTTTTTAGATTTAATACAAGACATTCTTTTTTTTCTGATGGAATCAATACTGTACAATACTCTTTGGTACTAATTGTCTATATTATCTGGGGCTGTCAGATGTTAAGCAAGTGTGTATTCCTTACAGTGACAATCATAATTGAGAAGCGTTGATTAGAGCACTGTTCAGTGTGAATGCTGTCTTGTATTACCAGCTGTGCATGTGTTCAGGTATGCCTCTGTTTCCACTATTTTCTGTAAGAAATGCAGCAGATTTTTTGTATAGTTTAGGCTCTTTATGTACTTCTCAATACCTTATTATTTTTGTCACCACCATTGTATGCTATTTTTAATGTAAGTCTATACTTTTTTTTAATCATTTTTAATTAGTAAATGTTGATGAGTTTTTATATTGCATTTATTATTTATATTCATGTTTGTTTTATAATGATGCTTTTGTTATGCTTATGGATGTCCCATATGCAAACTACCTCCCATACATATGAAGTTACCATAGACCTTAGCGGTGTCACTTACTGAACTTAGACTTTTCAATCAGTAACATTTACACACCCACCTCCTCATCGGTCTAATGGTTTCAACTTTCATATTAAATTTTTCTAAGACTTTTTCAACTACTTTTGTATATCTGCAGTAGATGAATATATTTTTCTCTTTAGCACTTCAATAGAATTAGTTTAACAAAAATACTCATCTCCAGATGATGACCATAAGGATCAACATTATGGTCTTCATCTGAAGATGAGTATTTTTGTTAAACTAAGGAGTTCTATCCCCTTTATCATTTTGGTCGCTCTTCTTTGAATCTTTTCTAATTCCGCTAATATCTTTTTTGAGATTGAATGCAATACTCAAGGTGAGGTAGCACCATGAAGCGATACAGAGCCATTATAATATTCTTGGTCTTATTTACCATCCTTTTCCTAATAATTCCTAGCATCCTTTTTGCTATTTTAGTCACCACCGCACACTGGGCAGATTTTAGTGTATTATCTACAATGACACCTAGATCTTTTACTTGGATGCTGACTCATAAGGTGGATCCTAGCATCAGGTAACTATGATTTGGATTATTCTTCCTAATGTACATCAGTTTGCATTTATCCACATTAAACTTCATCTGTCATTTGGATGCCCAGTATTTCAGTTTCCTGAGGTCTTTTGCAATTTTTCACAGTTCACGTGTGCTTTGACAACTTTGAATAGTTATATATATATGTTAAATAGCACTTGCGGCACTCCACTGTTCACTCTCCTTCACGGAGAAAATGGCCATTTAACCCAACTTTTGTTTTCTGTCCAGTAACCAATTCCTAATCCATAAAACGACATTGTCTCCTATCCCATGACTTTTTAATTTTCTCAGGGATCTCTCATGAGGAACTTTGCCAAAGCTTTTTGAAAATCTAGATATACTACATCTACCGACTCACCTTTATCCACATGTTTTCTACTATACTGTTTCCCAGACCAGTCCTTGAGATAATCCTGAAAATCTGATTCACTAGCAGGCTCATTTTCGAATGAGATGGACATCCAAAAAGTGACATAAGTCGGCATTTGGACGTCCATCCCACAGAAACGTCCAAATTGGTATAATCGAAACCTCATTACAGACGTCTTTCTCTGACGTCTGTCAGAAGGACTTCCAAATCTCAAGGGAGCGTATCGGGGGTGTGTTCAAGGCGGGACTTGGGCATTCCTAAGACTTGGAGGAGTGGCCTAGTGGTTAGGGTGGTGGACTTTGGTCCTGAGGAACTGAGTTCAATTCCCACTTCAGGCACAGACAGCTCCTTGTGACTCTGGGCAAGTCACTTAACCCTCAATTGCCCCATGTAAGCCGCATTGAGCCTGCCATGAGTGGGAAAGTGTGGGGTACAAATGTAACAAAAATTAAAAAATAATAATAAATAATGGAGCAAAGCAAAAACGTCCAGCAGTAAAACTTAGACGTTTTGAGCTAGACCTGTTTTTCTTACGAATAAGGCACAAAAAGGTGCCCCAAATGACCAGATGACCACTGGAGGGAATCAGGGATGACCTTCCCTTACTCCCCCAGTGGTCACTAACCCCTCCCCCTCCCACCCGCAAAACGTGTGTTGAAGAACATTACTTGTCAGCCTCTATGCCAGCCTCAGAAGTCATACTCAGGTCCATGACAGCAGCATGCAGGTCCCTGGAGTAGTTTAGTAGTAGGTGAAGTGCACTTCAGACAGGTGGACCCAGGTTCCTACCTCCCCCTACCTGTTACACCTGTGGAAGAAACAGCGAGCCCTCCAAAACCCACCACAAACCCACTGTACCCACATATAGGTTCCCCCTTCACCCGTAAGGGCTATGGTAGTGGTGTACAGTTGGGGGTAGTGGGTTTTGGGGGGGTTGGGGGGCTCAGCACACAAGGTAAGGGAGCAATGGTGAGATGTGTACCTGGGAGCATTTTATGAAGTCCACTGCAGTGCCCCCTAGGGTGCCCGATTGCTGTCCTAGGATGTCAGGGGGACCAGTCTACTAAAAATGCTGGCTCCTCCTACGTCCCAATGGCTTGACTTTGGATATTTTACACTTGGACTTTCTTTTTTTTGAAAATGGCCAAAAATCAAAGACGTCCAAATCACAGGACGTCCATGGTATTTTCGAACACAAAAGATGGACACCCAACTTTTTCGAAAGTGACCTTCTTCCCGGTTCGGAATTTGGACATCTTTGTAAAATGTCCAAATTCTGACTTAGACGTCTCTTTCGAAAATGCCCCTCCACGTATAAAATAATGAATATTGTGATAAGGAAGAGGCTATCCTACCCTGGTTAGGCCCCTAGAGGGCGCTGTTCCCCTAAAATGTCCAGGGAGAAGGGCTGGGTGAGTCACTAAAGGGAGCCAGAAAGGGGTGTATAGCTGGAGGTCGCTAGGACCGGGGAGAGTCCTGGAGGTGGAAACAGGTGCAGCAGGTTATGGGCTGGGTCCTGTTTGGCCATTAACCACTTAAGACCCCACCAGAGTGTGAGGGAGAGAGGAGAGCTAGCAGCTGCAGAGGAGGGCTGGTAACTGAAGCAGGGGGATCCCCATGAGAAGTACTGGCTGTGCCCTTTGGACTGGGGGTAGAGGTACTGTGTGTCCCAGAGGAAAAGACTGTGTGTCTAGAACAGTGAAGAGGGACTGTGTGTCCAAGATGAAGAGACTGTGTGTCTAGAGCTGTGTGGTACAAGGAGGGACTGTGTGTCCAGGGACTGAGTTAGTACTGAGCCCAAATGCCTGTGTGAGAGGGCTCAGGGGGAAGAAATCTATGGATATTGAACTGTGCAAGAAGAAATGTTTAAAATGGAAGATTGCACTGAGTAGGAAGAAATGAAATGGTTAAGCTGGAAGAACTGTTTAAGCTTGTGAAAGTGTTTTAAGCTAAAAGAAGTGTGCCCCAGAGGCTGGAATAAAGATGTGTATGAAAATAGCCTGATTGGTGAGACCTGACTATGTTTGCCTTTTGAGAAGCAGGTCACCCTGAGCAGAAAAGGGTAGTAGATTAATTTGCATAAAATCTGCATACTGAGAACCAGCTCACCCTGAGTGAAAGAGGGACCTGGGATCCTGAGGTGGGAGCTTCATCATCACAGTAGCCTCATCATTTTCACAATTGGGTACCTCCTTGAACACATAGTTCTTATTCTTGATACTCTAGGGCCTTCTTACCCCAGCCAGCTTCCTTCTTGGGAACACACAGTTCTATCCCCCAGTCCAAAGGGCACAGCCAGTACTTCTCATGGGGATCCCCCTGCTTCAGTTACCAGCCCTCCTCTGCAGCTGCTAGCTCTCCTCTCTCCCTCACACTCTGGTGGGGTCTTAAGTGGTTAATGGCCAAACAGGACCCAGCCCATAACCTACTGCACCTGTTTCCACCTCCAGGACTATCCCCGGTCCTAGCGACCTCCAGCTATACACCCCTTTCTGGCTCCCTTTAGTGACTCACCCAGCCCTTCTCCCTGGACATTTTAGGGGAACAGCGCCCTCTAGGGGCCTAACCAGGGTAGGATAGCCTCTTCCTTATCACAATATGTATGAGGTAGATTTACATACATGAGGTTTCCACTGCATGCAGAATTATCTTGTGCACATAATGAGGACTACCATCATGTTTGGCTGCCTATATGGTTGACGTGTGGAAACTTGACAACCAGTGTTTAAGCATTGGTGGCTGGGGCCTGCACAGAGTGGTGGGCACAGCTTTGGCCACCTTCCTGGTCAGATATAACCTCCCTTATTCCCTCTGTATACACTGATCCCCCTCTGTGACAATGACAGAACATACCAGGCTCTATGAAAGCTTCAGATATGATAGTCATTTCTATTAGAGAAGCAAGCAAGTCCCTGGATTAGCTTAGTGGTCAGTGGTGTGGACTGTAGAGAACGGGACTCTGGCCCATATCCCACTCTAACTGGTACACTTATGGTAGAACATGTAAGCCCTCTAAAAAACACTACATAGTGGTTAGGGTGGTGGACTTTGGTCCTGAGGAACTGAGTTCAATTCCCACTTCAGGCACAGGCAGCTCCTTGTGACTCTGGGCAAGTCACTTAATCCTCCATTGCCCCAGGTACAAATAAGTACCTGTATGCAATATGTAAGCCGCATTGAGCTTGCCATGAATGGGAAAGTGCAGGGTACAAATGTAATAAAAATAAATACCTACTGTACCTACATATCAGTGACACCTAAAGGCATAAGGGTTATTGTAGTGCTGTACAGTTGGGTGAAATAGGTTTTTGGTGGGTTTGGAGGGCTCACCATACAATATAGGGGGGTAATGGTGAGATGTGTACCTGAGACCTTTTATGTAAAGTCCACCACAACACCACTAGGATGTCCTACTGCTCTGCTGGAATGTCTGTGTGACCAGTCTACTAAGAATACTGGTCCCTCATACATCCTAATGGTTTAAATTTGTGCATTTTTCCTTTGGACATTTTTTTTTTAATGGTCCTAAAATATAAATGCACAGAGCACAAAAAGATCTACCAATGACCATTTTCGAAACGGAAGTTTTTCTGGTTTGAAAATGACCATGTTCACTACTGGAGCTTTGGCCATTTTTTGCAAAATGTCCTACATAGGATTTCGGAGTCATATTAAAATTGCTCCTCCACGGCTTTTTAGGTGCTGATTTTTCTTTTTTCATGTCTTGTAGATTTGTTGTGTTGTATCACACTGTCTCTTGAATTGTAAAAATATTGCCTCTATTTTTAAACCTAGACCCTGAGGTCAGTGTTGATAAAACAGCTATTTCATAAAGAAACAGAGGTGCTGAATATTTGCATTATTCTGCAAATGGAGTTCTAACAGGTCTGCAAACATCTATCAGTGGTGAAAAAGGAAACCGTAATTAAATCAAAAGAGCCCAGGTGGCAAAACATTTTATCCAGTTTACTAATCAAACATAATCCAGTTTGTCAATAATTAATGTTAATTATTGGCGTCAGGTTCTGGTAAACACATGCAGATAGTAATTAAATGAAAGAAATGTAGAGGTTTATCATAATAACAAGACAACACACCTTTTTCCTGATTACTGTCAAAGCAAAAGACTTGCATAAGCTTCAACACTTCTGAACAGATTTAGCAATGAAAGACAAAGAAAAAAAAAAAACCCCAACAACTTATTTTCCAAGATCAGACTATCCCTTAGAATTAAATACTGTGCATTCAGTGCATCAATATGTAAAACACATTACTGTGAGCATTTTTTTATTTTATTTATTTATTTGTAGCATTTGTATCCCACATTTTCCCACCAATTTGCAGGCTCAATGTGGCTTACATTTGCCGTAGTGGCAGTTGCCATTTCCGGGTAACAAAATTACAAATGGTGTTGCGTTAAGGTGCATACATACATGGAGGGGCATAATTGAACGAAAACGTCTATCTCCATGGGCGTTTATCTCCGAGAACAGGTCCGTGAAGGGGCGGACCGAACCGTATTTTCGCAAAAAATAGACGTCCATGTTTTATTCGACAATTTGTGAGCTGGGCGTTTTTGTTTTTCAGCGATAATGGAAAATGAAAGTGCCCAGCTCAAAAACTAATAAATCCAAGGCATTTGTTTGTGGGAGGGGCCAGGATTCGTAGTGCACTGGTCCCCCTCACATGCCAGGACACCAACCGGGCACCCTAGGGGGCACTTTTACTACTACTACTACTACTACTTAACATTTCTAGAGCGCTACTAGGGTTACGCAGCGCTGTACAATTTAACAAAGAGAGACAGTCCCTGCTCAAAGAGCTTACAATCTAATAGACAAGTGAACGGTCGGTCCGATAGGGGCAGTCAAATTGGGGCAGTCTGGATTCACTGAACGGTAAGGGTTAGGTGCCGAACGCAGCATTGAAGAGGTGGGCTTTAAGCAAAGACTTGAAGACGGGCAGGGAGGGGGCTTGGCGTAAGGGTTCAGGAAGGTTGTTCCAAGCATAGGGTGAGGCGAGGCAGAATGAGCGGAGCCTGGAGTTGGCGGTGGTGGAGAAGGGTACTGAGAGGAGGGATTTATCCTGTGAACGGAGGTTACGGGCGGGAACTTAAGGGGAGATGAGGGTAGAGAGGTAGTGAGGGGCAGCAGACTGAGTGCATTTGTAGGTAAGAAGGAGAAGCTTGAATTGAATGCGGTATCTGATCGGAAGCCAGTGAAGTGACCTGAGGAGAGGGGTGATATGAGTATATCGGTTCTGGCGGAATATGAGACGTGCAGCAGAGTTCTGAACAGACTGAAGGGGGGATAGATGGCTAAGTGGGAGGCCGGTGAGGAGTAAGTTGCAGTAGTCCAGGCGAGAGGTAATGAGAGCATGGACGAGAGTTCGGGTGGTGTGTTCAGAGAGGAAAGGGCGAATTTTGCTGATGTTAAAGAGGAAGAAGCGACAGGTCTTGGCTATCTGCTGGATATGCGCAGAGAAGGAGAGAGAGGAGTCAAAGATGACTCCGAGGTTGCGGGCAGATGAGACGGGGAGGATGAGGGTGTTATCAACTGAGATAGAAAGTGGAGGAAGAGGAGAAGTGGGTTTTGGTGGAAAGACGATAAGCTCGGTCTTGGACATGTTCAGTTTCAGGTGGCGGTTGGACATCCAGGCAGCAATGTCGGATAAGCAGGCCGATACCTTTGCCTGGGTCTCCGCGGTGATGTCTGGTGTGGAGAGATACAAAAACAAAAAAAAAGGTAAAAGAGCTCCCAGGTTCATAGCACCCTTCCCTTGTGTGTTGAGCCCCTCAAATCCCCCTCAAAACCCACTGTCCACAAGTCTACACCATTACTATAGCCCTAAGGGGTGAAGGGGGGCACCTATATGTGGGTACAGTGGGTTTGGGGGGGGGGTTGGATGACTAAGCATTAAGCAGCACAGTTGTAACAGGTAGGGGGGGATGGGCCTGGGTCCACCTGCCTGAAGTCCACTGCACCCCCTAACAACTGCTCTAGGGACCTGCATACTGCTGCCAGGGAGGTGGGTATGACATTTGAGGGTGAAAATAAAAAGTTGTGAAACATCATTTTTTTTGTGGTGGGAGGGGGTTAGTGACCACTGGGGGAGTCAGGGGAGGTCATCCCCGATTCCCTCAGGGGTAATCTGGTCATTTAGGGCACTTTTTGGGGCCTTATTCGTGAAAAAACAGGGTCCAGGAAAAGTGCCCTAAATTCTAGCTACAAACGCATACTTCTTTTCCATTATCGGCAAAAGGCACCCATCTCTGTTCGGGTGATAACCATGCCCCAGTCCCGCCTTCACCACGCCTCCAATACGCCCCCGTCAACTTTGTACGCTTCCGCGATGGAGTGCAGTTGAAAACGTCCAAGTTCGGCTTTCGATTATACCGTGTTATTCGTTTTTGTGGGATAAACGTCCATCTCCCGATTTAGGTCGGAACTTGGGCGTTTTTCTCGTTCGATTATAAGCAGGCTGGTAACCTAGGCAGAACATCACATACATGGAACAGTTCATGGTATATATACATATACCGTGTGCATACATAAATGGTAAAGAAGAATACATTATGGTATTGCATGAAGGTTCCTGAGTGATAATTGGATTATAACATACATTAGGTCATCGACTATGGAGAGATCATATTTGACATAAGGATTGTAGTGATAGTATTTGTTCACTAATGGCAAAGAGGTTAGTCAGTCAAGTGATAAGGTTTCGGTTGTGTCTAGGTCGTGTATAGTCTTATTATTTAGTATTTAAGATGGATGTTTATGGTACGCCTTCTTGAATAGATCTGTTTTCAGTAGCCTTGTTGCAATGTTAACTTGTAATTTTATTCTGCAAACTATTGGACACAGAAAGCTAATTTATGTGATCTGAAACCTATTGGATCATCAATAGTCAATAATCCTTCAAATCAGGGCTAAAACTATTATTCTTATTTAAGAAAATTTATAGGTTTCAAATCCAGGAACTATGCTAGTGGTGGCTTACAATAAAGATGTAGGATCCAATATGAATTGTCCAGAAAATGGCTGCCATTATTATCCGGCTAATTCCCATAGCTGAAGTGGATATTCATACTGCTGCTGAATATCCTTCCAGACTGCCTTGGTGCCATCCAGATAGTGTTGGAGCAGTTCCTGGGTGCTGCACAGGCACAGCAGCAAATTATCTGGTGTGACCAAATCACACCTGTGGCTCCCTCAGAGTTGGGGTAACCTAGAGGAATCTCAGGATGGGCTTGCAAGCCTGAGAGGGAGAGAAAGCCTGATCCAGAATTTCTCAAGAGGAGAGACTTCAGAGCTGAGTTTAAATCTGAGTCTATGAAGGAAAAGCAGGATAAAGGCAGTTTTTATTCCTCTCAGGATCTCAGGGAACCCCATCTAAAGTCAGGGGAAATGCTTAGAAAAGAAGCACACAGGGAAAGGTAGCAACCAAATCCTGGATAAAACCTCAAAGAAGTAATGGTAGAGATGTATTGGGGACAGGATGGCTGCAGAAAAGTTGAAAGGAACAGACAGGTTCAGTCTGGTGCAGGAAGGAAGTCCTAGAAATTCTTGTAAATGAAATTAAAAAAAGAATAGGCAGGTTCAGCCCAGCGAAGGAAGGAAGCCTTAGGGCCCAATGCATAAAACTTACCGGGCCAGCAACATGCTTATTTGACTGGTTTCAGCATGGTATTCAGCGGGCAATGCACAAAGGGTCTTTGTTGGCTTTGAACCGTCCGCGGCAGCAGACAATGGGAAACATATGGTAAATGTATTTAAATGAGCCACTTTGTATTTAAATGTGAATTCTGAGCGATGCACAGCTGTTTACAAGCGATGCCCAAAATGTAGCCCCTACCTTTAAGGAGTAAATATTTACAGGAGGTCAGGAGCATTGATACTTCCATGAGAATTGCAACCTTCAAGGAGAATCCTCCTGTTCATGCTGGAGCATGGGGTGTGACGGCTCTGCTTTCTCTGCTCTTTTATCCAGGCAGTGTCAGTAGGCTGCATTTATAAGGTCCACAGCAAGCCCATACATAACAGGTCCTCCTAAAGCAGACCGGAATGGCTTTTTGAGCAAATCATGTTCAAAATGAAAAAAGTAGTTCTCTGATTTTTAGTTTAATTTGCAGGACTTTGTCATTCTTGATGTTTCTTATTGGCTCACTGTGGAGCGTGAGTGTTCACTGCCTACCATGTCTGGACTGGCTTACAGACAAAAAATATTCACAGCCTGCAAATTTGTATTAGCTTTTAATTCTGTTCTGCCATTTCCTAAAGATTAGAGCGCACACTGTGTTTCCTTTCACTGCATTTTGCTTTTCCCCAACCCCAATTAAGGGATGTTTTGTGGTTCATTTAAAACTGTGCTAATACAGAGAAGATCCTGTATCAGGAACACCAGACTCAGCAGCTCTCCTGATTGTCTAAGGTGATTCCAGTTGGTGTGACTCCAGTTTTGAAAAAAAAAAAAAAGCTACACACAACTTAGCGATTGACTGTTCTGCGCATACACAGCTTGGTGACTTGATTCCAGCCTACTGAGTGGCTCACTGTTTTTGCGAGCAGCTCTTGTGCATGCGATTTCTTTTGAGAATTGCTCTCTATTTCCACCTCGGTAATTTTTACTGAGTTGGAAATAGTGAGCGGTTCTTTCTGGGGACTTTTGTGCACCGGCCCCTTAATAATTATGGAAAATGTAGTACTGTCATTTCCAACAAGGGAGAGAGGCAGCTCTGACTATGACCCAGTACTGGGAAAAGTGTGTGGCCCAGAACTTTTCTAAAGCCTGCTGTGGAATATATGGCAAAAGCAGTCTGGCAGAGGGGAGAAAGGAAATGCCTCAGCAGGGGCGTAGCCAGACTTTGGCGGGAGGAGGGTCCAGAGCCTGAGGTGAGGGAGCACATTTTAGCCCCCCCCCCCCGGAGCCGCCGCCCCTCCCTGTCCCTTTTGACCCCCTCCCCCGCCGCTGCCATCAGGTACCTTTGCTGGCGGGGGTCCCCAACCCCCACCAACCGAAGTCCCCTATAGCGCCGGTCTCCAGCGCACACCTCCCCCTTGTCTCTCTTCAGTTTCAGTGCACTTTCTGCACCTTATTTCAAAACTATTCCCCTTGGGCTGGGCTTCCTCCCACCCAGTGACTCTCTACAGGTATTTACTCTCTTAGTAATCCCAACCTAATAGGGGGTTACATATATAAGAAAGACAGGTTTGGCTCAATGGAACCTATAGTCCAGTCTGAGTGAATCAGAATGCTTGGAACAGAAAGACACAGAAATAGTGGTTATAGCATATCATTTATCGTTTATTACATTTGCTATACCGTTTCTCTTGAGGTCAAACCAAAACGGCTTACAATGAAATTAAAACTATTAAAAACAATAAACAAAGATATGAGGAACTCCATATTCGATAGTAACGCTCAGATGATGAAGACCAAACACTGAACACAAACATTGTCCGATTCAATCAATCACAAACATATGGGAAAAGTTAGTTGATGCTCCTGCGAGACCTAGGACCAGTAGAAACACTAGTGGAGAGGAACAGAGAAGATGGTCTCTAGACCCTCGTGGACCCCCACAGTCAAGATGAAGAGATATTTCTCTAAGAAGACAGCAACAATAGCTTCAGCTTCTATAGGAAATATCTGCTTCTATCACCACAGAGCGTCAAAAGAACGCGGAAGAAGTGCAGACAAGGAGGGCAGGAGACCAACAACAGGCACAGCCATTGAAAACAGAGCAGAGCCCACCCTGTCCTATCGTTATCTGGGCACTTACTAGATTAGTGGACTGAAAATCACTGCTAACTGTGTAAGTCCTGGCTTAGCCCTGACTCTGTGCCTTTGGATTGGCAGAGCACAAATTCAGTGGCACTGGCTGGTTAAGTACCAATGGATATGTGCTGTGGATCCAGCCAACGGGATTTAACAGGTAGAAGCCTTCTGCCAGGGCCAAGAGCACCCCATAGTTACAGGTAGTACAGAGTGTGAAGGACTTCTTTGTCTTAATCTTCTCCTCTGACCTCAGCCCTAATATCAACAGCTCCCAAGAATGCAGGAAGGAAGTCCCAAAGAAACGTGAGGTGTGAAGACATAATAAAATGCTTGAGGATCTGCATAATATACTGCTGAAAAAACATTAATAGAGAAAAAGATAATAAGCTATCGCTTGAACAGTGGCATGCTGCATCAATTGCAGAAACATCTTTTTGAGCTAGGTTCAGGACGACCACTGTTCCTTCTAAGCTGGGTAGGAGTCCTCCAACTGCAGTGCTGCCAGTGGGAGACAGGGCTTCAATATTGTTATAGACAGGTATCCTGAACTTCTGCAGAGTTTGCCTGCCTCATGCTATTAAAAATGTGATAATGAAACAGTGCCCTCTACTGGCAGCACTATAGGTGGAGGAATCCCACTCAGCTTAGAGGGAACAGTGTAAGGGAGGGTGATAATACAAGGCTGGGGACTCCATCCTACACTGTAAGTAGCAGCATCAGGGAATCAACAGGAATGAGAATATTTCCTTCTGAAACTGAGCTCCCTCCCATGCTGTTTTCCTATTGAGGTGGCAAGTGAAAAGCCCCAATGCCTGTCTATAATAGTCATCATGGAGTAAATGGAGTAGTTTTTGGAATCATCATTCTGAAGCAGGCAGAGCTGAAGGTAGTGAAATGGTACATTAGGGAAATGACTGCCTTGTCTATCCTATTTGAATTATGCTCTACAGAGAGAGAGAGAGAGAGAGACAGAGAGAGAGGATTAAGGGCCCCTTTTACTAAGCCGCGTAAGCATCCACGCGCACCCAGCGCAAGCCAAAATAGACTTACCGCCCAACTACCGTGTGGATCTTGCGGTCTAGGGGCATAGTCAGGGTAGGAGTGATCCCCAGGTGCTCCTGCCCATTCTAGGTCTGCTTCCAAAATGGCTGCCATTAACTTTAGTGGCAATCTTGCAAGACTGCTGCAAGAAGTCACAGCAGCCTTGAGAGTACAGCTGACATGGCAAGAGCGACTGGGGATCACTCCTGCCTTGACTGTACCACTAGACCACAACGGATTGCAAGGTAGTCTCGGGGTGGGGGTGGGGGGAGTGGAGCTACTCTTTGCATTTGTGTGTGTGTGTGTGTGTTTAAGTCTGTAAATTTGGTTTGATAAGCTCCTTAGGAATTAGCCTCTCTGTGGAGATATAACATCAGCTGTCACTCCAAATGAGGTGCAAAGTCAGCTACTGTAATAGCACCGTGGCTTTTAGTTTGTTTTCATTAGCCGAGGTAAAATATGGTCTTTCATTACTTAAAATATTATATGTATTCTGTCTTGGATACTATCTGGGTGATTCTAATTTCCAGTCTCTGTTGGATATGATGAAGATGCAGCGTTTTAATCAAAGTTGTGACATGCAGAAGTTAGATTCTATGAGAAAGAAATCTGCAGAGATTGTTTTCAAGTACAAGTACTGGTCAGCTTATAGTGTTAGTAGGGAAATGATACGACGGCGAAATGAATGATAGATATTAGAAAATATTTTGAGAAATTTATTGCTATTGATTGTAATTTTTCAGAGCATATAGTCCTCACATTCAGTATCATCATTGTGCTTATTTATACTGGATTGTGCATCAGGCTGGTATAATGTCTGCAGCGTTGACCAGTGCCTGTACTCCTTTACCCTGCTTTAGTAAGAATCTATATTATGCTCGTCCTTAATCAGTTTCATAACGATGTAAACTGAGTAAAGCCATTGGTTGTATAGGGCTTATACTGCTACTGAGGTCCTTTTCCTCCTTTGACCCCTATGTTTGAATGTTAGGTGGGATTAAATATATAATTGGAGTGCAATTTGTTAACTTGTTAAATATAAATTTCTCACACATTTGGTTTTTGGATTATCTTCAAGTAAAATACATTTTACTTACAGAAAATGCTTTACCGAATTACTTCTTTTATGTCTTTTGAAATATAGCACCATGTTTTAAGGTTAAAGATTGCAGTGTTAGTTGCCATCTTCAAATCTGTTTTTAACTCCTAACCCTTATTCACTTTGTTCAGAACCCTTATTTTATCATCCTCACTTTAATATTCCCTTATCTCTTGTTTGTTCTGTCTGTTTGTCCTAATTAGATTGTAAGCTCTGTCGAGCAGGGACTTTCTCTTCATGTTCAAGTGTACAGCGCTGCGTACGTCTAGTAGCGCTTTAGAAATGATAAGTAGTAGTAGTAGTAGTTGATGAGTTATGATGGCAATTAGCTTAGCAGGGTTTAAAAAAGGTTTGAATAATTTCCTAAAAAAAGTCCATAAGCCATGGACTTGGGGAAAATTCACTGCTTATTTCTAGGATAAGCAGCATAAAATCTGTTTTACTGTTCTAGGATCTTGCCGGATACTTGTGACCTGGATTGGCTACTGTTGGAAACAGGATACTAGATTTGATGGATCTTCAGTCTGTCCCAGTATGGCAATGCTTATGTTCTTATAGGGGTGCTTAGATAGCACCTCCAGTAGTTGGAAAGCAAGGCCAATGTCAGGCAGTCTTCTATAGCAAGAAAATGTAGCAATTTTGTTGGATTGTTGGTTTAATCATATATTGATAATGAATGTTGCAATGCTGTGGCCATAATAAAACTATTCATCGGACTATTGGCATCCTGCTGTGGAAATGCACGGGAAAAGTCATCAACAAATTATTGTACCACTAGCTTGTGCTACTTTAGCACAGGTCTCATTTTATATGCAATGAGACTTAGTAACTAATAACCTGGGTTAACAGTAAAATAATCCATCTTAACGGTAGCCAACACTGATAACTTCTTCCCTTAATTTGTATATAAGATTGTATCATATATAACCGCTCATATGTGATTGGCATAGTGGCAAATTGCCAGCTGTCCTGCTTGTGATACCAATGATTAATCTTCAAGGAGTGGCAGGTGTGGCTCTGGCCACTTTGTTGGGCAAATTAGACGTACCATGCAGGTCTTTATCTGCTGTTATTATTTATTTTATTTTTGTTACATTTGTACCCCGCGCTTTCCCACTCATGGCAGGCTCAATGCAGCAGACAATGGAGGGTTGAATGACTTGCCCAGAGTCACAAGGAGCTGCCTGTGTTGGGAATCGAACTCAGCTCCTCAGGACCAAAGTCCACCACCCTAACCACTAGGCCACTCCTATGGGGCACTTTCAGTAAGCTGCGCTAGTAAATTGGACTTAACACGTACTAATGCCTGACCGTTCTGCACGCTAAACCCATTTCCAGTGCACCCATAAATTCAGCCTTTTTTCAATGATTTCACTAAAATTAACATGGAAGCCCTTATAGCCCTTGTAGTGTTATTGAGTTAACGTGTGCTAATGTCAAAGCACTAGCTGAACGGCACTTCCATATCCATTCTCTGCCCCTGACATGCCTCCCCCCCTCCCAAGAAAAAGTTAAAAAATTAATACCACATGGTTAGTGTGCACAAATGGCAAAACTAATGCAAAACACATTACTGTGTCCTGTGCTATAACATATTTCCCCACTTTAAGCATGTGTTAACACATAACACAGTACATTAAAGGGCCCCTATGCTACTATGTAACTTGAAATCCTCAAATGAGTTAGTTTTCAATTCGTTCCCTAACAGTCAACCAACCCCAATTACAAATGATCACAATAAGATTTGATAGTTCAGTTCGAGTCCTGGTTTGGTACCGGACAGAGAGAGCCAAAAAAGAACACAGAAGAACAGAGATAACCTGGAAAAGTATGTTCATTTGTCTCTTTTCTTAATAAAGCACAAAATGATGTGAGCTAATCAGTCACAGATTCAACCGAGTACTTTAACCTGCATTCTTTTTCTTTGATGATATCAGCTGTTATAAGGTTTATCCTTTTCTTGTAGAAAGGATTTGACAGCATGCCTAATGAAATGCGTAGTTTTGTTTCTCATACTTGTTAAAAGTTGTTATAATGATGTTCTTACATTAACTAAGAAATAATTGATGTGGAGCCTGAAAAGGAGGCTCTGCTAGACAGCTGTTTGGGCAGACTAGTGATCAAAAATGCTTTGCAATTTAAAGCTAGAGGTTCCACAGGAAGTCAAATAGGGCAAACAGAGCAATAATAGGGCATTTTGGACTGCTCTGTAGTGAGGCATGGATTGGATTTGTTCCAGTTTCCTCATATAAGCATTTGATTATTGTTTTTGGATATGTGAACATAGTAATGGCAGATAAAGATTTGAACAGTCCATCCAGTCTGCCCAACAGTCACATTCTACTACTGCTATTAATAATTTCTATAGCGCTACTAGATGTACGCAGCACTGTACACATTATATGCAGGTACTTTCTCTGTCCCTAGAGGGCTCACAATCTAAGTTACATAGAGGGGCACTTTCAATCGGGGACGCCCATCTTCGAGGACGGCACTGTGAAGGGGCGGGGCCAACCGTATTTTCAAATCGAGATGGGCATCCATTTTTCATTTTGTTAATACAGTTGGTGGCGCCCAAATCTCGACCTAAATACTGAGATCGCCGAATTTAGAGATGGCGCCCTCGGTTTTCCCCCATAATGGAAACCGAAGGCGCCCATCTCAAAAACTAATAAATCCAAGGGATTTGGTGATGGGAGGGGCCAGGATTCGTAGTGCACTGGTCCCCCTCACATGCCAGAACACCAACCGGGCACCCTAAGGGGCACTACAGTGGACTTTGCAAATTGCTCCCAGGTACACAGCTCCCTTACCTTGGGTGCTGAGCCCCCCGAACCCCCCCAAACCCACTCCCCACAACTACACACCACTACCATAGCCCTTAGGGGTGAAGGGGGCACCTACATGTGGGTACAGTGAGTTTCGGGTGGGTTTTGGAGGGCTCCCATTTTCCACCACAAGTGGAACAGGTAGGTGAGGATGGGCCTGGGTCCGCCTGCCTGAAGTCCACTGCATCCACTAAAACTGCTCCAGGGACCTGCATACTGCTGTCATGGAGCTGGGTATAACATTTGAGGCTGGCAAAAAAAGTTTTGAAAGTTGTTTTTTTGAGGGTGGGAGAGAGTTAGTGACCACTGGGGGAGTCAGGGGAGGTGATCCCCGATTCCCTCCTGTGGTCATCTGGTCAGTTTGGGCACTTTTTTGGGAGTTGGACCTGGAAAAAAAGGGACCAAATAAAGTGGACCAAATTCTCACCAAGGACACCCTTCTTTTTTCCATTATCGGCCGAGGGCACCCATCTCTTAACCATGCCCCCGCACGCCCTTGTCCCACCTTCGCTACCGTTCCAACACGCCCCCAGGAACTTTGGACGTCCCGGCGACGGAAAGCAGTTGGGGATGCCCAAAATCGGCTTTCGATTATGCTGATTCTGGCGCCCCTGAGAGAAGGGCACCCATCTCCCAAAAGATGGGTGCCCTTCTCTTTTGAAAATGAGCTGAATAGTAACAAAGTAACATAGTAGATGATGGCAGAGAAAGACCTGTACAGTCCATCCAGTCTGCTCAACAAGATAAACTCATATATGCTACTTTATGTGTATACCTGACTTTGATTTGTATCTGCCATTTTCAGGGCACAGACCGTAGACGTCTGCCCAGCACTAGCCCCGCCTCTCAACCACTAGTCCCGCCTCCCCCCACCGGCTCTGCCACCCAATCTTCGCTAAGCTTCTGAGGGTCCATTCCTTCTGAACAGGATTCCTTTATGTTTATCCCACGCATTTTTGAATTCTGTTACCGTTTTTATCTCCACCACCTTCTGCGGGAGGGCATTCCAAGCATCCACCACTCTCTCTGTGAAAAAATACTTCCTGACATTTTTCTTGAGTCTGCCCCCCTTCAATCTCATTTCATGTCCTCTAGTTCTACCGCCTTCCCATCTCCGGAACATGTTCGTTTGTGGATTAATATCTTTCAAATATTTGAACGTCTGTATCATATCACCCCTGTTTCTCCTTTCCTCCAGGGTATACATGTTCAGGTCAGCAAGTTTCTCCTCATACGTCTTGTAACGCAAATCCCATACCTTTTTTGTAGGTTTTCTTTGCATTGATTTAATTCTTTTTACATCCTTAGCAAGATACAGCCTCCAAAACTGAACACAATACTCCAGGTGGGGCCTCACCAACGATTTATACAGGGGCATCAACACTTCCTTTCTTCTGCTGGTCATACCTCTCTCTATATAGCCTAGCAACCTTCTAGCTACGGCCACCGCCTTGTCACACTGTTTCGTCACCTTCAGATCCTCAGATACTATCACCCCAAGATCCCTCTCCCCGTCCGTACATATCAGACTCTCACTGCCTAACACATACGTCTCCCGTGCATTTCTTCGCATTGAATTTTAATTGCCAAACCTTAGACCATTCTTCTAGCTTCCGCAGATCCTTTTTCATGTTTTCCACTCCCTCCCGGGTGTCCAATCTGTTACAAATCTTAGTATCGACTGCAAAAAGGCAAACTTTACCTTCTAACCCTTTGGCAATGTCTCTCACAAATATATTGAACAGAATCGACCCCAGCACCGATCCCTGAGGCACGCCACTGCTCACCTTTCCCTCGTCCGATCGAATTCCATTTACCACCACCCTCTGGCGTCTGTCCGTCAACCAGTTCCTAATCCAGTTCACCACTTCGGGTCCCATCTTCAGCATGTCTAGTTTATTCACGAGCCTCCTGTGGGGAATCGTGTCAAAAGCTTTGCTGAAATCTAAGTAGATTACGTCTATAGCACGTCCATGATTCAATTCTCTGATCACCCAGTCAAAGAATTCAATGAGATTCGTTTGGCACGATTTCCCTTTGGTAAAACCATGTTATCTTGGATCTTGCAACTTATTGGCTTCCAGGAAATTCATTATCCTTTCCTTCAGCATCGCTTCCATTACTTTTCCAATAATCGAAGTAAGGCTTACCGGCCTGTAGTTTCCAGCTTCTTCCCTATCACCACTTTTGTGAAGAGGGACCACATCTACCGTTCTCCACTCCCACGGAACCTCTCCCATCTCCAAGGATTTATTAAACAAATCTTTAAGAGGACCCGCCAGAACCTCTCTGAGCTCCCTCAATATCCTGGGGTGGATCACGTCCGGTCCCATGGCTTTGTCCACCTTTAGATTTTTAAGTTGTTCATACACACTCTCTTCCATGAACGGTGCTCTATCCACTCCATTCTCATATGTACTTTTACCAGTCAATCGCGGTCCTTCTCCAGGATTTTCTTCTGTTTATGGCCCTATTTATAACGTCTTTCAGCCTGGACCACTGTCCTTCCACTTCTCGTTCATCCTCCCAGCCCATCAGCTCCTTCCTCAGGTATTCCCCCATTTTACTAAAGTCAGCATGCTTGAAATCCAGGACTTTGAGTTTTGAGTAGCTGCCCTCCACTTCAGCAGTCATATCAAACCAAACTGTTTGATGGTCACTGCTGCCCAGGTGAGCACCCACTCGGACATTTGACACACTATCCCCATTTATGAGCACCAGATCCAGCGTCGCTCCCTCCCTCATGGGTTCCGTCACCATTTGTCTGAGCAGAGCACTTTGAAAAGCATCCACGATCTCTCTACTTCTTTCCAATTCTGCGGAGCTGGTGGTTGGCAGGCGGGGATAGTGCCGGGCAGACTTATACAGTCTGTGCCAGAGCCAATGGTGGGAGGCGGGAAT
Organism: Microcaecilia unicolor; assembly: GCF_901765095.1. Classification (NCBI taxonomy): domain Eukaryota; kingdom Metazoa; phylum Chordata; class Amphibia; order Gymnophiona; family Siphonopidae; genus Microcaecilia; species Microcaecilia unicolor. Next base: position 535,201,577 of record NC_044031.1, read on the forward strand.
AGTGCTGGGCAGACTTGTACGGTCTGTGCCCTGAAAAAGACAAGTACAAATCAAGGTAAGGTATACACAAAAAAGTGGCTCATTTCTTGGGCAGACTGGACGGACTGTGCAGGTCTTTTTCTGCCGTCATCTACTATGTTACTATTACTATGTTTTCCAATCTACATCCGACAGATTGAAATCTCCCAGCAACAGCACCTCTCTCTTCTTTCCCAACTTTTGAATAGCTGCGATCAGATCTTTATCTAGTTCCTCCAATTGTGTCAGGGGTCTGTAGACAACACCAATGTAGACAGAGGTTCTATCATCTCTTTTTAAGGTGATCCATATCGCTTCTTCCTTTCCCCAGGTCTCTGTCATTTCAGTCGCTGTGATATCATTTCTCACATACAGAGCTACTCCTCCACCTTTACAACCATCTCTATCCTTCCTAAATAGATTATAGCCTAGTATGTTTGCATCCCATTCATGGGAACCATTGAGCCATGTCTCTGTGATTGCAACAATGTCTAAGTCTGCCTCCAACATCAGGGCTTGAAAGTCATGAACTTTATTGCTTAGACTGCGAGCATTTGTGGTCATCGCTTTCCATCTACATTTCCTGGTATGTGTTTCAACATTAGTGATTTGGGGGTGTCTTTTCTCTTTGGGTACCTTCATATCTTTTTGTTCCACCTTCATTGCTTGATGTACCTGGGGCAATGGAGGATTAAGAGACTTGCCCAAGGTCACAAGGAGTTGCAGTGGGAACTGAACCCAGGTTACCAGGATCAAAGCCCAGTGCACTAACCATTAGGCTACTCCTCCTCTCAATTCATTATCAATTCATGATTAAATCAACAGTGAACGTGAGATTATATAACTGATCATGGTCTTTCTGTGGTGTTTCTGGGCTATAGACCATAGAAGTCTGCCCAGCTGTGTCCATATGTTTCAACTACTGGAGTTGCCATTAAAGGCCACTCCAGACTATCCGAATCCGTCTTGTCATTTGCGAGACACAGACTGTAAAAATCTGCCTCACATTCCAAATTACTGGAGTTTCCATCGAAGACCTCTCCAGCCCATCCTGAACCAGATTGCCACATGCGGGACCCAGACCATGCAAGCCTGTCCAGCACCGGCCTTAGTTTTTACAGCCAGTTGCCATCTAAACACCACTTGACGTGCAAATACATATGCAACCATTTAAGTTTTGGGTTTTTTATACCCTTCATTTTCTAATTAGAGATTCTCTTTGTTCATACCACGCCTTTTTGAATTCTGCCACCTTTTTTTTCTACACCACCTTCCTTGGGTGGTGGAGAAAACAGTGGTCCCTTATAGAAAAAGGCGGGGAGATGACAATGAGCATGCTTGTGGGCCATACTGTCAAAATAATTTAGGGACAGAAGTCAAAAGTGCCTGCCATCATTTTTATCTCAAATGTATATTGTCTGAAACATTCATTTACTCCAGATACATAAGAACCAATGGGAAAAATGGGAAAACAACCAAAAACAACCCATTCGTTCCTTAGCAAATTGCAGGGCATAAGGAACTGATTGCAGGCAAGCCCAGCGTGTATACAATGTGAATAAAATATGTTCCAAACAAGAAAATTCTCATTCAGCATTTCTCCCCTCACAATTCTCTTCATAAGGAATAGCACTGACATGACTAGTCACATATCTTTCCATCACATGCACCATGCAATTATCAAACCATTGCATTGCTGTCAAGGCCTCATCAATCTGGAACTCCTACACAGGCCAGAAAGACAAGGCACAGTAGCCTCTGGAGCCTTCTTTATATAACAGAAAAAGGCTCGTAGGCTGCATCTTCTATCCTGGATCCCCAGCATTCAAGTGATAATCGAGATGATCTTCTTTAATCTAGAATTAACCTGCTACCATCTACAACACAATCACCATATATGATAACCCCCCCCCCCCCTCCAAAAAAAAGAAACCCCACCCCTGCTTGGAATAGTGGGAGGAAGGATTTTCAGGGTGGTCACTAAACTAAGGAGGTGGATTTCGGTAAGGCCAGCCCATGGGGGCAGGGGCAGGGCCAGGAGGTAATAAAAGGGTCTGCATGGAGAAAATTCTGGTCTTTGGTAACTGAGACCCTGAGCACTGAGGGGGAAGTCCTGAGAACTAAGGCAGGAGGAATTTACAGTGGGTGATAACTGAAGCCCCTGCCACAGGGCAGATGGTGCCTGTGGAGTATTCCTGGCTTGGGAATAACTAGAAGTACCTGGGGGGGGGGGGGGGGGGGGGAGACACCACAGGTAGGAGAAGTGAGAGCAGGGGTGCCTCACTTCCGGCAGGACTTTTATTGCATGCATGAATGACCCCTGTTCTGGGACTGGAGAGAGAGAACTGAGATAATCATGTGGAGATTACTGAGAAACTGAAGTGTATGAGGAGATTATCAGATATGTGTTTTGGTTTGCAAATAGAGGAGAACTGTGATTTTGAATGCCCTGATATCATATGGAGATTTTGTGTGATGCTGTGTTGACCATCTGAAAAGCCCTGATATGTACAGACCAAGTTAATGAGTTTATGAACTGTTTTTTTTTTTTCAAGTTACTGTTAGTAAAGCAAGTTGAAATTGAAATTTGGAGACTGCTGCCTATTTTGTGTGTGAATGGAGTAAACAATGTCCAGGAAAGGGTACTGTTCAGCCTACTGGGATTTAGCCTGGCTCCGGCCTGTTCGCAGCTCTCTTGAAGTCCTCCCATCTGTTTTATGACCCTGGTCCTGGGTACCTGGCCCAGGGAGTTTAGCTGCAGACCTGATTGAGAGGCAAGCCAGGGGTTACATACCGTATTTTTCGGACTATAAGACGCACCGGACCATAAGACGCACCTAGGTTTTAGCGGAGGGAAATAGGAAACATTTTTTTTCCTTTTTCCCTCCTCTAAAACCTAGGTGCTCCGGTGCGTCTTGTCCGAATCCCTCCCTCCGAGTTCGGGATCACCCTCCCCCCGGCCCTGTCACCACTTCTCCCTACTCACGTCACGCGATCTTCCCTGATGGTCTAGTGACGTCGGGGCAGGAAAGAGCCCCCTCTTTCCTGCCCAGCGCGCTGCTCTCCGTCCTCCTGTATGCTGCCTGACATTCTCGGTGAGATTCAAAATGGCCGCCGAGAATTGAAGTCTCGGCGGCCATTTTGAATCTCGCCGAGACCATCAGGCTGCATACAGGAGGATGGAGAGCAGCGCGCTGGGCAGGAAAGAGGGGGCTCTTTCCTGCCCCAACGTCACTAGACCACCAGGGAAGATTGCGTGAGTAGGGAGAAGTGGTTACAGGGCCATCCTGAACTCAGAGGGTGGGCGGGCGATCAATCCCGAACTCGGAGGGAGGGAGGGAAATCTCTACCTTCGGACTAAAAGACGCACCCCCCCATTTTCCTCCCAAATTTGGGGGGAAAAAGTGCGTCTTATAGTCTGAAAAATACGGTAGATATTGACTGGCATAGAGGCATGAAAGCTAGAATATCCTGCATAGTGTTGCTGTTAGTGTTCTGAAAAGGAATTCATATCAGTATTTGTGAAGGGAGCAATGTCATGTGCAAACAACCCGAGAGATCTAGAGACGAGATTAACAGTTGCCACTCATCCTTCGTGTTCTAAATGCTGCTGTTAGTTACCAAAGTTCACAGAGTGCTTCTCAACTTTGACCTAGACAACAGTAAAAGATCTAGGCCCTCTAAATACTGATAACACATTTCCCTGGTGGTGGCACTAGACACAATGGGGTAAATATTAAACCAGCGGAGGTCAGCATGTTTTGGCTGCTGGCGATGTTATGTCCAGATATTCAATTTCAGGACATGTCCTGAGGGCTGGCATTGAATTTCCAGGTTTATGCAGCCAGCTATCCCTTATCCAATATTCAGCACTTAACCACTTAAGTGAAACCAAAGATAAGACTGTGTTTTATGTGGTCTAATTTATCTGGTTAATGCAGGCAGTTAAGTGCTGAATATCGACACTTAACCACATAAGTGCTGAATCCACCCTTAACCCACCCACAAAATCACCGGCTACAGCTTTAACTAACTAGTTAAGTGCTCCTGGATATCATTGAACAGCCCCACACAGGTAACTTAACTGGGCAGAAGCCTCTCCTGTCCAATTACATTTGAATATCAACCCCAATGATTTCAATTTTTACAAGATTTATTCAATAACTAGTCAATTAAATCTACTTGGTTAATGTCTTCCTCCTCTGTCTGACTGTATCTGGATATATAAACTGTTGTGCAGCCAGATTAGCCAGTCGAAAAAGAACTGAGTTGGGGGGGGTCCTTAGTATTTAGCCAGTTAGCGTGATAGTCAGCATTACTCAAAGTGCAGTTACATGTCCATTAAGGGAATAATGCTTTTTTTTTTTTTGGCCTAATAACATGGGTTCAGTGGCAAAATTATGCTATATTTTCCCTTAACATACGATTGTTTAGCAAAGCACAAGTAATAGTGAGATGCAAAACAGCTCATTATTTTGCAAAATGAATGATGCGACTTGTATTTCACCTCATAAACTGCTTTACTAATGCCATCTTTGAGCTTGTGTTATCTTTCCTCCCAGGGAGCATTGGGTTGCTTCCTGGGGAACATAAGGAGCTAGTGACTGCTTGGTATTAAGTTTCAAAAATAAAAACAGCAGAATTATTATTTAGGTTGCTAAAATATGAGGGAGCAGTGTATGATGGGAGGTGAGAACCTGATGACCATAGAACAGGCAAGAGACATTAGGGTGGTTATATTCTAAGATTTCAAGGCAGCCGAACACTGGAATAAGATAATGACCAGAGCTGGAGGGTGTTAGGATGGCTAGGGGGAAACAACCAGCAGAATAAAGGAAGTGATTATGCCATTGTTCACTGTGTGAGAAAAAAAATCCTTGAAGAGAACTTCAATATGTATCTAGGCATTTAAACTAGAAGGCGGGGGTGGCATATGGAGGCAGGTCAATTCCAGTGGTCACCTCCAGCTAAAGGCATAGCATGACAGTAGTTAAAAAAAAAACAATGAAAACAACCATCTTAGCAAATCACTTCTTACCAACATAGCAGGAAGTGAGACAAAAGAAAAAAACTAAACAGAAGATAAGACTGCCACTAAAATGTAGCTGGAAAGCAATGACCACAAATGCTCGCAGTCTAAGTCAATGATTCTCATGAATGGGATGCAAACATACCAGGCTACAATCTATTTAGGAAGGATAGAAATAGTCATAAAAACAGAGGAGTAGCTCTGTAGGTGAGAAATGATATCATAGCAACTGAAATGCCAAGGGCCTAGGGAAAGGAAGAAGTGATATAGAGCACCTTGAAAAGAAATTATGGAACCTCTGTCCACATGGGTTTTGTCTACAGACCTCCAACACAGTCGGAGAAACTAGATAAAGATCTGGTTACAGATATCCAGAAGTTGGGAAAGAAAAGAGAGGTGCTGCTGCTGGGAGATGTCAACCTGCCAGATGCTGATTGGAAAGTTACATCTGTAGAATCGTAAAGAAGTAGAGAGATAGTGGATGCCTTACAAAGTGCTGTGCTCAGACAAATGGTCATGGAACCCACAAGGGGAGTAGCAGCGCTTGATATGGTGCTTACAAATGGGGAAAGTATGTCTAATGTCCAAGTGGGCAGCAGTGATCATCAAACAGTTTGATTTGATATAAAAGCTAAAGTGGAGGGCAACCACTGAAAACTCAAAGTCCTGGATTTTAAACATGCTGACATTAGTAAAATGAGGGAATACCTGAAGAAAGAGCTGATGGGCTGGGATGACATACGAGAAGTGGAAAGGCGATGGTCCAGGCTGAAAGGAGCTATAAATATGCCTACTAACCTTTATGTAAAAGCAAGAGGAAAACAAAACCAATATGGAACACAGAGAGGAATACTGGATGAAACTGAAAGAAGCCAAGAGAGAGACACATTTGGCGAAAGTGCAAACAGAAGAACAAATGGCTATAAATGTAAAGGGGTGACAAGAATTTTTCCAGGTATATTAGTGAAAGGAAGAAGACTAAAAATGGAATAGTGAGACTGAAAGATGTCATGAAGTACTATGTGGAGAAGGATGAGGAAAAAGCAAACATGCTAAACAAATACTTCTGTTCTGTGTTCACGGAAGAAAATCCTGGAGAAGGACCACGACTGACTGGCAAAGGTACATATGAGAACTGAATAGATATAGCACTGTTCTGGAAGAAAGTGTTTATGAAAACTTGGAAAAATTGAAAGTGGACAAAGCCATGGGACTGGATAGGATCCATCCCAGGATATTGAGGGAGTTCAGAGAGGTTCTGATGGGTCCTCTAAAAGATTTGTGTAATAAATCCTTAGAGATGGGGGAGGTTCCTTGGGACTGGAGAAGAGCGGATGTGGTCCCTCTTCACAAACATGCTGACACAGGAAAAAGCTGGAAGCTATATACTGGTAAGCCTCACCAGTTATTTGAAAAGTAATGGAAGTGATACTGAAGGAGTGAATTTCTTGGAAGCCAATAGGTTACAAGATCTGAGACAACATGGTTTTACCAAAGGTGAATTGTGCCAAACGAATCAGATTGAATTGACTGGGTAACCAGATAATTGGATTGAGGATGCGCGCTAGATGTAATCTACTTACATTTCAGCAAAGCCTTTGACACAGTTCCTCATAGGAAGCTCCTGAATAAACTTGAAAGGCTGAAGTTATGACCCACAGATCATCATTCTGTTTCAAAATCAAAATATCCAAAAATGATATTTGAGTAGAGTGGTAGTTCAAAGTAAATTGTATCTTTGGGTGACATGTATTCAGCCAATCAAAAAATAGAAGCAGTCTTTCCTCTGTGCCAGTCCATAGAACAAACACGACATTTATGAAGCGTACCCACATAGCTACAGATTCCCAGAATTGATTGTGGAGGATCCATTTAGTCTCAAAATCCTGCATAAATAGGTGCGCCACCAAAGGGGCAAACATGGCCCCCATCACCACACCCAAGACCTCTTGAAAAAAGTCGTCTCAGTATTTGAAAAACTTTGTTTCAAAACTAAATCAATCAATGATATAAGAAAAGAGGTGGAAATACCATGATTTGGTTCTTCTTCTAGCAGTCAAATATAGAGGACTTGAAGTGCCTCTATTTGAGGGATGGAAGTATAGAGTGCTTTGACGTCTAGAGTGACCAGAAAAATGATCTTATGTATATTCTGCACTGCACCCAACTTCGTATGGAAATCAGAAGAATCTCTAATATATGTAGGGCTTCTAGTCGCTATCGGTCTTAAAAAAGTATCCGCATATACAGATAGAGGTTCCAATACTGAACCTACAGTTGACACAATCGGGCGTCCGGGAGGTTTAGTTAAAGTCTTGTCAATTTTAGGAAGTAAATAGAACAATGGGGTTCTAGGATCTTCTCTAGTCAAGAACTCGAATTCCAGTTTAGTTAAATAGTCTGGCTTTACTGCTTCTTCTGTGATGCCCTTAATATGAGATTTTAAAGTTGGAGTAGGATCTTCCTCAAGCTTAATGTAATCTGTAGAGATCATAAGTTGACGATACACTTCATTGTCGTAGTACTCCCTGTCCATAATAACCACTGAAATTACTGTTGCTTTTGAAACAGAATGATGATCTGATGACCTCTGTGTTTAAAAAGGAAACAGATCGGAATACGTTTCTTCATTTCTCAAGTGACCATTCGCCATCTCTGAAACGCAGCCTCCCCTATTCCCAATTTCTTAGATTTTGTCGAATCTGCACCAATCAATTTGACTTCAAAAATGCATCGAAAACATTTAAAGCACGTCTTCAGAAGCGGGGTTATCCTAAGCAAGTTATCCACAAAGCTTACACAAGAGCACGGTTCTCAGACAGGGATTTACTCTTTATTCCTAAATCAACAAGCAAGGAAACAGATGACTCTATGACCTGCATCCTCAAGTATACCCCGGGTATTGAAAAAGTTTCCAGAATTATCAAGAAGCACTGGAACATTTTGAATGTGTCACCTGTTTTTTCTCTGACATATTTACGTTTTGCCTTCACAAGAAATTCCAGTCTGAAGGAACTTGTTAGTCTGACTGATATCTCCAAGACTACTCAGAAGATGATATTAAAAGGCAGCCACACAAGATGTTCACAGTGCTCCCTGTGTTACAATACTTTGGAAATATGAAACTACTTTATCCACCCTGAAACACACAAAAAGTTTTTCTTGAAATCTAACACCACATGTTTATCTGATTACATAGTGTATTTGATTATCTGCCCTTGTCCAAAGATCTATGTTGGAGAAACTACCCGTCCTCTACGAAAGCGCCTTTCTGAACATAAAAGCTGTTTGAAGAGATCCAGATTGGAAGCACCGATTATGTCACACTGCCTTGCTATGGGACATAGTTTTTCTTCCATTCAAGTCTGCACTGTTGATCAGATCTCTGCAGACTCAGGAAGCTATTACAGAGGGAACAATTCTGGATATTCTCATTAAACACAGAAGAACCCCGAAGTTTAAACCTGCGATTAGAGTGGAGGAGTTTCCTCTGATATAATCACTTTTCAATACCTTTCTTAAGACTGCTTAAGATTTTGTAAAGATTCCAAAAGTTTACGGGGATAGTTCCCTCTGTAATGCAATAATTAGATTCTATTTCTATCAAGATACGACATTTGAGGAGGGGATCTTTTCGATAGTGACACCACAGGATTCGACATTACAACTAGATCTTAGGATATGATGTCATGTAACTGAAAGCATATAAAAGAAAAAAACACCGCAGCCATTTTGTGGTTGGTGATCCCATTGCAATAAGGCTGAACGTGCCTGATATTAGTGGCAAGTATTTTTCTTGAACTATCTACTTTAGATTCTTGAGTTGCTGGATTGATTTTTTTATATTGATTTTGCACTTATTTCTATATTTGTTTTTTGTTTTCACATGTGTTTGAATGACTTTTGTTTTACACATTTTTTAAGGTCTTCCACGCCTTGAGACAGCTTATAGCGAATGTTTAGTCTTTTTGCCTTCCCCAGATAATAAACTACTAAAATCTCATGGCCTGGAGTGTCCACCACTCCAGACAAAAAAATGAACTTATCACTCACCAAATGAGGAGACAAAAAGAAACAGAAGGCTATAGATATATGAGAATAATAAATTTTATTTCACTTACCAATCAATAATACAGGATATAATCAGATAAGCTGAGTAGTACAATCGATTCTCATATGAGAGACTAACCGTGACACAAGTGTGACCACTGACATTAGTTCTCTGGCAACTCTGATCCATGGTTCTAACTTTTATAACCTCGTTCTCCATATACTTATCATTGAAAGTGCATAATCATCATATCAAAGCATGTTTCATAAAGACTTACATGTCAATCAAATTATAAGTGCAAATTCGTCATGCTAAAGCATTTTTCTTAACATCAGCAAAGTCAGTCTGATTTACAAAATCATCTTCCCTGCAACCATATTTGGGCTGCTTCCGTGGTTTGAGGAAAATTCCCCTTAGATTAGCAAAGTTATAAATCATTTTCTTCTACAAAGCATATTTCTATCATATCTCCATGTCAGCTCATTTTTCTCTTTCATAAGCAGAAAAGGACATGAGACTCTGTGTCACCCTTGTTTACTAGCTTCTCTGTGACTTACCCTCTTGACCTGTATTGTGAGGCTTAGTTCTACTCATAACTTATCAGGCTGCCATAGCAGGCCTGTCATTTAGGTACATGTCCAGCATGTCCCATTTCTACACGAAATTCTGGCCAAAGTCGGTGCGATGGACAAACCACTTGCATGTTGCCTGTTCTATATGAAAATTGAGTTAAGTAAAAATTCTTTTTCACTTCTTTTGGGGATCCATCTCAAGTCAGTTCTGTGAAGTCAGAATTTTTATATCCACATTCTAAGAAACAAGGGCTCTTTTTGGAGCCAGTGAAGATAAAACAGCCCTTTGATTTTCCTCAACCCTCGTTGTTACTAACGTTTCTCTGGGTTGGTGGTTGGGCTTATTTCAAAGGCTTTTTCCCCATATTTTCAAAGAAATTGTTAAATTGAACAACTAAAGATTTTAAATGCACCTCACAGAACAATAGTCTCACGAAAATATCTTTTTCCATCATGTGAGAGAAATGTTTAGTGGAACTCCAGTAGTTGGAACATCAGGAGAGAGCTGGGTGGACTTCTATGGTCTATGTCCCAGAAACACCAAAGAAAATGAAATATCATATTCATTCTTGATTTAAATCTTGAATTGATAATGAATGTGACTGTTGGGCAAACTGGATGGACTATTCAGGTCTTTATCTGCCATAACTTACTATCCTGCTTATTTTCGAAGGAGAAGGCCGGCCATCTTCCGACACAAATCGGGAGATGGCAGGCCTTCTCCTACGGTCGGCCAAATCGGTATAATCGAAAGCCGATTTTGGCCAGCTTTAACTGCTTTCCATCGCAGGGCCAGCCAAAGTTAAAGGGGGCATGTTGGCAGTGTACCGCAGGAGGGACAGGGGCATGGTTAAGAGATGGCCGGCCTCGGCCAATAATGAAAAAAAGAAGGCCGGCTCTGATGAGCATTTGGCCGACTTTACTTGGTCCGTTTTTGTTCACGACCAAGCTTTGAAAAGGTGCCCGAACTGACCAGATGACCACCGGAGGGAATCCCCGTACTCCCCCAGTGGTTACCAACCCCCTCCCACCCTAAAAATAAAATTTAAATACATTTTTTGCCAGCCTCTATGTCAGCCTCAAATGTCATACCCAGCTCCATCACAGTACTATGCAGGTCCCTGGAGCAGTTTTTAGTGGGTACTGCAGTGCACTTCAGGCAGGCAGGACCAGCCACCCCCCCACCTGTTACACTTGTGGTGGTAAATGGGAGCCCTCCAAAACCCACCAGAAACCCACTGTACCCACATCTACGTGCCTCCCATTACCATTTAAGGGCTATGGTAGTGATGTACAGTTGTGGGTAGTGGGTTTTGGGGGGGCTCAGCACCCAAAGCAAGGGAGCTATGCACCTGGGATCAATTTGAGAAGTTCACTGCAGTGCCCCCTAGGGTGCCCAGTTGGTGTCCTGGCATGTGAGGGGGACCAGTGCACTACAAATGCTGGCTCCTCCCATGACCAAAGGGCTTGCATTTGGCCGGGTTTGAGATGGCTGCCATTAGTTTCCATTATCGGTGAAAACCAATGGCGGTGATCCCTAAGGCTGGCCATCTTGTTTCGATAATACAGGCGGGTACACTGCTTTACAGGGCCGTTATTAGAGATGATCGCCCTTATAGATGGCCAGCCCCATTCGATTATGCCCCTCCATGTTACCTTTAGAATCTCAGGATCTAGCTTTAACAGTTTACCATTAAACCACAGTTACTAAATGATTGGATTGGAGTGGAGGAGTGGCCTAGTGGTTAGGGTGGTGGACTTTGGTCCTGAGGAACTGAGTTTGATTCCCACTTCAGGCACAGGCAGCTCCTTGTGACTCTGGGCAAGTCACTTAACTTTCCATTGCCCCATGTAAGCCGCATTGAGCCTACCATGAGTGGGAAAGCGTGGGGTACAAATATAATAATTGGCAGGTGCATAGAGAAATCCTCCTTACTCATGGAATAGCAGCACCTTTTTTTCCCTAGATTAAAAAAAAGCCCTGAAATGTATAAATAATTTTTTTTTTAATCTGGTGAAAGTATCTAAGGAAGACCTGAATGACATACAGCACTGAGGTTCAAATGGAGTGGAGATAAATGAAGCCCCTATAGCTATGGATGTTTATTTCTCTCTCCCTTTCTCTTTCTTTCGCTTACAGAACTGGGGAAATTATAACTAGGACTGCAAGTTAATCACAGTTAACTCTGTATTCAATTCATTAATTATTAATTGAAATTTAAAAAATTAATTATGATTTAAAAAATTATTTATGCAACATCTCCTGTCTCCTCCAAACATTTCTTATGCTCTCTTCTACTCCCAGCCTCTATGCTTGGCATGATGGGGCATATTTTCCCCCACCTGTGATTCAATATCACCTCCCCCCCCCCCACACTGGTCTACCTTAAGGTTGGTGTTCTGTTGGTCCCCAGTAGTGGTAGTGTTGCACGTATGCAGCCTGTGTCCTGGTCTGAAGCTTTCCCTCTCACCCATCCTGTCCATGCAGGAACAGGAAGTGATGTCAGAGGAGGCAGGATGGGCCAGAGAGAAAGCTTCAGAACAGGCCACAGGCAGCATATGTGCAACTCTGCCACAGCCGGGACCAACATACGATCACCTTTAAAGTAGACTGGTGGGATATGGATTGGGGGGGGGGGGAGCGGAGAGACAGATGCTGAACCTTAGATGGGGGAGACAAGAGTGAGCTGCAGACCTACAAGCAGAACTGGAGGGGCCACCGATGGAAGCTGTGGCCCAGGCGGTAAGTTCCAGCAGCCACAAGAAGACTTTGGATATGCTCACCACCAAGTTTGTGTTGCTGCTCATGGGGGTTGAGGGGAGGGAGGGAGTGGTGCAAGATAATTGGAAAGAGAGAAGAAGCAAGGGGAGAGAGAGACAGAAATAGACAGATAAAAGACTTCAGGAAAGAAAGAGAAATAATGGACCTGGGGGAAGAGGAGAGGGAGGGAAGGAAGGAAGGAAGGAAGAAAGAGAGACGAAGAGATGTTGGATCTGAGAGTAGGAGGGAGGGAGATTATCAGTCTTTTAAGGAAGGGAAGGGGGATAGGATTTGATATACTGCATTTCTGTGGTTATAGTCAAAAAGGTTTATATATTATTATTATTATTTATTGCATTTGTATCCCACCTTATCCCACCTATTTGCAGGCTCAAAGTAGCTTACATAATTTTGTTACATAAAGTTAATCCTGGATGTCAGGTACAATTATTGTTGTGCAGAGATTAATTAAGGGAAGAAGTAGAGAGAAGAAGGAAGGAATTTAATAGGTGTATTAGACGATGGGTTTTCAGAGGTGGATTAGTACGGTTCTGGGTTTTCATTGTAGGCTTTGTTGAAGAAATATGTCTTGAGGGATTTGCGAAAGTTAGTTGTTTCGTTGATTGTTTTCAGGTCTCTAGGTAGTGCGTTCCATAACTCCGTGCTCATGTAGGAGAAGGTGGTATCATGCATCGTCTTGTATTTTAGTCCTTTGCAGTTGGGGAAGTGCAGGTCGAGAAATTTGCGGGATGATTTTGAGGCATTTCTGGGAGGTAAGTCCACAAGGTTTAACATGTAGATTGGGGCATCTGCGAGAATGATTTTGTGTACCATTGTGCAGATCTTGAATGCAATGCGTTCCTTAAGTGGGAGCCAGTGGAGTTTCTCTCTTAAGGGTTTTGCACTTTCATATTTGGTTTTTCCAAATATGAGTCTGGCCGCAGTATTCTGGGCAGTTTGGAGTTTTTTGATGTTCTGCTCTTTGCAGCCTGCATACAGTGCATTGCAGTAATCGAGATGACTTATCACCATTGACTGTACCAGGGTGCGGAATATGTATCTCAGGAAGAAAGGTTTTACTCTTTTGAGTTTCCACATGGAATAGAACATCTTTTTCGTCGTGTTTTTCACATGAGCATCGAGAGTGAGGTTTCAATCTATGGTTACTCCTAGAATTTTCAAGTTTTGAGAGATAGGCAGAGAACAGTATGGTGTGGCTATTAGATTATAAGCTCTTTGAGCAGGGACTGTCTTTAGTCTATGTTTGTGCAGCGCTGCGTACGCCTTGTAGCACTATAGAAATGCTAAATAGTAGTAGTAGTGTGGTTATGGTAGGGAAGCTTTTTGTGTTATGTTGTGAGGTGAGAACAAGACATTGTGTTTTTTCTGCATTTAGTTTCAGTTGGAATGCATCTGCCCAGGAATGCATTATTTGGAGGCTTTGGTTAATCTCGTTGGTAATTTCATTTAGATCGTGTCTGAACGGAATGGAGATCGTGACATCATCTGCATATATGTAAGGGTTGAGGTTTTCAGTTGCTAGAAGTTTAGCCAAAGGTATCATCATCAGGTTGAATAAGGTTGGTGAGAGGGGGGATCCTTGGGGTACTCCATGTTCAGGTGTCCATGGGGGTGATCTGTCCACTTTCGTTGTTACTTGGTATGATCTTGTGGTCAGGAATCCTTTGAACCATTTGAGAACTGTGCCTCCTATTCCGAAGTATTCTAGTATATGTAATAGTATTTAATGGTCAACCATGTCAAAGGCACTGGACATGTCGAATTGTAGGAGGAGTATGTTGTTGCTCCTTGCAATTTCTTGTTTAAATGAGTTCATTGCAGACACTAGCACCGTTTTGGTACTGTGATTTGACCGAAATTCTGATTGAGATTCATGGAGAATTGAATGGTTATTTAGGTATTCAGTAAGTTGTTTTGTTACTATATTATATACAGGTACATTACCTGGGGCAATGGAGGGTTAAGTGACTTGCCCAAAATCACAAAGAGCTGGGATATAAGTAAATACATACAACAATAAAATATATTTAATTGTGCGATTAATCGCAAATTAAAAATTGAAAAGCCTTGAAAAGACCCCAAGGTCAATATAAAACCCACAGTCAGAGAGATACTTGGTAACAACTTGGTGACATTTATTTTATTATTTAACTTTGTTTCATCAAATTTGTATCATAGTTAAATGTGAATCACAGAAGAGAAAACACAGAAATTCCTGCCCAGCATAATAAATGAAGTACCTAACTTTTGGCATCATTTATAGAATTTGGGGGTGTATCTTATTTCTTTTTATATGTCTGTCCTTAGGCAGCATAGTGTCTGGTGTGTATGTCTGCTGCTGTATTTTCATGTGGTGAATGTAGCTGTCTGGTATGCTGGTGTGTTCTCCTGCCTTGTTTGTAAATGTTGTTTGGTCCATGTTTAACACAGTATTTCCTTATTATACCTATGTGCACATACTATATTGTTCTGTAAACCAGTGTTAGAGCTGGGAACTCTCCTATTACAGTGGATACTGCATATGAACTGCTTAATAAAGTTTCCAGGATATTAACCTAGGATAGCACATTTTCGTATCAGCTCATTTCAAATAATGTGCATCTTACTTTGTTAAGAGTGCTCATAAGGTTGGGAGGAGAAGCAGAGAATAAAATTAGGATGCAGTAAATCATAAGAACTTAAGAAAGTGTGATGTAAGATGAAATAATCAGATTGGCATATTAAATTTGCCATGCTTTTAGCATGGCCCTTTGTTAAATGCAATGGAAAATTATATGCTATGTCTATTTCTTGGTTTCACAGCGTGGCATCACTTTTTGCACATTGAGTCATGACAGAAGAATATAAGAAGTGCTATGTTTGGTCTACCCAGTGGTCCATGGAGCCTAGCACTCTATTTCTGATGAGGGTCAAAGTGGGTGAATTGGAAGTAACCAGCACATCCCAGTGGCATGATTCCTTCTCACTACTGACTTCCTGAAGTGAGAGGTGATGATCCTCTCATCTGCCAGGCTAATAATTGCTAATGGACGGTCTTCCAAATATTTGTTCAAATTTTCTTTTTCAAATCCAATTCCTCTGGCAACAAATTCCACTTCTCATCTTGCTCCTTTTGTTTACTGCAGTGCCCCAATATCTGAGTGTCTTCCTATGCATTCTTTTCCTTTAATTATGCAGAATATGCTGCAGCCTGTATGCAGCATTCACTGTGGTTTGTTATATAACAGAATAGAATCCTCTCTGTTGGTGGTATAGTAGTATGTGTAACCCTCTGTTCTGTTTTTCATCTGCTGGTTTGTATGTAAGACACCCTGAGTGACAGAAATTTTTAAATTTTTTTTCTAATTCAGGAGCAGTAGAATGAGGAAGAGGCCACTCCCAAAGCTAGACAGAGGGCCTTCATCCCACCCAGATATTCAAACGTACTTTTGTCACAGCTGTGCCGTGCCCCCCCCCCCCCCCCGATTCTCCCAACTTACCATTATGTGGAGTGAGCGGGATCCGCGATATTCCTCAGGGTGGCACCCACCTTCCTTCTGAAGCTGCGCACTGGCTGGCGCCAGTCTTCTAGGGTATGCACGCTCGCGTTGGGTCCAGTTTTAAAGGGCCTATAGCAGGGAACCCAGGAAGCCTTCCAAATACTTCACTTCCTGTTCGGAAGAGGAGGGGTTAAGGAAGTCCCTGCCTCTCTGTCTAGTCCTTCGCAAAAGGTCTTCTGGTCTCCTCATGTGTCTTCAAATCCTTGTCTGCAATTCCTATCCTTGCCTTGCCTGTGTCTTCAGGTTCCAGCCTTGCCTTGCCTGTGTCTAGTCCCCAGCCTCTTCTTGCTTATGTCTCCAAGTTCCAGCCATGCCTTGTTGTCAGGTTCCAACCTTGCCTTGCCTTCAAGTTCCAGCCTTTCATTGTCTCCAATTTTAGTCCTGCCTTGTTTACAACCCTTCTGAGTCTCCAACTCCAGCCCTGCCGTGTTTCTTGCTTCAGTCCTGCCTTGTCCTGCTTGCCTTGCCTGAACCCAGTTCTAGCCCTGTCTGTCTTGCTTTTTCTTGCTTCATCTGGGTCCAGTTCTAACCTTGTCTGCCTTGTCAAGTTCTAGTCTTCTGCCTTGTACTGACTACCCTTGTCTGCCTTGTCTTGCCTAGTTTTGTATGCCTTGTCTCCAGGTCATGTTCTGCCTGCCTTGTCTTCAGTTGTCCTGCTTGCCTTGTCTCCTGTTCAACTCCTGCCTGCCTTTTCTCCAGTTCAAGTCCTGCCTGCCTTGTCTTCTGCTAAGTCTTGCCTAGAACTTCTGGTACTTCTTAGCCAGGATCAGGTGACCCTCAGGGGGAGAAATGCTGGCTTCGGCCTAACCCCTGGTAAGCCTTTTCTTGGTTGAGAGGTGCCCAGCTCTCCCACCGGTTGCCTTCTCAGGTGCCGTGGAGGACTTGCAGCTCATCTGCATATCCTCGGAGCCTTCGCCGGAGTGACTCCCAGGTCCGTTCCGATCCACTCGGGGCCTCTGCTCAAGGTGCACAGTGCTCCTACCAGGTGCTGTGGAGGACTTGCAGCGTTCTGCATATCCTCACAGCTGCATCCGGGGTGACCCCCAAATCCACCCCGACCTTCCCAGGGCCTTCGCCACAGTTACCCAGGGCTTTCGCTCCACCTACCCAGAGCTACCAGGTACTTCTTAGCCAGGATCAGGTGACCCTCAGGGGGAGGAATGCTGGCTTCGGCCTAACCCCTGGTAAGCCTTTTCTTGGTTGAGAGGTGCCCAGCTCTCCCACCGGTTGCCTTCTCAGGTGCCGTGGAGGACTTGCAGCTCATCTGCATATCCTCGGAGCCTTCGCCGGAGTGACTCCCAGGTCCGTTCCGATCCACTCGGGGCCTCTGCTCAAGGTGCCGCGCGCCGAAAGCTTTCCTTCTGATAAGTTCTGGGAGAAGAGGATATTTCTCTGGTGGGTGAACAAATTTTGCTTGTGCTTTCGGAGCTTGAAGATTGGGGTTTGGAGGAGGAACTGTGAGTTAGTGATAGGCTGATATCCTTAATACTTTAGCAAGTTTTAAATTACGGAAAAACTCAAAAAACACTAAGATGGAGTCAGCAGTCCAGCAGCGAGAGGGGTGCTATCCAGTCTTTTGCATTGAGTGTCACATGTATGATTATCTCCCAATTGGTGAGGTGTCATATGTGTGTGCCCGATGCAAAGAGCTCCTAGCTCTCAGAGAACGTGTCCGTTCTCTTGAGGCTAGAGTAGCAGACTTGATGGAGCTGAGGGAGACAGAGAGGTACATAGAGGAGACCTACAGGGATGTTGTAGAGAAGTCCCACCTCCAGTCAGGTAGCCCCTGTGCTACCTTGGAGGAGGGAGGTCTCCTAGAAGGAGAGCATCACCCTGGTGAAGTAGGAAGTACTCCTGTAGCCAGGACCTGCCCACCAGGGGATGTATTATCCTTTCGCACCGAGGATATATCTCCAAATGTTGCCCGGGAGGGAAAGGTTAGGACAGCTGTTGTACTTGGTGATTCGATCATTAGGCATATAGATAGCTGGGTGGCTGGTGGACGTGAGGATCGCCTGGTGACTTGCCTGCCTGGTGCGAAGGTGGCGGACCTCACGCGTCACCTAGATAGGATTCTAGATAGTGCTGGGGAGGAGTCCGCTGTCTTGGTACATGTGGGTACCAATGACATAGGAAAATGTGGGAGAGAGGTTCTGGAAGCAAAATTTAGGCTCTTAGGTAGAAAGCTGAAATCCAGATCCTCCAGGGTAGCATTTTCTGAAATGCTACCTGTGCCACGCGCAGGGCCCAAGAGACAGGCAGAGCTCCAGAGTCTCAATGCGTGGATGAGACGATGGTGCAGGGAGGAGGGCTTTAGATTTGTTAGGAACTGGGCAACATTCTGGGGAAGGGGGAGCCTATTCCGAAAGGATGGGCTCCATCTTAACCAGAGTGGGACCAGGCTGCTGGCATCGGCGTTTAAGAAGGAGATAGAGCAGCTTTTAAACTAGAAATGGGGGGAAGGCCGACAGTCGCTCAAAAGAGCATGGTTCGGGATAAGGTATCTTTCAAAGATATCACCATAACAGGGAAGATAGAGTATCCTGATAGTGAGGTTGCAAAAGAGATTGTAGTAGATCGGGTATCTTTAAATAACAATAAAAATCAGACAAAAGATTGCCAATTAATACTGTCAAGTACTAAGCATGATGTACTTAGGAACAACAAACATAGTTTGAAATGTCTATATGCGAATGCCAGGAGCCTAAGAAATAAGATGGGGGAGTTAGAATATATTGCACTAAATGAAAAATTAGATATAATAGGCATCTCTGAGACCTGGTGGAAGGAGGATAACCAGTGGGACACTGTCATACCGGGGTACAAATTATATCGTAGTGATAGGGTGAATCGGATTGGTGGAGGGGTAGCATTGTATATTAACGAGAGCCTTGAATCAAATAGATTGAAAATTCTGCAGGAAACAAAACACTCCTTGGAATCACTGTGGATTGAAATTCCATGTGCAAAGGGGAAAAGGATAGTGATAGGAGTGTACTACCGTCCGCCTGGCCAGGACGAACAGACGGATGCGGAAATGTTAAAGGAAATCAGGGACGCAAACAAACTGGGCAACACAATAATAATGGGGGATTTCAATTACCCGCATATAGACTGGGTTAATGTAACATCTGTACACGCAAGGGACATAAGATTTCTTGATGAAATCAAGGACAGCTTCATGGAACAGCTAGTTCAGGAGCCGACAAGAGAAGGAAAAATACTAGACTTAGTCCTTAGTGGTGCTCATGATCTAGTGCAGGGGGTAACGATACGAGGGCCGCTTGATAACAGTGATCATAATATGATCGGTTTTGATATTGGCATTGAAGGAAGTGAAACTAGGAAATCAAGTACGCTAGCGTTTAACTATAGAAAAGGTGATTACGACAAAATGAGAAAAATGGTGAAAAAAAGACTGAAAGGAGCAACTCGCAGAGTAAAAAACTTGCATCAGGCGTGGATGCTGTTTAAAAACACCATCCTGGAGGTTCAGGACAAGTATATTCCACGTATTAGAAAAAAGGGAAAAAAGACTAAACGTCAGCCGGCGTGGCTAAACAGTAAGATAAAGGAAATCATTAGAGCCAAAAAACAATCCTTCAGAAAGTGGAGAAGAGAACCAACTGAAAGTAACAGGATAGATCATAAGGAATGCCAAGCCAAATGCAAAGCGGAGATAAGGAGGGCAAAAAAGGACTTTGAGAAGAAATTAGCGTTGGAAGCAAAAATACATAGTAAAATTTTTTTAGATACATTAAAAGCAGGAAACCGGCCAAAGAGTCGGTTGGGCCGCTGGACGAAAATGGTGTTAAAGGGGCGATCAAGGAGGACAAAGCCGTAGCGGAGAAATTAAATGAATTCTTTGCTTCGGTCTTCACCGAGGAGGATTTGGGGGGGACACCGGTGCCGGAAAGAATATTTGAAGCGGGGGAGTCGGAGAAACTAAACAAATTCTCTGTAACCTTGGAGGATGTAATGGGTCAGTTCAGCAAGCTGAAGAGTAGTAAATCACCGGGACCTGATGGTATTCATCCCAGAGTATTAATAGAACTAAAAAATGAACTTGCGGAGCTACTGTTAGAAATATGCAATCTGTCCCTAAAATCGAGTGTAATACCGGAAGACTGGAGGGTAGCCAATGTTACTCCGATTTTTAAGAAGGGTTCCAGAGGAGATCCGGGAAATTATAGACCGGTGAGTCTGACGTCGGTGCCGGGCAAGATGGTGGAGGCTATTATTAAGAATAAAATTGCAGAGCATATACAAAAACATGGACTGATGAGACAAAGTCAGCACGGATTTAGTGAAGGGAAGTCTTGCCTCACCAATCTAATGCATTTTTTTGAGGGGGTAAGCAAACATGTGGACAATGGGGAGCCGGTTGATATTGTATATCTGGATTTTCAGAAGGCGTTTGACAAAGTGCCGCACGAAAGACTCCTGAAGAAATTGCAGAGTCATGGAATCGGAGGTAGGGTATTATTATGGATTAAGAACTGGTTGAAAGATAGGAAGCAGAGAGTAGGATTGCGTGGCCAGTATTCTCAGTGGAGGAGGGTAGTTAGTGGGGTCCCGCAGGGGTCTGTGCTGGGTCCGTTGCTTTTTAATGTATTTATAAATGACCTAGAGATGGGAATAACTAGTGAGATAATTAAATTCGCCGATGACACAAAATTATTCAGGGTCGTCAAGTCGCAGGAGGAATGTGAACGATTACAGGAGGACCTTGCGAGACTGGGAGAATGGGCGTGCAAGTGGCAGATGAAGTTCAATGTTGACAAGTGCAAAGTGATGCATGTGGGTAAGAGGAACCCGAATTATAGCTACGTCTTGCAAGGTTCCACGTTAGGAGTTACGGATCAAGAAAGGGATCTGGGTGTCGTCGTCGATGATACGCTGAAACCTTCTGCTCAGTGTGCTGCTGCGGCTAGGAAAGCGAATAGAATGTTGGGTGTTATTAGGAAGGGTATGGAGTCCAGGTGTGCGGATGTTATAATGCCGTTGTATCGCTCCATGGTGCGACCGCACCTGGAGTATTGTGTTCAGTACTGGTCTCCGTATCTCAAAAAAGATATAGTAGAATTGGAAAAGGTACAGCGAAGGGCGACGAAAATGATAGTGGGGATGGGACGACTTTCCTATGAAGAGAGGCTGAGAAGGCTAGGGCTTTTCAGCTTGGAGAAGAGACGGCTGAGGGGAGATATGATAGAAGTGTATAAAACAATGAGTGGAATGGATCGGGTGGATGTGAAGCGACTGTTCACGCTATCCAAAAATACTAGGACTAGAGGGCATGAGTTGAAGCTACAGTGTGGTAAATTTAAAACGAATCGGAGAAAATTTTTCTTCACCCAACGTGTAATTAGACTCTGGAATTCATTGCCGGAGAACGTGGTACGGGCGGTTAGCTTGACGGAGTTTAAAAAGGGGTTAGATAGATTCCTAAAGGACAATTCCATAGACCGCTATTAAATGGACTTGGAAAAATTCCGCATTTTTAGGTATAACTTGTCTGGAATGTTTTTACGTTTGGGGAGCGTGCCAGGTGCTCTTGACCTGGATTGGCCACTGTCGGTGACAGGATGCTGGGCTAGATGGACCTTTGGTCTTTCCCAGTATGGCACTACTTATGTACTTAACTTTGTCTAGTGCTGTTCCTAGCTGAAGTGACTTGCCTGCCGTAGTTGGTACCTGGCTACAGTCCAAAGGCTCACTTCCCTTGAGTCTATGACAGATAGAAAAGGTTGTGAGCTCAGATGGGTCCTCTGTACTAGGAAAGCAAGAATGCCATGGATCTCCTTCTGGGCGGGAAGCATTCCTAGAGTAAAATGTGCTTACTTTCTGCTTCCAAAATTCAGACTTTGGCAGGGACTCTACCTAGGAAATCTCTTCAAGTTTTGATGTCATGTACCCTGCCAAAGAACCAAAGCATGGGGATGTGGTCCAGGACACCTCTAATTCCAGAAGGGCATACAGTTCCAAGGGCAAGTCTGTTCCAAGTCTGTTCATATTGTTCCTATGCTTCTGAGAAGGTTTTAGTTTTGGTGTACTATAACACTCCATCCTGGACCGAGGGGAGGAGGCTCTTTGAGGAGGGAGTACTGTCACAGCTTCATCGTGCCTCCCCCAACACACCTGAATCGCCATTTTTGGGGGGGGGGGTGAGCGGGTCCTGTGACACTCCTTGGGATGGCACCCGCCTTCCTTCTAAAGCTGCTCACTGGCTGATGAGGGTCTCCTAGGGCACACACATGCACATCAGGCCCAGTTTTAAAGGGCCTACAGCAGGAAGCCCAGGAAGCCTTACGAAGGCTTCACTTCCTGTTTGGGGTTTTTGTTAAGAAGTCCCTGCCTCTCTATCGAGGCCTTCGCTAAAGGTCTTCTGGTCTCTTCATGTGTCTTCAAGTCCTTGTCTTGCCTTGCCTATGTCTATAAGTCCCAGCCTCTCCTTGCCTTTTGTCTCCAAGTTCCAGCCGTGCCTTGCCTTCAGGTTCCAGCCTTGCCTTGTCTTCAAGTTCCAGCCGTGCCTTGTCTTCAGGTTCCAGTTGTGCCTTATCTTCAGGTTCCAGCCTTGCCTTGTATTCAGGTTCCAGCCTTGTCTTGCCTTCAAGTTCCAGTCTTGCCTTGCCTTCAAGTTCCAGTCTTGCCTTGTCTTCAAGTTCCAGCCGTGACTTGTCTTCAGGTTCTAGCTGTGCCTTGTCTTCAGGTTCCAGCCTTGCCTTGTCTCCAAGTTCCAGCCATGCCATGTCTTCAAGTTCCAGCCTTGCCTTGTCTCCAAGTTCCAGCTATGTCGAGTCTACAGCTCCACCCCACCATGTCTCTTGCTTCAGTCATGCCTTGTCCTGTCTTGCCTTGTCTGGACCCAGTTCTTGCCCTGTTGCCTTTCCTTGCCTTGTCTGGGTCCAGTTCTAGCCTTGTGTGCCTCGTCCAGTTCTAGCCTTGTCTGCCTTGTCTCCAGGTCAAGTCTTGCCTGCCTTGCCCTCTAATTCAAGTCCTGCTTGCCTTGTCTCCAGTTCAAGTCATGCCTGCCTTGTCTTCTGCCAAGCCGTGCTTAGCTCAAGTGACTCACCTGCTGTAATTGGTATCTGGCAATGGTCCAAGGGCTCACTTCCCCTGAACCCATGACACATTTTTAATAGCTATGTTTCTCATCTAATCTATGCCTATGAATGCATATATACCAGATTGGTCCTCATAGGGTATAGTTCTTAGAGTGCTGGTATAAAAGTGATATGAAGAAGACATGAAGATAGTGAATTGAGATGCTTATATATGAGATAGAGATAATGAATTTTGATTTTTAATGGATACGTTCTGCAATGTGTTCTGTTATTGAAGCACTGTTTCTTTAAAAACAGATCCAAAAAAGGAATTTTGCAGCTATGTCCTGAGAATATTTTTAATTTCATTACAACAAAATCAAATTGACTATAAGTTACTAGCAGGACATGGGCTAGATTCCAGGATTTTGCATAGGAAGAAAGGATGGTCATTATTCAACCAGCAGTGGAAAGCCTTTTCTTAAATGCTGGCTACCAGTGGCTGAATTAGTCCTGGATAATCAATGTTGGCAGCTATCAGGGTACCAGCACTGAAGAGCTAAGGGGTCCTTTTACTAAGGTGCGCTGAAAATTGGCCAGTGGTAGTGTCGGCACCGGTTTTGGGCGTGCACAGATCCATTTTTCAGCACGCCTGCAAAAAATGCCTTTTTTAAATTTTTGCCAAAAATGGACTTGCGGCAAAATAAAAAATGCCACACGTCCATTTTGGGTCTGAGACCTTACCACCAGCCATTGACTTAGCGGTAAAGTCTCACGCGTTAACTGGGTGGTAATGACCACGCGTTGAATGCCACTTGATGTGCTTAGCTGGTGCGCGTCAGAAAATAAAAATTATTTTTTTGGATGTGCATAGCGGACATGCATAAAAAATGAAATTACCACAAGGGCCACGCGGTAGCTGGGTGGTAACTCCAAATTGACGCTCATTGGGCGCACGTACGTGCCTACATTGCTTAGTAAAAGTGCCCCTAAGTGTTTTAGTCGTACCTAGAAGTTATCCAGGTACGGCTGATATTCAGTGCTGAACTGGGATAGCTAACTGGGCATAGTTAGGACAGTGTTATATGCAGTCCAACATGCACAGTTAGATATCCAGGTTCCGTCAGTGAATATCTGGGAAGCCTGACTAACTTCTGGATCCACTGTGCCTGGCCATAGACCACCCTGGCACTAACTAGATAGTGCTGCAGTGACCAGTGCTAATATTCAGTTCTACACTCTGGTTAAATGCACTGAATATTGGCCATGCCCTATGTAGATTTAATTTAATGTAGAATTTAGCTCATAACTTTTCAATAGTAGTTCAAGGCAAGTTACATGTGATACAGATTGAGCCACAAGAACACTAGTTCATTTTAAGCACTCAAATTCCCTTGAAGAAGCCTAGTGGTGAAATGGGAACCCTGTAAAGATTTGTAAAGATAAGTGCTTTATACTTCAATGGACATTTAATTTTGGCAAGTGATTTTTTTAATGAAAATGTTCTATAAAGAAGAAAAAAATAGTGTAAAACAAAGACAAAGTAGTTAAGGAAGGTTAATGGAGGTTTTTGGTCAATGATTATATGAACTTCTGTTGAGACTATAATCATCTGTTTTAGATAAGAGTCCACAGGCACGTTCTGAGGTCTTTTCCTCCTTTTTTGAATTTTTAAGGAATAGAGCAATATATGTTCAAAGCACATCATCCATTCGTGTTTTTTGATATTATTGAATGTTATTGAATGAATGCCCTTTTTGTGATTTTGTATAAGTTACATTTAAATACAGTAGTTACTTCCCTTGCCCAGAGGGCTTATAGTTTAAATGCTCAATACTCGGCAGCTCCTACCTGGCTAAATACTATTCACCAGGTACATACTCTGATTTTCAGCAGCCTTGTCTGGATAAGGCTGCTGAAAATCTTCTTTTTTTTTTTTCAATTTATCTATTGCATAATCACAAAACTTTGTGATACAAGAAAATAATAAAGATATTGAAGGAAATAGAAGTCAACTGGCGGGATTCCAAAATGGTTGCCGCATGAGAGGTGCTGCGAGATGCTTACCTTTACACTGGGTTTTTTTGCCAGGTTTTCCTGCTTACTATGGGGGAAATGGAAAGGAGGGCAGAAAGCAAAACTCTCTGGTGCCTCTGCCCTAACAGAAACCAGCTCCATAGATGCCTTTATTCATCACAGGAGGGAACAGAATGATCTGGATTTGGACCCTGAGTGGTGCCTGCAGTGGCAGATGGCTGTAGTGATCACCTGGACCCAGTGTCACTCTGAGCCTGGATCCAAGACCCCCATCAGTGCAGCCAGGCTCTCTCAATCGACCTGATTCTGAGGATCAAGGCCTTTGTGTAGAGAGAAGCAAAGACCCTGTAAACGTCATTGTGAGTGAAGAGGGAAACATATGACCTTTGAGGCAGTGGCATAGCCAAGGGTGGGCCAGGATGGGCCTAGGCCCACCCACTTTGGGCTCAGGCCCACCCAATAGCAGCACACCTATGATATGGCTGGCAGGGATCCCCGAGCCCCACCAGCCGAAAACTCCCAACAACTGTCCCTCCTGCATACCAGCCTTCCCTCTGATGTATTCCCGCCTATGCGGAAACAGGAAGTTGCATCAGAGGGAAGACTGTGGGGCCAACATGAGCAGTGTGCATTAGTTGCTGCTCGCTGTTGGTGAAAATCTGCTATTTAAAAGGTATGCGGGGTAGGGGGATGTTTGAGAGACCATATGACATGCAGGCAAGACAGTGAGAGACAAAATCACTTGTGGGACAGGGCGGAGTTCTGCCCACCCATCTTGGGCCCAGGCCCACCCAAATGTGGGTGTCTGGCTATGCCCCTGCTTTGAGGAGAGAGTTGGAGCAACTTGCAGGTGCACTGGAGTCAGGAAGATCGGTAACTGAATCTTTACTGGAGCAAGCTGTATCTGGAGCTGAAGAAGGACTTGTGTCTGAAAGGTTGGGCTTTACTTTTGAGATATCTAACTTGCCTGGGATTTTTATAGGGTGTCCTGTGGGGATACATTGGATTCAATATGATTAGCTCTAGGTGATCTGGGTAAAACATTATTGCCAGTGGTTAAAGAGAAGAAGCCTCAAAATAATGTTTTAGAAAAAAAGTTAAAGATCAAAAGAGGAAATATTGAAAATTAAACACATGGGAACAGTAGTAGTTAGTCAGACTTTTTCAAACAGTGTTACAACTTCAAAGAGTTCAAACTACTTTATTAGAAGATGTTTCAGCAATTTGGTATAAGTTGGAGAATATGATCTGAGTCTGTAAAACTTCCCTAATGAAGTGAATGTTTCACTGAAGATTATGTTTAGTTAATATTTAAAAGACGCTTTGATGATGTCTGAGGACTGTCTTCCAATTGTTCGTGCTTACTATCTGCCAAGGAAAAGGAATAATTTGGAAAGATCTGTTTGTGATATTACTGTTGATTCTCTATAATATTCTGGACTTTCTGATCACTCTATAGCTACCTTGATTGTGAGTCTTAATAATAATGCTCAAAGAAATAGTTTACTGAAAACATATTTTCGGTATGGAGGTAATCTCTTTCAAAGGGAAAAAAGATTTATGTGTTTCCAGATATTTCATGGGAAACTCAGAGGAGAAGGCAACAGTTTCTGCTGCTTTGACCTGGCATATTACAGTTGGGAGCTTTATTCCATCTTAAATTCCCATGCAAATGTGTTGTGAGATATCTATCTGTGAAATATATTTTTTGGGAACCTACTCATTTGACAACATTTTTGGTGACCAGAGCAGCTTCCAGTATGGTTTTTGGAGATTTTATCAGGGGCACATAAAATGTTGATATTTCCTTGATCTCATGTATTGGATTTTTTTTGTTTACTCTGGTTTTCCTGATTTTTTTTTCCTTTTTTTTTTCCTCCTAATTCTGATATTGGAATCCTAAAGTATTTTAAACTCTTTTTTAATGTGTATTTTTTTTTTGTTTCCTATTCGGAATATATTTTCCAGTGTTTGCAGGCTTTTCTGTACAAGTTTGATATTGCTTGATTTATAGTTTAGAAATTTCATAACTAAAAAAAAATAAAACAAAAAGATATTGAAGGAAATAAACACTTAACCCCCTGTTTACTAAGCTGTGCAGCAATGCCAACGCAGCCCATTCAAAGTGAATGGGCAGTGTCATCATTAGCGCATGGCAGCCGCTATCACAGCTTAGTAAATAGGGGGGTTAATAAAAAAAGAAATATTCCAAACATCTGTCCACAAATTTTGGGCCCAAGATCAAAAGAAAAAGAAAACATTATACACGAAATAAACCAAAGATCTACAAACACTATTTCCTGATAGGATCTCCTTGCCAGCCTAACAATGAAGAGATAATCTTGTAAGAACTCTAACTTCCTCTTTAGGAATCAAAAATTCTGATAACTCTTTAGGGTAAAAAGTAAACCACATAACATTTGCCCTCAAAGGTTCAAACACATGCACAAGGAAAACAAAGTACAAAACTCAGTCCCAGAACCAAGGCCCTGGGTCGCAAAGCCAGGAGCTCCTACTACTACTACTACTATTTAGCATTTCTATAGCGCTACAAGGCAGATGCAGCGCTGCACAAACATAGAAGAAAGCTCCTGGAGACACTTCTGAGTTGCTCTAGAGATATCAGGAAATATAAAATTCACCTTGGCTTCACCCATGTAGTACCGGGGTAGTTTAGGAGGTAGAGTCATCAATAGAAATCAAACAAAATAAAACATGGAAAAGAAAATAAGATGATACCTTTTTTTATTGGACATAACTTAATACATTTCTTGATTAGCTTTCGAAGGTTGCCCTTCTTCCTCAGATTGGAAATAAGCAAATGTGCTAGCTGACAGTGTATATAAGTGAAAACATTCAAGCATTACTATGACAGTCTGACAGGGTGGGAGGAGGGGGGTGGGTAGGAAGTATGCATGGGGACATCAAAGCATATCATTGATATTCTAACAGGGTGGGTGTGAATAGGTGAGGGGAGGGTGATCAACAGAGACATACAGCTTTATGGTTTATAATGGGCTAGGAACCCCAGATCCTTGTTAAGTCCTTTCTGTTGGGTGTTAAAATATTCAATCATTCTGACTTCAAAGGTCTTACGTTCTTGTATGGTTTTAAAGTTACCTTTGAGGATTCTCACTGTGAAGTCACTGGTACAGTGTCCTGGTCCTGTAAAATGTTGACCAACAGGCATGGGAACCCTGCTGGCACCAGTATTGTTCATATGATGTCTATGTAAATTGAATCTTGTCTTAAGCATCTGGCCTGTTTCTCCAATATAGCATCCTTCATTACATTTTTTACACTGAATGATATATACCACATTGGAAGATGAGCAAGTGAAAGATCCCTTTATGTTGAATATCTTTCCTTTGTGGATGACTTTGGGGTCCTGTGAAATATTTTGGCATAGTTTGCAACTGGATAAATTACAGGGAAGTGTGCCCTTCTGTTTCTTTTCAGTCTGTGAAGGAAGTTTACTTCTGATTAGCTTGTGTTTTAAATTGGGTGGCTGTCGGAAGGCCAGTACTGGTGGGGATGGGAATATCTCTTTCAGTAATTCATCCTCCTGGAGTATAGGTTGTAGATCTCTTATGATTTTCCTCAGTTTTTCCAGCTCTGGATTGTATGTCACTGCAAGCGGGATTCTGTCTGTGGATTTTTTCTTTTTGTACTGTAGCAGATTCTCCCTGGGTGTTTTGAGGGAGGAGGCAATATTCTTGGAGATTATTTTGGGGTTGTAGCCCTTCTGTTTGAAGGATTCAGTCAGGCTTTTAAGGTGTCTGTCTCTGTCCCCTGGGTCAGAGCAGATACGGTGGTATCTTGTGGCTTGGCTGTAAATGATGGATCTTTTTGTATGTGAAGGATGGAAGCTGGAGTTGTGGAGGTAGCTGCATCTGTCTGTGGGTTTCTTGTATATAGATGTTTGTATACAGCCATCACTGATTGAGACCGTGGTGTCCAAAAAATTGACTTTTTCTGGGGAGTAGTCAATTTTGAATCTGATTGTAGGATGGTATGTATTGAATGCAGAATAAAATTGTTTCAGAGTTTCTTCACCCTCCGTCCAAATCATAAAAATGTCATCGATATACCGGTAGTATACCGGTATATACACTGTCAGCTAGCACATTTGCTTATTTCCGATCTGATGAAGAAGGGCAACCTTCGAAAGCTAATCAAGAAATGTATTAAGTTATGTCCAATAAAAAAGGTATCATCTTATTTTCTTTTCCATGTTTTATTTTGTTTGATTTCTATTGATAACCTTAAGAGTGGACTAACACGGCTACCACACTCCTCTACTTAGGAGGTAGAGTCAGAAATTGTCCAGTATTCAGTGCCGATGCCCATATACCTATTTGGATAAATTAGGACAGCAAAATAGCACACACACCCCTCACCACAACTGCATATTTAAACTTTGTAAGTAGAGAGCATGAGTCTATTAGCTTATTTTTCTCTATTAACCAAACTGTGGTAAATGGAGCAGTGACTTTGACTGCCAGTTTTTTTTCTCACCATCCTTAACAGCTGCAGACTGCCAATTTGTCAATTTTACCAAATATGTTTGAATACTTCTGTGATCTCATCAATTCTCTCTCCTGTTCAGCGCCCTATCACTTACTCTATCTCTGTCTCTAACATTAAATATTATCCCAGCTTCCAGTAGAATGGATTGTGGTTCACAGAGGCAGGGTGGCCGGAAAATAATACCAGCTATTCTTTCTGTCACAGCGATGGCTTTCTATCCTGCTCCTGCTTTTATCTTTTCATACTAAAAATATCAAAAGTGACAAATCTCTAACATAAACATCCTAATGAGAGGATATAGTCTATATCCTAATCTCCATGTTTTCTAGGGGATTTTTATGAACTTGTGCTGAATGTTTGATCACAGACTTTCACTATAATAGGATTGCCCTTTATACATTACATGAAATGGTGAATAATGCAATAATATCAAGTTTCAATTATAGATGCCACCTTTCCTTTTTGACATATGTCTTGTTTAATGAAATGTGTAAAAATGTCAATGAAAAAGCTGAATTTTTGTTTTAAAAAAACAGGAAACTATTAAATTCAGACCATAATTTTGAGTGAACCTGCAGGCCAATTGTATTCATATTTGATACAACATGCATACTGCATATGAAAAAGTTGCATAGGTTACAGATACACAACATTAAGTAATCATGAAAAATTTGTGTTATATGATGTGAGCGTCACGTGAACCTGATCTGGTTGGCAAACTAAGGGGCCCTTTTACTAGACTGTGTTACGTGCTACCACATGCTTAACATGGAAAAAAAGGCTTATTACAAAATGCATTACTTGTTTTTGTGGTCGTTTGCCTCGTAGTGTGCGCTAATCACTTGCTATTTATTTTTCTGTATTTATTTTTTGGGAGGAGGTGTGGCATGAGTGGGGAATGGGCATGGAAGCATTATCCAGCTCAATAAGAACATCAGGTGGGTGGGAGGGGGGAAGGAGGGAAGTTCATATCATTTAAACAGTCATAGGTGTTCTGCATAAATAGTTGTGAATATGCAATGATCTTTTTCCACATTGTTGTATCACTGGAAGTCCCTTTGCAGGGAAATGGATCAGTACAATGTTTTATGTTTTTCCATGCACCAATGACGCAATAAAGATATTTAAAAAAAAAAAAAAAAGAACATCAGGTTATCCCCAGATATCAGTTGTTACAAGAACTTATCTGGAACCCATTTGGGGCTGTTACTGGAGAAAGTTTATGTTGCTGTTACTGATATGAAACCAGAATCAGATATTTATTTTGTATGGTGAGTTCTATGGCGAAAAATGTCCTAGTTCTGTTCTACACCCATTGTCACGGTTGTGGCCGTGCCCTTATGTTCAGATCTACTGTTTCTCTGTATCTAGCTCTGTGACTACTCCAGTCTGCCTTTTTTCCTATTCTTCCTGTAAGCCAAGCCTCGCTTTGGTCTCCCTGCTTCTGCTTCATTTCCTGTTGTTGTTCTTCCTGTTAGCCAAACCTCGCTTTGGTGTCCCTGAAACCAAGCCTTGCTTTGGTCTCCCTGCTTCTGCTTCATTTCCTACTTGTGACATCATCAGCCTACTCCTTTGTAAGGACCTAGGGAGCTTTCCTACGTTGCCTTGGCAAGAGGACTCTTAATCTTGTGTTACCTGTTTAGATCATTTCCCTGCTTGGCTTTGTTCCTGAGAATCTTGCTCCTGAAGGTCTGTTCTGTGTTTCTTTGAGTCTTGTGTTTCAATGCTTTGCTTTGTTTCTGTGTGTTTGCTTTTGTACCTTGATCCTGAAAGCCTGGCTCTAGAGCCACACCCTGCCCTTGGTGTCTGTATCTGTGTGACTCTATCCTTGGCTCCTGCTTTTAGTCTAGCCCAGCTTTTGACTCTTGCTATAGTTATGCTCTGTGTTTAAGCCAATCTCTGTGTTTATCCAAGCTCTGTTCCTGTTTTTCATGTTCTGTTTCCTGTGTGTGTGTGGTTTTTGTCTGTTAATTCTGAGAGTCTGTAGAAGCCAGCATCGTCCCTGATTACTTCATTGCTATGCACCTGTGTCTGCTGCCACTCAGTCTGCCTGGCCTTTCCCTTTCCAGCTGTGGGTGCTTTCCAGCTGTGGTAAACACATTGCTTCTTTGTTTGTTTGTCCTCCCCTAGTCTGTTTAATCCTTTGCCTGCTATGTTTGCTTCCTGGCTCTTGAGCTCTGTTTCTGCCAAGTTCTGTTCCTGTGTGTGTTTGAGCCATGCTCTGCTCCTGCTCTATGTTTGAGCTAGTTCTGTCCCAGTTCCCTCCTAAGCCAAGTCCTTTTCAGAATCCTGTTCCAGTCAAGCCAAGCCAAGCCTGTTCCAGAATCCTGTTCCAGCCAAGCCAAGCCTGTTCCAGAAGCCTGTTCCAGCCAAACCAAGCCCATTCCAGAATCCTGTTCCAGCCAAGCCTGTTTGAGAATCCTGAATCCTGTTCCAGCCAAGCCAAGCCCATTCCAGAATCCTGTTCCAGCCAAGCCTGTTTGAGAATCCTGAATCCTGTTCCAGCCCAGCCTGTTTGAGAATCCTGAATCCCGTTTGAGAATCCTGAATCCTGTTCCAGCCAAGCCTGTTCGAGAATCCTGAATCCTGTCCCTGCCTTGCTTATTGTCTTGCTTCTGTTATTCTTGTTGCCTAGCTCCTACCCTGTCTTGCCTGTCTAATTGTGGTTTGTCTTGTCTCTTTCAGTCTAGTCCTGACCGGATCCAGTCCTTGCCTTGTCCTTTTCTTGCCCTTTTCTGGACCCAGTTTTAATCTACTTTCGTGTTTTGCCTTGTCTTGCATTTCTGGGTCCCAGTCCCAGTTTTAATCCAGTTACGAGTCTTGCCTTGTCCTGTCTGGGTTCCAGTTCTGGCCCTTTGCCTTCTTTTCCTTGCCGTGTCTGGATCTGGTGTTGTCCATTGTGTTTAGTTACCTCTGTCCTGCCTTGTTGAGTCTGTTAGTTTATCCTAGTCCACTCTGTTCTGATTCCTGCCCATGCCAGCCCCGGTGATTTGTCTGCCAAAGCTCCGGCTTTGGTCCAAGGGCTCACCATTCCTGACAGTTGTGACACCCATTGTCACATGGAGAAGGCTTCTGTGGATGCAGGATATGTGTTTACATTTAATGTTATGATAGTCCAGTGTGCAGGGTCGGTGTCATTATCTATATATATATGTAAAGAAGAAAGTTTGTCTTTATATGTGTTTGATTTACATACATTTGGACACGGTTAGTGAAATTCTATATATGACGCTGAAAAATCTGCACCAAAAAAAAAAAAAAAAGAACATTAAATGCTGTTCTATAAATAGTGCTCCGAGTTGGGAGCCGTTTATAGAGTACAGCCTAAGCACCATGATCCATGCCTAACTTTTAGACATGAGGATTTACACCAACTGAAACCTGGTGTAAATCCCTGCACCTGAATAATGTGCGGATCTGGCATATTCTGTAACACTATGCACAAATCCCTCAAATGCACATAACCCCCATGCCCCTCCCATGGCCATGCCCTTGTTTTGGACCTGCTCACAAGAATTTACATACACATCTTTATAGAATAGTGCTTAACAAGATGCTCACATAAATTCTAATTATTGCCAATTAGCACTGATAATTTATTATTAGCACCTATTTTTTGGTGTTAATTGTTTTGTTACTCAAATTGTGTGCACAAATAAATTTGTATGCACAATTTTGTGTGCCATATATAGAATCCTGGGGGGGGGGGGGAGGGGGAATGGACAAATAAATCATTTTACTGCAACCATTCTCTCATCCAGGAGGAGGGTCTTCAACTATGTTTGGTTGACAAAACATCAGTCCCCCATCTGCAACAGCCCACCAATCTGTCTGGCCAATGAAATTGTGTTATCTGATAGTACTGCACAACTACTGAGTAGTGCATTGTGAGCAAGAACAATACACGTACCTAGGGGTTCTTGAGGGTGTTCAGTGGACCATTTGCCTCAAAATCTGATTGGATGCAATATCAACTTTTCCAGGGCAATGCAAAGCACCTCTGCTAGTTTTTTTATATCACAGTTTCAGGCTATATAATTTAACTGCTACAATGTTTGTTCCGTATATCCCAGGGGTGTAGCCAGACAACAGATATTGGGTGGGCCTAGGCAAGAAGTGGGTGGACACCAAGTGTTCTCCCCCCCCCCCCCCCCCAAAAAAAAATGTCTGAGCTCACGGGAAAATGCTTCTTTCCACCTTGGCAGTCTGCAGCAGGCATGCACTGAAAACTGAGCATACGCAGGTGCCAGTATCATGGAGAGTAGCATTTTTGTTACCATCGGGGAAAGTTTTTAGCTGGTGGAGCTTGAGATCCCCACCAGCTACCACTACATGTGTGCTACTGTTGGGTGGGCCTGAGCCCTAAGTGGGTGGGCCCTGGCCCACCTGTGGCTATGCTACTGGTACATTGTTTTCAGTTTTTCTAGTATAGTGCCTGGGAATATGAAGTTGTGTTCTTCTTTCTTGGGCCAACTGCCTGACCAGTGTTCTGAGTGAGGGAACCTCCCCACCCTGCCGCCTGATGGGAGTTTTAAGGAAGCCCTCCCTTTTGGGTGCCTTGGGGAGGGGAGCCATCTCATCCCTTTCCTCAGGCAGTAGACTGCCTTGAGCTGTCCTTGGTGTACGGTATAAATAAATTGTGATTCTGTACATGCTCCACCCACAGCTGTGTACATGTAGGCACATCCGTGCCATCATGCATACTAGTATGCCTGGGATAATTTTCTAAGAGGCACTTTAAATGTATATATTTGCATATGCGCATGAAAATAACTGTATAAAATTACCCTCCACATGAAGAGCATGAAGAGCAGCGCTGAATCTGTATTTATTTAAATACTATGGCTAGCATTTAAATAAATAAGCTAACCACTGCCACTGAATGTTCCCCCCACTCTATTTAGTTTAAAGCATTAGTAACCCTTGTGCCTCCCCTTTTTCATGATGCAGCTCCAATTAACTTCTGTGATGGGGAAATAATATGACTTTCATGGAAAGTCATAGGAACCAGGCCACACTGACGTTTTACTCCTTTATTCTATCATGATCTATTGGAATAGAATATGAACAATGAGTCAGCAATGAGATCAAAGCCTGCCCACACAGAAGGTCAGTCTATCTTTGTATACCACAGGAAGCACACTAAATTACCTGACATACATCATGAAACACAGATTTGAAGACAATCATTCCACTGGAGAGATCCAAGAAAATTACTTCAACTTCCAACTGAGTTAAGCTTTCGGGGCACTCATAACCTCTCTCCTGCAGCTCAACTACTATCAAAGGATGCAAACAAAACCTCATAAACAGAGTGTACTGAAATGAAGATAAATGTTCTCCGCTCTGTAAGCAGAAAGAGAGGGGAAAGAAAACAGAGGATCCAGGAAGTGGAAGTTAATGGTTTGACTTTTTATGCCGCCTTTGCTTAGTAAATAGCAAAGCGATGTTCATAACAAGTCTTCAAAATAAAAAGGAATACCGTAGAAACTAAGCAAAGAGAAATACAAATAAAAAAAGTAAAAATGCCATAGTAGAGAAATCAGAGTCAGTCCTTAGACCCCATAGTGCCTCAATCTCATCACCTATCACAGGCTTTTGCAAATAAGAATGTTTTGAGCCCCGCCTTAAAGTTAGGAAAGATCATCAAAGGTAAAGAGTTTCAAAGAAGAAGGGCT
The DNA here is from genome assembly GCF_901765095.1 of Microcaecilia unicolor. NCBI lineage: Eukaryota > Metazoa > Chordata > Amphibia > Gymnophiona > Siphonopidae > Microcaecilia > Microcaecilia unicolor. Next base: position 535,236,856 of record NC_044031.1, read on the forward strand.
GGATAAGAAAGGCACTCTGTCTGGTGGAGATGAGGTGTGCAGAGTGAGCTGGTGGAATATTGAGAAAGTTTTATAACCATCCGAAATTGAAAACTGGGAACTACCATCGAAAAGTTTCTGAAGTTCCACAGTCTCAATATTTTAATGTAATGCAAGGTTTTTTTTCACACAAAGCATCACGCATTAGGTTTATATTAAAGTATATTATGAATAAAGTTTGTTGAACGTCACCCACGGAGCATCTGGGTTCTGATTGGCTGTGGCTTAATTAGCGTCGCAATATTTAGCAGGCACCATTTGGGAAATGTTCTTGCCGAAGACACGTTGTCAGAAAAATGGCAGCTAAACTTTTTCGCGCAAGCAGCCGTGTATTTTTGTACTTTAAGAATTTTTGTGGTCTCACGATGCTTTTGTTTTCCGGATGGAGAATGAGCACGAGCTATAAGCAGTTTGGTCCCTTGAAAAAGCCGGTGGGCGAAATGGGTCCCCGTTAGGCACACTGCATCAAGTTAAGTGCTTGAAGATTTTTATTATGCTCTAAAGTTTTGGCGTTTTACTTGCAAATATATATAAAAAAGTAGAAAACAGAGGTTTTTGACCAATGATTGAGCAGGCTGCCTATGTAGTGCTTGAAATTGTCTGTGCTGGGGCACTGAGTATGTTAGGCTTCTGAGGTCTTTCCTCCTAAAAAGTTAATTAAAAAATTGGAAACATTAAAACTTTTCCCCTCAAATAGTGGGTAAAAGTTTCAGTATATTCATTGTGAGGGTATCACAAGCACATTTGTGCACAGTTTAGGGTTGAGAGAGTTCTGTACATCTGTGCTACAGTTTGTGTATGAAGTGGAATATGGAGATGACCATTTTGCAGAGACCGAAGAGTTTTTGCAGGAGAATGAAAAAGAATCAAGGAGGCAATGTACAACAGGGTAAAGGGCAAGAATTCGAGGGTTGATCTCTTATGTCCTGTGTTTCCTGGACCACACATATATTGTTGTAAAAAAATAGAGTTTATGTTTTCTTATTTATCTTTCAGCACTGACTGGAGAACATTATTAGCAACCTTTTTACTCTACCCAAATTAGCGCTTGTGCTAGAAAACGTGCCGCTCTGCTATTACTGCCACAAGAAACTATCATTTGTGTTCACAGACTATGTAATTCAGGCATGCTTTTAAAGTTATCATTTTAACTCTCTGGGCCTGATTCAATAAGCTTTCCTCATGGACATGGAAAGGGAAAAAATAAATAAACAAACAAACAGCCAATTCTGTGTGGGCCCAAAATTCTCTCTACACTTTTCACCCTTCCCCTAACTTCCCCCAACTGAAAATATAAATATTTTAGCTGATGAGGATCCCCAAGCCCCACCAACTAAAAACTTCCTCCAAACGTGGCTAGAATTCCCCTTTAACAAACTCAGCAGTCAGAAGCAGTGTCCCTGAGCCACTGAGCATGCTCAGTTGTTGGTGGCTCGAGAATGTTGCAGCTAACTGCTGAGCTTGGTAGAAGGGAGTTCTGGTCACCTTCAGAGGAGGTCCTCAGCTGACAGGGCTTAAGGCTCCCTACCAGCTATAGCAAGGGTCAGGACTAATGTTAGACCTGCTGGGGCCAAGGCAAGAAATAAAGGGGGGAGCTCCCCAATCTCCTGCCCTCCCTGCCTCCTCCTCTAACCTCCCTGCCTGCCATTTCTATCATACTGACAGACCCTCACCAAATACAGAACAAGGGATCACAAATTAGAAATAAAAATATGTAGACAAAAATTGAACTGGGAACCCTGAGAAGTTAAACTTAGCATGTACCGGTGAAATGCATTTCCTTTTCTACTGAACATAACAAATTCCATTAAAAAACTCAAAATAAAATGATTTTTCTACCTTTGCTGTCTTGACATTTTATTTCCACCATATTGGTCCCAGTTTCTCTTTTCTGCTTTCCTATCTGCCATCTGCTAATTCTCTTTCCAGTGCTGTTGTCTGTTTGTCTTTTCTTCTCTCTTCTGTCTTCTCCCATCATGTTCCATTCTCTGACTACACCTGTCTGACATACTGATCTTTGTTTATTAGTGCTTTTCTCCCTTTTTTTTTACTTTTCTACCTTCTTATCTACTCAAATTTTACCTTTTTATTTCTTTGCCATGGGGGAAGGGATAGGCAAAGGGGTCTTCTATGGGGAAAGCTACAAGGGGTAATTAGGAAGGAAAGAACTGGAGTAGGGGAATAAAAGGTAGCCAATGACGCAGCTAGTGGACACAGACAGCAGGCAGGTAAATGAACCATAATAAAATCTCCTCCAGTCAAGATGGCATCAGGAACGGAAGCGAGGCACCTTAGCTCTTGAGACTCGAAAACGCTCTGGCGCGAGGACTGATCTTCCCGATTTTATTATGGGGAAGAGAAAGGGGAAAACGACGGCTCCTTCCTCCGTGGTTCCGCCGTCAACCCCCGCCACTCGCCAGATGACCTTGGAGAGCTTTCGAGTGGTGCCTCTTGGAGAACAAATGCCCACTTCGATTGGCTCGGTCTCTCACGGTACCGAGCACAGCATAGAAGGAGTGACGCTAAGTCCTCCTTCCTTCACTGCACCTCCGCGACCCGGAGGCGATTCTTTGCTCGTGGGGTCACGACAACCTGAGGTTCTGGATTTACCCAGACCGGTGGTACTCGTAGAGGGAGGACCTATGAGCACTTCAACCCCGGGAAAGGAAACATCATTACAGGACTCAGTGCAGGCCGCTGTTCCTGTCTCTCAGGAGATTGCAGCCGCGTCTATCGGAGCTCTAAAGAGACCAGCAGTGGTAACTATGAATACACTTTGGGATGCCATTCAGGCAATGAACAATACTTTACTCTTGATGAATAACTCAGTTAAAAGTGATATAACGGACCTGAAACAGGCCAATCAAACATTGTTAGCTCAAACTCAGGAGCAGCAAGTTAAAATTATGAAAATAGAAGGAGAGGTTGAAAAAGTACAGAATATTTCCTCAGTTTTGATTAAAGAAAGAGAAATCCAAGATAGAAAAATGGAATATCTTGATAACAATGCGCGCAGGAACAATTTGAGACTTTTGAATTTTCTGAAATCACCATTGATAAATCCTACAGATACAGTATGCTTAAGAAATATTGTACTGAGGTATTGGGAATTCCAGTGGAGGGGTTTCCCCCCATAACGAGAACCCAATACATAACTGGTAGATCTGCTCAATTAAACGAACAACCTCAAACAGCTCCTGGCACTACATTAAATTTAACAGAATTCTTGGAGAACTCTCTCGAATTGATATCTGAAAGAACTACATTGCTGGTAACTTTTGCCCTAGAGTTTGACCGAAACAATATTCTTCGGTTATATTTTCGACATATTAACGATTCTTTCATGGGACAAAAGATTCAAGTGTTCCCAGATTTAGCAAGGGTCACACAGAAGAGGAGAAAAGAATTTCTTTTGTATAAATCTAGGGTGTTAAAATTAGGAGGCACATTGGTGTTGAGATTTCCCTGTAAATGTTGTATTTCAATTGATCTGGTGAACTATGTCTTCTTTACTCCCAAGAAGTTATTGGAGTTTATTGAATCAAGGGAAAAGGCTGTTCCTACCGTGGAGGCACTCCCTTAGTTTAAATATGCTGAATATCGGCTGTGTACATTTGTTTCTCCCATCTGTTAGTAAATTGTTAATTTACCATAATTTTCCATTTGAACTATTTCTTAGTATCTTGACCAAATAATTGTGGACAAATTATATAATAATTTTTTTCCTTATTTTGTTGAATGATATAAAGTATTATGTCATACATTTTATTATATTTCTGATATTTCAATACATTTATGTTTGGTGATATAAATGTCAAAACTTATAAATAAAGAATTAAAAAAAAAAAATAAAATAAAATCTCCTCCAGCCATGAAAAATGCAAAAACCAGGTCACAAAAAGCAAGTGAGGTTGGGGTTTGTGCATGATTTATAGCTCTTTATACTTGTATTCCTCAGGAAGGGGTGTGGTAGGTTATTAGACAGGCTTTACTACAATAGAACTCAATGTGTAATTAAACTCTGGAATTCGTTGCCAGAGAATGTGGTAAAGGCAGTTAGCTTAGCAGGGTTTAAAAAAGGTTTTGGATGGTCTCCTATGCTGATTGCACTTTTCTTCTGGTAGTCTAGGAAGCTGAATGGAATTGTGAATTCTGGAGAGATTCATTATTCATCTATTTTGTATAAGATTTTACACATTTCTTTGAGTTCACCAGCCTACCCTGGAGATCTTTCATTATCTTCTATATATGTGGATTTTCAGCAGGATTTCACATATATTCAGGTAATCAATAGAAATAAAACATGGAAAAGAAAATAAGGTGATACCTTTTTTATTGGACATAACAATACATTTTTTTATTAGCTTTCGAAGGTAGCCCTTCTTTGTCAGATCGAAAATAAGCAAATGTTGGTAGATGACTCTATATATAAGAGAAACATCAAAGCATTTCAGTGACAGTCTAACAGGATGAGGGTGGGTTAGGTGAGAGACAGGGAGAGTCAGGTGGATGGGGGACAGGGAGATATGCATGGAGATAAGAGGGTGACAAAGCAGTACAATTTTATGGTTTATAATGGACTAGAAAACCCAGATCTTTGTTAAGTCCTGTCTGGTGGGTGTCAAAACATTTAATCATTCTGACTTCAAAGGTCTTACGTTCCTGTATTGTTTTAAAGTTCCCTTTTAGGATTCTTACCATAAAATCACTGGTACAGTGTTCTGGTTTTGTAAAGTGTTGCCCCACAGAGGTGGCATCCTGGTATATTCAGCAAATAATTTACCTGGTTTGTTTCCAAATCTGAAGAATTTCAGTTTATGACAAATAAAAAGTTGTTTAGTTTGTAGGTTGATTATAAAATCTATGGTATTTTGATTCCCAATAATGCATCATTATTAGCAACATTAGGTTATTCCATACTTCGTGCGGGTGCAATTGATGTACCAGTGCAGAAGGAGATAAGATTGTCGAGTGTAATCTTGGACTGTCATTTTTCAATGAAAGAACAAATTATGCATGTAGTTAACTCAGCTTTCCATCGATTATGGATGTTGTTTCATTTATAACCCATGTTATGTACCATGGATTTTAGGAGTGTTATTTAGGCTATGATTTTGTCAAAAATTGATTATTGCAATTCTCTTTATTTGGGTGTTCCAGAGTACAGAATCAAAGCTTTACAAATAGTACAAAATGCAGCTGCTAGGTTGGTTTTTGGTGTTTCCAGATATTAACATATAACTCCATTTTTGAAACAACTTCATTGGTTAACTGTGAAATATCTAGTGCAGCATAAAGTTTTGAGTATAATTCATCAAGTAATATGTGGTAAACTTCCTTGGTATCTTGGCCATGTTTTCACTCTGTCTACATCAGGAAGGTCTTTAAGATCAGATTTCTCAAAATGTCTGAGTTTGCAGCTGGCATCTTCCATACATTTTGTCTTTACTCGTGTGGAATGCATTGTCAGGTCACCTTCGCTTAACTACTAGTTTCCAGCAATTTAATAAATTATTAAAAACACAGGTTTTTTTTCAAACATACTGTTGATATAGTTCAGTTTTGGAAGTAATCACAGCAGCACCTTATGTTTTGGATTATGTTAGTAGTGTTTTGTTTTATTTCTGTTAATTGATAATGTTTTGTTTTACATTGGCATGTATGTTTTTATGGAAACCGCCTAGTTTATAGGTGGGTTAGAAGTGTTTAAAATAAGTAAGTAAATAAATAAATAAAACAAATCTGTAATAGAGAGAAAAAAAGTAATTGACCTGTGATTTCAGAGGAGGAAGCAGACTCTGGCAGTGCAGAAGCTGTTTCAGGGGTTGGAGCCAGTGGTATATATGTGTGTTCTGGGTAAAGCACTCCTACCTCAGGGAAAGTTTGTACAGTGTCCAAATGGAGAGAAGAAGTTTGGAGGAAACGTGTTAATATTGATAATAATAATAATAATCTGTAAATATTTTTGTTGAAAGTTTATATTGAAAATGTAGATTGAGAGGAAAGCATGCTAGCAGAGAAGGTTGTGTATGAGAATTAACTGGCCAGCTTGGAACAGTGAAAAGCAATTTGATTGACTGATGGCTCAGGCAAAAAGTTCAGAGAGAAATTTGAGCTGGGCAGGAGATGTTTATTCAGTTGGAGATAAGAGAGTTGAAAAGAATGATGGTGTTGATTTTATGATCCCAAAGAGAAGTTCTTTTAGGTAGGAAAGGTTATATTTTAAGGGCTGTTGTTGTCCAGCTGTGCTTTGTGTGGAAAAAGTTGGTAAGATTCTGATTGCTTTTTTACATAGTAAAAAGGAAAACAGGAGTGTGTGTGTGTGTGTGTGGGTTCTGAGTAAAGCAAGTGAAAGTGTAACCAAAAGTATTGATTTCTGCTTGGATAGAAAGTGAGTGATTTGTGAAAATACTCTTCTAGAATATTTTGTTTTGTGAACTTGCCAAAGTTTAGAGTGAGAATGAGTGAGTCTCTAAGATTGTGAGAGAGTGTTGAATAAAACTGAAGACCTGATAATCAGTGGGGGGCCGATATTCAAAGTGATTTAAGCAGGCAGCAGCCTCTCCTGCCCGCTTAAATCATCTGTTGCTGCCCAGCTGAGGATATTCAGTGGCACTAAAGTGGGGAATGCCTCTGAATATCGCCTCTGACTGGCCCCTAAAAAAGAGGGCTGGTCAGGGGCGGGCCAAGGGGTGGCGCTGGGGAGGAGCCAGGACTTATGCAGGCGCCAGCAACATTCAGCTGAGGCCCACATAAAATAAGCAGGTGAAGTTAGGGCAGCTCAAAAGCTGAGTTTGAACAGAAGTTAACAGTGGCTGTTTAAAAACTGTTTTCTTTTGTTCGTGTTTTCTTCACTAGAAAGTTAATTTGAACAACTGAAAGGAAGATTGAACAATACATTTCTGGTTAACATCAGTGCTGTGAAGGAAAATTATTGTTGGCTGTTGCAAGGTGAAGTGTTTTGTGAGTGAAAGGAATTCTAATTTTGCTGAAATAGCTCTTGATACGGGTTAGAAGTATTAGGTAGCACAGATAGGAATTAAAGTGTCCTTGGTAGCTAGACCGAGGTAGTCAGAAATAAAGGCAGGGATTTTTTTTTTCTAAAGTAGTTAGATACACCAGTGTTCTCTAAGGTAATCTGTGAATGAGGTACACTAGTACAAACATACAGGAAGTGTTAGTTTCTCGCCGTTTATTTTACTTAATGATAGGTAGTCAGTATCAAGGGTCTGCTGTGAATTTTCAATCAAGATTTGCTAGGATGTTCCAAAGCCAAAGGACAATGGATGCTGGCCAATGCATGCAAGAATTGATTTTTTTTTTTCTCCTTAGACTGAGATAAGTGACTGCATCTGAAAGAAATAGAGAAACATTCAATTAATGCACATTAAAAAAAAAAAATTAACACGGTTTGAGAGATAACAAGCAGCATTTTAGAAAGGATGTCCATGGTGAAAAAAGAACATCCAAACAGAAATTGACAAAAAAGTAGGGGAATAACAAAACACAGGAGGTGAATGTCCAAAAGTGATGGAAAACTGTCGTAAAAATCTGGATTTTCCTTATAATACATAGATGCACAATACATGAATGTACATGGATCTAAAATTAGAGTAGCAGAATGCCCAGCCTTGGACATCCAGCCCATAAAACGTGGAGGAATGTCTAACTTGGACATCTAGCCCAGATAAGTGCTCGACTTTACTTTATCTTTGTAAAGCTGCTTTATAGCACTTCATGAGAATCAGTGAAGGTTTGTATGAACTAAATAAACTTTGAAGTTAGCATTGATATTGTCAATATATTTAAAAATACTTTTTTGTAAAAAAAAGCAAAATTGCTAAAATGTTTTTGGAAATAAATTTGGAAATAAACTAAAAGTTAAAATAATTCTTTCCAAGCAAGGTTTTTATGACCAGTGATGAACAACACGCCCCCAGTTAAAGCCGCCGCCGAAAACTGAAAGTAAGCGGTCGGGCGTTTTGAGGTCTTTTCCTTGCTTTTTAGAAATATTTTGTTAAAATCAAACATCATATTTCTATATAAATTTTACTGGATTCCTCTTTACATGTTTGGAATGTCTAACTTGGACATCTAGCCCATGTGAAATATGTGATGGAACATCCAACCTTGGATGTCCTGAAAATCACAGTGCAGAGACACAATGTACAGGTTCAAGGACACCCAACAGTGCACCCTATATGCTGATGTGTCTGCGAAGAGAGAGCCCAACTTCAGCAAGAAGGTGAGCAAACACCTAGTGGTGCTTTGTGTCCTGCATGGCTGAATCCTGTTCCACAGTGGCAGGGGACTGCTTGTCCATGCTGTTGTCGCCAAGATGTGGCAGAAAATCTGAAGGGCACTGCATAGGTAACAAAACATCCATGTGTCCCAGTCCAACATGATGTACTACACACAAATGACACTTGTCAAATAAGCACCCTGTAATGTGATATCCAATGTCCACAAGACTTTCATTGCCCATACCTTCATTTAGCATGGGGCCAATATAACCATCAACTATGCTGGCCCAATACGGAACCTCAGGGGATCATCTATGACTAGAGACATTTTGGTAAATGTGGGACAGAGGCCAGACCCTGGCCTGTCCCCACAATGTAGTACAATGTTGCAGTATAAATATACACCAATGGCCCCAGTCCTAAAGGTCACAAACCCAATGCACACCATACTGCCACCAGCTTCATTACCATGAAACAGAATGGGCTGTTCAACATAAAACTCAGAAGCAAGCATGTGCCATAGGATAGCAATCACAGCCCCACTCCTCTAGTAGATCCCCATCATGATTCACCTCACACATGAAGCAAACCTGGCCTGAGATCCAGTACAGCAACTCCTAACAAAGCAGCACTTGCTGAAAGTGTGGTGTGGTAGACTGACCTGGACAATGTCATAACCTTGTTCCCTGTAACATATGTCTTCCGGGCACCACCATATCTGGTGAGGGATAGAGGCCCCGAAGGCCTGATATATATGAATACACCAGGAATGCCCGCACCTGTTCCAACACATCAAACAGCTTCTTTGAGAATAAGGTGTGTAGCCGGTTATCCCAGCATTGATCCAAGTCATTGTCAACTCCCTCCTACACATGTCCCATCTGTCAGATATGTCACTGCTGGTGGTAATATATAGGCCCTCCCCCTCCTAGTAATGTCTGCCATGTGCAAAACAAGCAGCATCTCAGGGCACACACAAAGTATCATTTTGCATGCAGATATACATGTCTGTGTCACTTTGCCTATCCCTAGGGCACCACAGATTCATCATCATGTGTGTACCCCATCCGAGTTCCTGCAGGTCACAATAGGCCCAGTTTTCCAACATGGAAGTACAGATCATCACCAAAAGGTCTCTCCAACAATACATTGTCTGACACCAGTAGGTGGCAGGTGAGGAGGGGCCACTGTGCAGGCACTACCTGACATGTCCCAATGAAACTTCATCACAACAGTTGTCTGTCACATAACACATAGCATGGCTACAATGAGGTGCTGGGCCCTATGAACCACATACAAAGTAACACTGTCCATATAGAAAAGCAGGGTGGGGGAATAAGTGGACACCATTAGCTCATACCACATGAGTCTGGCACTGCCCAGCCCCAATTTCTCTACATCTACACTGATAGCCACCAACCTGCAGCAAAGCAGACATCACTGCTTTCAAGTGACACACATCTCTGTGGCTGCAAAGTACACATCATAAGTCTGTCAGGTGTCCACTGCATGTACCACTCTCATCCAAAACCCCAACAGTAGGCCTCAATTTCAACCTTTAGAACCTATTTGATGGCACACATTGTAGCACACATACAATGATGTCACAGCACTTATAGTTATGTCCCCACCACCTTTATGTTCCTGTTGTATCACCATGTCCCCACCACCTGTATGTTCCTGTTGTATCACCATGACACCTTTCAATGTGCTCTTTAGGGAACATCCCATCCCTTATCAGAACCAATACAGTTTTACAGGAGAAGGAGGAGCAAGAGAAGCAGGAGGAGCATGAGCAGGAGGATGATCGGGGGGGCAGGTGGAGGCTGAGGTGCAGTGGCGTAGCTAGACCTGACATTTTGGGTGGGCTAAGAGCTAATATGGGTGGGCACTGTGTATATAGGTGTGAGTAGTGTTTCTTGGGATACTACAAAAAGATGCCTTAGAATGCACTTGATGATGGATTTCTAAGTAGTGTGTCCAAGAGCTGCCCTGCTTCAACATAAATCACAGACATACTTAATGGAAAAAACGATATTTTTAAATATAGTTACATTATGCTATATCAAACTTGACCAGACATAAGTCTACTATAATGGCAAACATCTCAATGCACATGACAGGATCCTGCAATATGATTACAGCAATGACATATAACAAAGTATTCAAATTCTGGTAGCACCTCAATAATAGCAACAAAATCCCTTCACTGCCAGGTACTTTGTAAAGTAACACTAAATCCTGCAAAGAGGCTTCTTAGATCCTTAACACTAGTTCCAATAACGGTACCTTTTCAAAGGCAGCAGTGAATATACACAACAGCACTGCTCATCCCATTGGAAAAGCCAGACAAGTCAGACTCATAGATCCCCACACAAACCACATGCCAGCAGAATCTCTCACCTACTCGGTCACATGCAGAACACAGACCAACCCTCACCAATTACAGAATAAAGGACCAAAAATTAGAAATTGTCCTTTAACCTGGCATCAGCCCTTCGCTACCCCCCTCATCTATTCCCGTAGACTCAGTGGCATTCCTAGGGGGGCGGACACCCGGGGCGGCGCCCCGCCCCCCCCGGGTGCAGCACCCCTCCGATGCAGCGCAGACCCCCCCCGGGTGCACGCCTCTGGGGGGGGTGCCACAGCACGCACCTGCTCAGAGTTCCCTGACTTCGCGCATTCGCTGCAGATCCCTCTGACCCGGAACAGAAAGTAACCTGTTCCAGGGCAGAGGGAGCTGCAGCGAACGCGCGAAGTCAGCGAATTCAGAGCAGGCGTGCGCCGCGGCACCCCCCAGCGGCGTGCACCCGGGGCAGACCGTCCCCACCGCCCCCCCTTGGTACGCCACTGCGTAGACTGGTATCAGCTTTTCCCTTCCCTACCCCCATCCATCCCCATAGCCCAGCATCAGCCCTTCCCTTCTCTACCTTACCCCTCAATCCATCCTCGTAGCCCAGTATAAGCCCTTCCCTTCCCCACCATCCATTCCAAAGCTAGGCATCAGCCCTACCCTACCCCTCACCCCTCCCTGTAGCCTAGCATCAGCCCTGTCCTACTTCCAACCCATCCCGTCATGGTCTGGCATCTACCCCCCTCCCCACCCTGAAGAATGCTAACATTAAATATAAGACCTTATGTCCTGGGCACTGCAGAACCCACCTCCATGACCCAGAAACCCCCTACATTAGATTTAAAACTTTTTTTTAATTTTAACCAAGGCATTGCACTGCATAGACCAACCCACCCAAAAACCCACCAAGGCACCAACATGACAAATATACAACCTGGGGACTATTAAAATTTATTGTTGATGGGTTTCTGGGTAGGGTAGGCTCTTCACTGCCTAGGGGAAAAAAAGGTTTATTTAACAATTAAATATACCTTTTTTTGCCCTATGCAGTGAAGAGCCCACCCCCACTCATACCACCACCACCAGCTAGCATTAGACTGTACACGTTAAAATTAAAAAAATATATATTTATTTTACCAGGCCTGAGTAGCTGGACTTCAGTGGTGGCAGGCACTGGCGCAGACTCCACTCTGTGTGTGCTGTTGTGGGACCGTAGGGGAGTGCTGAGGCCGAGGCCTGGGGGTGGGGGTGGGGGGGTGGGGAGGGAAGATCAACCAAAAATTGATCCAGCGAGGAGACAGTGAGGAACATGACACCATTGGCAGCTGGCAGATTTTCCCATGCATCACTGTGGTGCCGTCATGTGCACTGTGGGAGGAGGAGCACAAAGCAGCAGATTCCAGAGTGAAACTGGACAGGGAGTGAGCGACAGAGTAGTGGTGCTGACGTGCAGTGCTACAATGGCCGCTGCCTATGCCTATTCATTTCTGGATCAGGATCCAGCCCACACTAAAAAAAAAAAAAAATTTGGTAGGTAGGAGGAGGAGGAGGACTGGAGAATTGCCAGCTGCCTGGGTGGGCGTAAGCCCAGGCCCACCCATAGCTACGTCCCTGCTGAGGTGGAGGAGGAAGATAATGCAGCAGCTGGGGAGGCCAAGTCATTTGAAGTGGAAAAGCATAACAATGATGATGTGGACAGAGAGCAGACTACTGTGGGTAAGGGGAAGGTGGATGCTGAGGGGGCCAGGGAAGGGGATGCTGTTGGAGAGGCTGTCCTGCCATCACCCATAGGATCCAACTCAGAGGTCGTCTGCCCCCCACAATATACCCCTCATGGAGCCACTGTTGAGGAGGGCCCCCTGTGTGTCTACAGGCTGCTGCACATCATCTGCCTGCGGGTCATGTTGACACATCTGCTGAGGGGGAAGTCATATATGCTGACTTGCCACCACTTGAAATAGTGGAGGAAGAGGAGGAAGCACTGGCTATCCCACCAGCACCTGTATAGCATGAGCAGCCTCAGCACCATGTCCCTCCAGAGAACACCCCTTATTGGCATGAGTCACACTCAGCAGCGGAAGGATCTGCTGAGGATCAGCTGGCTATGTCTGAGGGCCAACACCATTCAGGTGATGGAGAAGGCCTGCAGCAGGGATTTGCCATGATAATGGAGGCACTGACCCTTGGAAACAGCAAGACAAACGATCCGCAGACTCCAAAATGGAAAGAAGAGGAGCAGATCAGTGGTGGATATTCAGACTTTAATAGTAAAGGTTTAAGCTTGTGTATTGCCCGACACAGGCCGTGTTACGCCCAGTAGGGCTGCGTCAGGGGCTATGTTATAGCCTTCACTGCCAAAAGCTTGATAAAAGGTGTGTGCCTCACTCCAATATAAGGTATTAAAAGCAAATGTGAACCGTACCGTAGTAGAAAAAATTAGCATAAGTTCAATTCAGGTTATATTCCAGTGAAATGGTAGCGTGCACTGGCACCTGGGCAAAACACGGCCTGTGTCGGGCAATACACTAGCTTGCACCTTTACTGTTAAAGTTTGTATATCCACTACTGATCTGTTCCTCTTCTTTCCATGGCATTAGCCCTTGTGTACAGCAGTGGCGTGGACATAGGTGTTCAGGCCCACCCAACAGTAGCACACGTTTAGTGGTAGCTGGTGGGGATCCCCAGCTCCACAAGCTAAAAACCTCCCCCTGATGGTAATGAAAACGCTACTCTCCTTCTTACTGTCACCTGCTCATACTCAGTCTTCAGTGCAAGCCTGCTGCAGACTATCAAGGTGGAAAGAAGCGTTTTCTCGCCAGCTGAGATATTTTTTTTTGGTGGTGGTGTGGGTGGGGGGAGGGGAGAACACTTAGTGCCCACCCACTTCTTGCCTAGGCCCACCCAAAATCTATTGTCTGGCTACGCCCCTGGTGTGGAGCCAAATGATGGAGCTCCGGGCAGAACAACATGTCATCAGAGAGGCCTTTGCACATCTGGACTCACTTCTCCATGCTTCAGCAGATGTAGGCGAGCCCAGGGACAGTTAAGATATTGTGGGAAGGCACTGGGACTGTCTCCTATCTGGGTTTTGGTTGGGCATTTGTCTATTTTGGGGGGTGGGGGTTGTTAATCATGCAAAAGTTTAATACACCTCATTCATGTTTTCTCAAAAGTATTATTAGTTTATTTGATGTCTTTGAATTACATTCCAGACACTCTGTCCTGTATACATACAGTGTTCCTCACGGAATCACTCATCAACACAGACCCTGCATGTCACAGTGTGGCATCAACTGCAATGACTAAGTTAACTTAGCCTCACACCAGGTTTGGGAGGATCATCAAACATAAGCTGGAAACATAATACATGGTCCTTGAGAAGTGCCTGAATAAATGATCTGTTTCACCTCAAGATGGAGGTACAATACATAGCTCATGGCCAGTACAGTTACAGTAGTGGTCACATGTAGAACATGAGATGTGTACAACCTGATAGGCAAGTATAATATTTGGATGAGGGCCCACAAGGAGCAGGCACTGGCAGCTCCTTGTGACTCTGGGCAAGTCACTTAACCCTCCATTGCCCCAGGTACAAATAAGTACCTGTATATAATATGTAAGCCGCATTGAGCCTGCTATGAGTGGGAAAGCGAGGGGTACAAATGTAAGAAAAATAAAAAATTACCCACCTTATTGCATCACCCTTTCAGCAGTTCAACCTGAAAGCAAGGATTCAGCCTTCATATTATCCACACTTTGCGCCCTTTAATGGACGCTCAAGAGAGTCTTCCAGTGAGAATACTGTGATAAACAGTACTATGGCTGCTCCCCTACTCCCGACTCTAAGGTGACCCCCCCCCCCCCACCCTCAACCCCTTCTTGGTGAGAGACACTTCCAGGACTCCAGTTACATGTCATGCAGCCTGTGGCAGAAATGAACTAGGTGGTCAGCAGCAGCTCCCCTGGAATATGTAACATCTGGAGCTGCATTTTATACAGATTATATTCACATTGCAGCACATTGGAAATGATCCAAGAGAACATGCTGCATATAACAAAGCTCTAGCACTGGGTTGCATGGAGGTAGAGCTTTATAAGTGGGTCTGTAGGATCCTTAACAAATGGGGGCAAGCAAATGGCTACTAGAGAAACATTTGTCATGTTGTACATTACAGCATATTTACCATCTGCTACAGATGCAAACCATATAAAAACATGTCACAGTGTATATAATTGCACAATATTGATATTCTGAAATGCTAAATTGATATCTCACGGCAGGGCAACAGAAGAACAGTAACCCTTTTGGTCAAACAGACCTAACAGTCACAACAAGGGTGACAAAAGAAGGGACAGCAGCTGATGATGTCACAATTATCACCTTTATTAACCATCCAAGACTCGACACGAGTCGTGTTTCAGCCCACAAAGGCCTTCCTCAGGAGTCTAAAAACACATATATAAAAAACTGAATATAATGTAAACTCTACAACACTGTGTCTATATAAATGGTTTTTTGAGTGTTGTACAGTTTACTTTATATCCATTTTTTTATATATGTGTTTTTAGACTCCTAAGGAAGGCCTTTGTGGGCTGAAACATGACTCTTGTCGAGTCTTAGATGGTTAATAAATTTGATATCGCATCCGTATGTGTCAGAACAAATAGGTTGGCCCACTTGTAAGACTCTGATGCCTCAGTCAGTCAAATGGCCGTCCAACATATTTTCAAACATGGTCGGCCAACCCACATGGTCATTCACAGCTGGGAATAATTTTGAAAAGATGGATGTCCACATTGTCAATGGCCAAATGACAGTGGTGTGAATGGCCAGACATTGCACAGAGAGATGTCCAAAAACATATTTTAGAAGATTGCCTGGACCTTCTGTTGTTTGGTTCACAATAGCAAGCAGAAAGGAGGCACGTACTCACAAAGACAGCATCACCTCTGAGGAGGTTGCATTACTAGTCAGGAAGGTACTGGGACACCAACACAACCTGTTTGTAAGGGCTAGCCAATGGATAAGCACATATAGGAAACAACATGAATGGGTGGCCATCTGCCACCGCCTTAATGCTGTGTTTATTGATAAATAGAATTCTCTCTCTCTGAGGTTCTAGATAGTATTGCTCTTAAAACGGAGAAACGGGTAGAGCTCAAAGAACTAATCCTTGGTTTGATGATTTATTTATTTATTTGTTGCATTTGTATCCCACATTTTCCCACCTATTTGCAGGCTCAATGTGGTTTACATTATGCCATAATGGTGATCACCATTTCCGGAATGAGAAATACAAAGTGGTATTGCATTAAAGTTCATAAGTGACAGAGTAAATTAAGCAGTCAGGTATAGAGAGTTCATTACCGGAATGAGAACTAAAGTGGTATTGCTTTAAAGTTCATTAGTGACAAAGTATATAAGCAATCGATTATAGAGAGTTCGATTTTGTCCAGTTCTGGTATAAGTTTCGTTGTCTGGTGTTTAGGATGGATCATTGTGGTATGCCTTTTTGAACAGGTTGGTTTTTAGTGATTTCGGAAGTTTGTTAGGTCGTGCATTGTTTTTATGACGTTTGGTAGTGCATTCCATAGTTGCGTGCTTATGTAGGAGAAGCTGGATGCATATGTTGATTTATATTTTAGTCCTTTGCAGCTGGGGTAGTGGAGATTCAGGAATGTGCGTGCTAACCTTTTTGTGTTCCTGGTTGGTAAATCTATGAGGTCTGACATGTAGAACGGGGCCTCGCCGTGAATGATTTTATGAACCAGGGTGTAAATTTTGAATGCAATATATTCTTTAAGTTGGAACCAGTGTAGTTTTTCTCTTAGGGGTTTGGCGCTTTCGTATTTCGTTTTTCCAAATATGAGTCTGGCTGCTGTGTTTTGGGCAGTTTGGAGTTTCTTTATGATTGTATCGCTCCATGGTGCGACCGCACCTGGAGTATTGTGTTCAGTACTGGTCTCCGTATCTCAAAAAAGATATAGTAGAATTGGAAAAGGTACAGCGAAGGGCGACGAAAATGATAGTGGGGATGGGACGACTTTCCTATGAAGAGAGGCTGAGAAGGCTAGGGCTTTTCAGCTTGGAGAAGAGACGGCTGAGGGGAGATATGATAGAAGTGTATAAAATAATGAGTGGAATGGATCGGGTGGATGTGAAGCGACTGTTCACGCTATCCAAAAATACTAGGACTAGAGGGCATGAGTTGAAGCTACAGTGTGGTAAATTTAAAACGAATCGGAGAAAATTTTTCTTCACCCAACGTGTAATTAGACTCTGGAATTCATTGCCGGAGAACGTGGTACGGGCGGTTAGCTTGACGGAGTTTAAAAAGGGGTTAGATAGATTCCTAAAGGACAAGTCCATAGACCGCTATTAAATGGACTGGAAAAATTCCTCATTTTTAGGTACAACTTGTCTGGAATGTTTTTACGTTTGGGGAGCGTGCCAGGTGCCCTTGACCTGGATTGGCCACTGTCGGTGACAGGATGCTGGGCTAGATGGACCTTTGGTCTTTCCCAGTATGGCACTACTTATGTACTTATGTACTTATTTGTTCTTTGCATCCGGCATAGATGGCATTGTAGTAATCTAGGTGGCTTAGCACCATTGATTGTACCAGGCTGCGGAATATTTCCCTTGGGAAGAAATGTTTTACTCTTTTGAGTTTCCACATTGAATGGAACATTTTCTTTGCTGTATTTTTCGCATTGCTTTCTAGTGTGAGATTTCGGTCAATTGTAACTCCGAGAATTTTCAGGCTATCTGAAACAGGGAGAGTGTAGTCTGGGGTGTTTATAGTGGTGGGTTTGTTCGTGTTATATTGTGATGAGTTTTAGTTGAAATGCATCCGCCCATGAGTTCATGATTTGGAGGCTGTGTTTGATTTCATTTGTGATTTCTGTTAGATCATGTTTGAACGGGATGTAGATCGTGACATCGTCTGTGTAGATGTAAGGATTAAGGCCTTGGTTGGATAGTGATTTGGCTAGAGGTGTCATCATTAGGTTGAAAAGGGTCGGTGAAAGCAGTGATCCTTGGGGTACTCCACATTCTGGTTTCCATGGTGATGATGTATTCGAATTTGATATCACTTGGTATGTCCTTGCGGTTAGGAAACCTTTGATCCAATTAAGTACGCTTCCTCCAATCCAGAAGTATTCTAGGATGTTTAATAGTATTTTATGGTTTACCATGTCGAGCGCGTTGGACATGTTGAATTGTAGGAGAAGTACACTATTGCCAGTTGCAATTGCTTGTTTGAATTTGGTTAGGAGAGTGATTAGTACTGTTTCGGTGCTGTGGTTGGATCAAAATCTTGATTGTGATTCATGTAGTATTGAGAATTTGTTTAGGTAGTCGGTAAACTGCTTAGTTACCATACTTTCCATTAGTTGGACCGCCAGAGGGATGGATGCTACCGGGCGGTAGTTGCTTATGTCTACAGAAACAACTGGAACAACTCTGGCAGAAATCAAAATTGATTGGGGATAGATTATAATAGAGAAAGGCAGTTGAAACATCTAATAGGGAAAGAAAGCTTTTTTAAATAGTTAACTATAATATAAAACCATCTGAAGTGTTTCAGAGGGCTGGGCAGCTGTCTTCTTCTGCACAGATGCTGGCAGACTATTTTAAAGGAAAAGTAAGTAAGTTCCAAACTGAAATAGTTCAATACAAATTATTTCTAATACTTTCATCCCTGTGGAGAGATATTAGTTAGACTTAAAAAAATTTTTATTTGGATGATTTGCTTCCTTTGTTTAATTGATAGCTCCTTTTACTGTTTGCTGGACACCTGTCCCTCCTATTTGATGAGAACAGCCCCAAATTGAATTCAGATATTTTTTTTCTTACATTTGTACCCTGCACTTTCCCCACTCATAGCAGGTTCAATGCCGCTTACATATTACTACTACTTAATATTTCTAAAGCGCTACTAGGGTTACGCAGCGCTGTACAATTTAACATGGAAAGACAGTCCCTGCTCAAGGAGCTTACAATCTAAAAGACAGGTGTACAATCTAAAGACAAGTGTACAATCTAAAAGACAGGTGTAAATCTAGAGACAAGTGTACAATCTAAAAGACAAGTGTAGAGTCGATCTGATGGGACATACTATATTTCTCGAAAGGTTAGGTGCATTGAAGAGGTGAGTTTTATGCAGAGATTTGAAGATGGGTAGGGAGGGGGCTTGGCGTAGGGGTTGAGGAAAATTGTTCCAGGCATAGGGTGAGGCAAGGCAGAATGAGCGGAGCCTGGAGTTGGCAGTGGTGGAGAAGGGTACTGAAAGGAGGGATTTGTCCTGTGAGCGGAGGTTACGGGTGGGAACATAGGGGGAGATGAGGGTAGAGAGGTAGTGAGGAGCCGCAGACCGGGTGCATTTGTAGGTAAGGAGGAAAAGCTTGAATTGTATGCAGTATCTGATCGGAAGCCAGTGAAGTGACTTGAGGAGAGGGGTGAAATGAGTATATCGGTTCTGGCGGAATATAAGACGTACGGCAGCGTTCTGAACGGATTGAAGGGGGGAATAGATGGCTAAGTGAGAGGCCGGTGAGGAGTAAGTTGCAGTAGTCAAGGCGAGAGGTAATGAGAGCGTGGAGGAGAGTTCGTGTGGTGTGCTCAGAAAGGAAAGGGCGAATTTTGCTGATGTTGAAGAGGAAGAAGCGACAGGTTTTGGCAGGTTATATACAGGTACTTATTTGTACCTGGGGCAATGGAGGGTTAAGTGACTTGCCCAGAGTTACAAGGAGCTGCCTGTGCCTGCAGTAGGAATCAAACGCAGTTCCCCAGGACCAAAGTCCACCACACTAACCACTAGGCCACTCCTCCACTGGATCAATGCTTATCTGGTTTCAGGTAAATTTCCAACAAATGAAGGAAATGTGGAGGGGCATAATCGAACGTTGCCGGCCAAATAGATTGCTGGCAATCTATGTGGGCGGCGGTGCTACAGCTGGCCGGAACCGTATTATCGAAAAAGATGGCCGGCCATCTTTTTTGTCGATAATATAGTTTAGCCCGGCCAAATGCCGTGGAGTTCGCCGGGTTTGAGAAGGCCGGGTTTGTTTTTCAGCGATAATGGAAAGTTATGTCGGCCATCTCAAACTCCGGCCAAATTCAAGGCATTTGGCCGTGGGAGGAGCCAGCATTTTTAGTGCACTGGCCCCCCTGACATGCCAGGACATCAACCAGCCACCCTAGGGGTCACTGCGGTGGACTTCAAAAAAGCTCCCACGTGCATAGCTCCCTTACTTTGGGAGCTGAGCCCCCCAACAACCCCCCAAACCCACTACCCACAAATGTACTGCACCCACTAAAATTGCTCCAGGGACCTACATACAGCCTCTAGGACTTATTGCTGCTGTATAACTTTGGCACACCAGTTCACACCTGAAGACTAATCTCTCTGAAAAAGTCCTTTCTTGAAATAACCACGTTTACTCACAGTTAACTGCAGATCAGAGGTTGTGCCCCACTGGCAAAGAGTCCCCTGGTACTAAGATTAGCAGTAGGTCAGAGCTGGCACGATGGTGTACAATGCCCTCTTTCAGCACCATTCAAAGTAAGAACTACGTTCTCTAACGTGGGTAACACAGGAAAGGGAACTAAAACTGGCTTACAAAAATGGCCACTACCGCATGGACTACAACAGGAAACAAAACAGGGCACACTCTGACCCAGTTAGCAGGGGGGAAAAGCACCATGGGAGTAGAGCCCAGTACTCTACACCCACCACAATGCATTGCTAATGTGACTCTGCAAGGCACCTAACAGAAACGGTGTCACACTCACCCGAGAGCCACATCGCAACCAGGGAAAGGCTGTCGGAGGATACAACACATTCTGCTGTCATGGAGGTGGGTACGGCATTTGAGGCTGGCATACAGGCTGGCATATTTTTTTAGTATGGAAGGGGATTGGTGACCACTGGGGGAGTATGGGGAGGTCATCCCCCATTCCCTCCAGTGGTCATCTGGTCAGTTGGGGCACCTTTTTGAGCCTTGGTCGTGAAAATAAAAGGACCAAGTAAACCCGGCGAAATACTGCTTAACGCCGCTTTTTTTTTCCATTATCGGCGAAAGCCGGCCATCTGGTAGCCACGCCCATGCCCGCCCATGTCCCGCCTTCGCTAATCTACCGACATGCCCCCTTGAACTTTCACTGGCGAAGCGACGGGAAAGCGGCGATGCTTTCAAAAATGCCGCTTTCGATTATACTGATTTCGCCGCTTTTAAGAAATCGCCGGCCATCTCCTGATGTGTGTCGGAAGATGGCCGGCGATCACTTTCGATTATAAGCTGGATAGTGTTAAATCCTATTATAAAAAATAATAATGCATGCATTATAGATATAACTAATTACCAGCCTCTTGTATCCATTCCCCTATTTGTTAAGATTATGGAGGGATTAGTAACAAAGCAGTTGAATGATATTAGTTTATGATGTATTTTATGATTCCCAGTCTGGCTTTTGGAAGTGCTTTAGCACAGAAACAGTGCTCGGTGCTTTATTAGCAGAGGGTAGTCTACTCTTGGGCAAAGGCCTAAGGGTTATTATATCACAATTTGACCCCTCCTGCGCTTTTGATCTGGTGGATCACCGTTTGCTGTTGGAAATTCTGGATCGGCTTGGTGTTGGAGGTAATGTTTTATCTTGGTTAGAGGGTTTACTTATCTCTAGGGTATACAGAGTGAAATTTAAGGGGTCCCGTTCTGAGTCACGGAGAGCAACTTGTGGTGTTCCGCAGGGCTCTCTTTTATTGCCAATCTTGTCCAATGTATTAGGCCAAGTTTTAAGCTCTGCCAGTTTAAAGATTTTTAGTTATGCAGACGACATGAACTTACTACTTCCTGTCTCTCAGACAGAAGAGATCACTGCAATCAGAATAAGAGATTGTATTTATCTCCTTGAAATCTGGATCAAAACTCATGGCCTAAAGCTTAATAAGGAAAAAAACAGATTCTTTTGTTAGGACAATCTACTAATATATGGAATGATAATGTGTTGTAGTTAAGTAGTTCACACTTCACTTTTGAAGAGAACATTAGCATCCTTGGCATCACTGTATCAGGAACTTTGTCATTAGACTCACAGGTGAATTTGTTCATTAAGAAATCATTTTTGCTGATGAGAAACTTAGGAGAGTAGGCAATTGCTTTGATACCTGTACTTTTAGATTGGTGGTTCAAAGCCTACTTCCTTTGCTGGATTATAGTAACACCATTTATGCAGGCTGTAAAGAAGGCCTTCTGAGGAAGGTTCAGATTATCCAAAATACAGCTGTGCACTTAATTTTTTCTGCTTATAAATATAATAATGTTTCTCCTTTGTTGCGGGACCTCCACTGGTTACCAGTGGAGGCTCGAAATCGATTTAAGCTTTGCATAATCGTTCATAAGATTCTTTATGTATTAATTCAAAAATATTTGCTTGGTTGGTTTCAAATGGCCAACAAAGACAAAGGCCTTTGAGACAGCTTACTACTTCACTATTCCAGTCCTAGTAAATTGAAAAATAAGACCATTTACTCTGCTAGCTTTATGTATTATGCCCCTTTGTTATGCAATTCCCTTCCTACACAATTGAGAAAAATTCAGAGTTTCTTTGATTGTATGAAAGCTCTGAAAACATTTCTTTATAATGGTTTTATAATGAGAGTTAACTTTCTTTCTTTATATTAACACTAGTAAAAAAGGCCCGTTTCTGACACAAATGAAACGGGCGCTAGCAAGGTTTTCCTCGGAGTGTGTATGTTTGGGAGAGTGTATGTGACAGTGACTGTGTGAGAGACAGAGTGAAAGTGTGAGTGTGTGTGTGTGAGAGAGAGAGTGAGTCTGGGTGTGATTGTGTTTGTGAGAGAGTGTGTGTGTGAGAATGAGAGTGTGTGCAAGTGTGTATGTGAGACACAGTGTGAGAGAGAGTGTGTGTGTGTGTGCGAGAGAGAGAGAGAGTGTGTGTGAGACACAGATTCTCTGTGAGAGTGAGTGTATGAGACCAAGCGAGTGTATGAGTGACTGTGTGGCACATAGAGAGTGAATGTGATACAGTGTGTGACAGAGTGTGTGAGAGTGAGAGTCAGAAAGACATTGTATATGAGAGAGAGAGTGTGAGCCCTGCCCTCCCAATCCATGCCCATCTGTCCCTTGCCCCCTCCATTCATCCTTTTCCAGCAATTCCCCTCTCTCCCTGAGCCCTGCCCTCCCAATCCATGCCCATCCATGCTCCTCTGTCACCTGCCCCCTCCATTCATCCCTATCCAGCAATTCCCCTCTCTCCCTGAGCCCTGTCCTGCAATCCATATCCATCCATGCCCATCTGTCCCCTCCATTCATCCCTATCCAGCAATTCCCCTCTCTCCCTGAGCCCTGCCCTCCCAATCCATGCCCATCCATGCTCCTCTGTCACCTGCCCCCTCCATTCATCCCTATCCAGCAATTCCCCTCTCTCCCTGAGCCCTGTCCTGCAATCCATATCCATCCATGCCCATCTGTCCCCTCCATTCATCCCTTTCCAGCAATTCCCCTCTCTCCCTGAGCCCTGCCCTCCCAATCCATGCCCATCCATGCTCCTCTGTCACCTGCCCCCTCCATTCATCCCTATCCAGCAATTCCCCTCTCTCCCTGAGCCCTGTCCTGCAATCCATATCCATCCATGCCCATCTGTCCCCTCCATTCATCCCTTTCCAGCAATTCCCCCTCTCCCTGAGCCCTGCCCTCCCAATCCATGCCCATCCATGCTCCTCTGTCCCCTGCCCCCTCCATTCATCCTTTTTCAGCAATTCCCCTCTCTCCCTTCCATGACCCCCCCTCGCGTCCATGCTCCTCTCTCTCCCATGTCCCAGCCTGGCCAGCCCTCTTTCCCCCCCCCCTTCGCATCCATGCCCCCCCTTCGCATCCATGCTGTCGTTTCTCCCCTGCCCTCCCGCTCCCATTGTTCAACTTTACTGCCCACCCTCTTCTCTCCCCCCAACATCCCTTTTCTTTTTTTTTTCTTTTTAAATTTTATCTTCGTGGCGGTTCCGGCAGCGCAGCGTCAGGGAAGGAGGCGGCGCTCCCTCCCAACGTCTAGCCTTCCCTTCGCTGTGTTCCGCCTTCTTATGACGTCATCCTTGACGTCAGAAGAAGGCGGAACACAGCGAAGGGAAGGCTAGAGACGTCGGGAGCGCCGCCTCCTTCCCTGACGCTGCGCTGCCGGAACCGCCACCACGGAGGTAAATCTAATATAATAAAATGCACCGTGCGTGGGTGCGATCCGTTTGTTTTTTTTTTTTGCCGCCCTCGACGTCATGACGTTTGACGCGAGGGCGGGCCAGAGACGGCTGGCTGGCTTCACACCATGAATCCACGAACCCTACAGGGAGTGTTTGAGTGACTTCAGAACGTTGTCTTCAGAACGTTCACGGTGCGTTTTATTATATTAGATGAATTAACTGAATGGTTGTTAACTTGCAGGGCTTGCCTACTTGCTTCTTGTTGTGATTTGCACTGAACTCTATGGGTAGATGCAGAATATAGGAAGTAAAGTAAAGTATACCACAATAACAGGGACACAGAGGACCTAAAAAGGTAATGGAGAGAAGTCCAGGGCTGCAGCTAGACTCCAAGAAAGCCAAGAGGACATGCTGACAGCTATTGATTGACTCAACCTATAGAAAGTGGATGAAGAAAATGTCCCTTATGTTTTGGACATCCATCTGGCAAGACAGGGCTGTCTACTTTCCGAATAGTGTTTTTAAAATAATCACCAATATCTCTTGCAATAGGAATCCACATTACCTACTGGAAAATGGAAAATTTCAGAAGTGACTCTGTAAAAGGAAAGAATTTTTAAAAATAGGTAAGTTTACAGAAACAGAATTAATATTTGAAAATTAGAAGCGACACTGATTTAGTGAAACATACCTAATATTTGTGCTGCTGAAAGAAACCTGTGAAAAGAAAGGTTGCGTTAGCAATATGAAAACTTGTTCAGTTCTACAATGTTTTATTTTTGAAAGTTCTTAATATAAAGGTATTGTTTGTAAATTTTACCTGAATTGGCTAACACTATTGTATAATTGTTTGTTTTTTTGTGACAAACTATATTGTAATCAGTGCTAGAAATACACCAGAGGACTTGAACTCTTATTTATCCATACAATAACATCTAAGCACTCAATCGCATAGTATTTTACCACCTAGAACTGTAAATTTCTACAAACTGAATTCTGGTTTATTGTAACATTTGCATCAGTGTTCTTTCCTCCTTACCTCTAGGAGCAATGCTGATGAAAATGGTTAAAAAGAAGCTAAAAGGATCACATGCAAAAGTCAGGACATTAAATCAGGCATGGACATTGTTTAAACATACCATCTTGGAAGCCCAGACCAGATGCATTCCACATATTTATGAAGGTGGAAAGAAGAGAAAATGACACCCAGCATGGTTAAAAGATGACAGGAAAGACGGTATTACAGCCAAAAGAATATCCTTCAAAGAATGGAAAAGGAATCTAAATGAAGAAAATAATCAACATAAGCACTGTCAAGCCTGATAAAAAGCATAGATAAAAAAGACTAAAAGAGAATATGAAGAGAAACTTGCTGCAGAGGCAAAAACTCACAGAAACAACTTTTTCAGGTATATCAGAAGCAGAAAGCCTGCAAGGGAACCTGTGGGACCATTAGATCATGAAGGAGCAAAAGGGACACTCATGGAGGACAAGGCCATAGCGGAGAAACTGAATGAATTCTTTGCTTCAGTCTTTACAGAAGAAGATGTAAGAGATCTACCTGTACCAGAAATGGTTTTCAAGGGTGATGATGCAGAGGAAATGAAAGAAATATCGGTGAACCTGGAAGACGTACTGAGCTAAATTGACAAAGAGTAGTAAATCACCTGGACCAGATGACATGAATCCAAAGGTACTAAAAGAACTCAAACATGAAATTGCTGATCTGCTATTAGTATTCTGTAACCTGTCATTAAAGTCATCCATAGTACCTGAAGATTGGAGGGTGGCCAGTGTGACACCAAATTTTTTAAAGGGTTCCAGTGTGATCTGGGAAATTACAGACTGGTAAGCCTGATGTCAATGCCAGGTAAAATAGTGAAACTATAATAAAAAATAAAATTACAGAACACATAAATAAACATGGTTTAATGGGACAGAGTCAGTATGGTTCAGCCAAGGGAAGTCTTGTCTCAACAATCTGCTTCATTTTTTTGAAGGCATAAATAAACATGTGGATAATGGTGAGCTGGATTGTGTATCTAGATTTTCAGAAAGCTTTTGACAAAGTTTCTCATGACAGACTCCTGAGAAAATTAAAAAATAATGGGATAGGAGGCATTGTCATTCTGTGGATTAGGAATTGGTAACTGGACAGAAAACAGAGGGTAGGGTTAACCCCCAGATTCTATATAGTGAAACTTAAGTTGTGCATGCAAATACAGTTATTTGTGTGTGCAATTTAATTAGTTAACAAGCCAATTAGTGCTGCTAATTGCTAATTAACAAGCAACGGATTCACTCTGGTTATGTCCTCCCTCTGTTATTCACCTTAGTGTCACCTGCTCTACTGCTACTAGTTATACCGGACCTCAACTTTGAAATACACTCCCTGTTGAACTCTGTATGGAACCCTCCCATGAGAAGTTCAAAGCAGTATTGAAAACCCACCTCTTTGCAACTGCTTAGTCCTTAAATCTGTAGTAATGTATGTGTACTTTCTTCTTTAACACAGTTAATTGGTTTTACTGTAAACTGCATAGAAGCAAACTTGGCCCTCTGTAAATAAATAAATAGAATTTACACACACAACTGACGGATAGACGTGAATCACTTGTTTGCTCTTTCCAAAAATATTAGGATTAAGGAGCAGCAATGAAGCTACAAAGTAGTAAATTTAAAATGAATCAGAGAACATGTTTCTTCACTCAATGTGTAATTAAACTCTGGAATTTGAGAATGTAGTAAAAGCAGTTAGCTTAGCAAGGTTTAAAAAAGGTTTGGATGGCTTCCTAAGGGAAAAGTCCATAGATCATTATTAAAATGGACTTGGGGAAAATCTACTGCTTATTTCTAGGATAAGCAGCTTAAAATGTATTGTACTTTTCTGGGATCTTGCCAGGTATTTGTGACCTGAATTGGCCATATCCTTTTGATATGATTGTGTTTGCTTGTGCTCAGGTATTAATTTAGGGACATAGACTGTAGAAGTCCACCTTTCTCTGTCCTTCTGTTCCAACTACTGGAGTTGCTGTCAAAGCCCACTCCAGCCTATCCAAGTCCATCTTATCATTTGTGGGACACAGACCATAAACGTCTGCCCGGCACTGTCATCATTTTCCAAATTACTGGAGCTTCCATTGAAGCTCTCTCTAGCCCATCCTACAACCAGATTGCTATATGCGGGACTCAGACTGTACAAGCCCTCCCATCACCGGCCATAGTTGATACAGCCAGAGTTGCCATCTAAGCATCACTTGACATACAAACATATACAACCCTTTACGTTTTGTCTTTTATACCATTCATTTTCTAATTAGAGATCCTCTGTGTTCATCCCACATCTTTTTGAATTCCCCTACAGTTATTTCTCCACCACCTGCCTTGGAAGGGCATTCCAGGCATCAACCACCTTCTCCATGAAAAATAATTTTCTGACATTACTCCTGAGTCCACCACCCCCCCACAACCTCAATTCGTGTCCTCTAGTTTTACCAATGAAGAACCTGGAAGAGATACCACCACTCCACCCTATCAAATGCTTTTCAGCATCTATTGATAGGGCAACAATGGGCAAAAATAGATGCTATGGAGGATGTTTACTTATCATTTCTACTACTAATTATCATTTCTATAGCGCCACTAGACGTACACAGCGCAGTACACTTGAACATGAAGAGACAGTCCCTGCTCGACAGAGCTTACAATCTAATTAGGACAGACAAACAAGAGATAAGGGAATATTAAAGTGAGGATGATAAAATAAGGGTTCTGAACAAGTGAACAAGGGTTAGGAGTTAAAAGCAGCATAAAAAAGGTGGGCTTTTAGCTTAGATTTGAAGACGGTCAGAGATGGAGCTTGATGTACCAGCTCAGGAAGTCTATTCCAGGCATATGGTGCAGCAAGATAAAAGGAATGGAGTCTGGAGTTAGCAGTGGAGGAGAAGGGTGCAGATAAGAGAGATTTACCCTATTGTTTCTTTTGTAATGCCGAATCTGTGTGCTCTCTCTAGGCAGAATTTGCCTAGAAAGAGTATGGCCTAGGAGAAATCTGGGATCTGAAGCCTCTTTATTATTGACCATCCCAGGTACCTCAATGATCCAATTAACAGTTACTAGGGATTGTGATCTTTTTTTGGCGTGGTCCCGCTTTATGGAACCAGCTCCCTTTGGAGCTGAGGGAGGAAAAAACATTCAGATGCTTTCAGGCGTGTTTGAAAACGTATTGTTTTTCAAATGGCTTTCGGATTATCTTAAATGGGTCATAGGGACTCTGCAGTGAGTTTAAGTATGTTTGTTATTGTATTTTAAGGGGGTTTGGGGGGCTCTTTGGGGAGGAAGGTATCTTTTCTATTGTATTGGTGTTCCTTTCCTTTTAAACTTTTATTGTAAACCACTTTGATGGATGGGAAAGGTGGTATATTAAGATTTCTTAAACTATTAATTTTCCTAGGTGTTCTGGGAGTTGTATTTCCTTACTGTAATTCATCTTCATTTTAGGATCTGGATGAGCTAATTAAGAACCCTATGTATTAAAGTGCAAAGGCAACTGACTCACTCCAAGAGTCTGGAGAACTATGGGAGCAGGGACAATCACCACTTCTGTCCTGCAGGCATGGGCGTAGTTTTTTTGGGGGGCGAGGGGGGCATTGCCCCCCCAAAATGCACGGCCGGCGCAACTTGGCTGCAGGCAGCTCTCAGTCTCCTCTGTCCGCCCTCAGCTCCCCGACAACCCTCCTCTCCATTCCTGCCACACTGCATTTAAACCATTTATTTTAAGTTGCAGCGACGGCAGTGAAAAAAACAGCACAGCAGGCTCGCCTCCAGCCTTTGCCTTTCCTTTCAGTGTTCAGTCCTTGCAGAAACAGGAAATACATCATCAGAGGAAGGCGAGACACTGAGAGGGAAGGGAATGGCTGGAGGTGAACCTGCTGTGTTGTTTTTTTTTTTTTCACTGTGACTTAAAATAAAAGGTTTAAACGCAGGGCAGCATGAATGGAGAGGAGGGCTGTCGGGGAGCTGAGGGCAGGCAGGTGGGGCTGGGTTGGAACTCGAACTCGGGACTGAAAAGGTGGGGCTGAGGCAAGTCACTGGACAAGGGTGGGAGGGGAGGATAGGGAGCAAAGGAGAATCGTTGGACATGGATAGGAGGGGAGGGGCAGAGAAGAATCGCTGGACATGGATGGGAGGGCAAGGGAGACAGGAGAATTGCTGGACATGAATGGATGGAGGGGACAAGGGAGAGAGGAAATTTGCTGGATATGGATGGAGGAGAGGGCAGGGGAGACTGGAGAGTTGCTGTACATGGATGGATGGAGGGGAGGGCAGGGGAGAGAGGAGAGTTGCTAGACATGGATGGATGTAGGGCAGGGAAGACAGGAAGAAGATGCACATGGATGGAGGGGAGGGAAGAGAGGGGAAATGTTTCAGCAAGGATGGATGGAAGGAAAGACAAAGGAAGTAGATGCACATGAATGGAGGGGAAGAGAGAGAGGAGACATGATGGCCATAGATGGAGGGGAGGGAAGACAGAGAAAGTAGATACACATGGATGGAGGGGAGGGGAGTGAGGAGAAATGCTGGATATGGATGGAGGGAAAACTGCTGAATTTAAGTGCTGGATCGGAACACTTTGAGGGCAGATGCTGAAACTGGAGGAAGGATAGGGATAGGGCCACAGATGTTAGACAGGACACATAAGGACACAGGAGGATGGTGTACTTGGTGAGAGAAAAAATATCAAATGAAAAGAAGACACCATAAAACAGAAGACACTGGGACCAAAGCGAATAGAAAAACTAAATGCTCAGACAACAAAGGTAGAAAAAAGTATTTTATTCCGAATTTATTAATTGGAATATGTCAGCTTTTGGAAATGTGCATCTGTGATATTTTGCATGTAAGTTTCAATTTTTCTAGTATTGCTGCATGCCAAGTCTGACTTCTTGAGGTAACTTTCCAGTTCAGTATTTTGCCTTCATATTTTTTGATTTCTAGTTCCTTGTGTCATATCTGTTGTGTCATGTGTTTTTCATGTGTGATCAAGGTGCAGTATTCTGCTAACGTAGTATTTGCAGCCCTTTTTGTTTTGTTTTTTTCATTAGGTAGTGTATTGGTGTTTTAGAGCCCGGTGTAATTAGAATGCTGTCTTTCCATGCATAAGGTTGTAGCTCGTCCTAACCTTGTAATTAGTGCTGTTATGGTAACCTTGTCACCTCTCATTTAGACTACTGCATTCTGCTTCTTGCTGGCCTTCCACTTAGTCACCTCTCCCCTCTCCAATCGGTTCAAAATTCTGCTGCCCGTCTTGTCTTCTGCCAGGGTCGCTTTACTCATACTACCCCTCTCCTCAAGTCGCTTCACTGGCTCCCTATCTGTTTTCGCATCCTGTTCAAACTTCTTCTACTAACCTATAAATGTACTCACTCTGCTGCTCCCCAGTATCTCTCCACACTCGTCCTTCCCTACACTCCTTTCCCTGCACTCCGCTCCATGGATAAATCTTTCTTATCTGTTCCCTTCTCCACTACTGCCAACTCCAGACTTCGCGCCTTCTGTCTCGCTGCACCCTACGCCTGGAATAAACTTCCTGAGCTCCTACGTCTTGCCCCATCCTTGGCCACCTTTAAATCTAGACTGAAAGCCCACCTCTTTAACATTGCTTTTGACTCGTAACCACTTGTAACCACTCGCCTCCACCTACCCTCCTCTCCTCCTTCCTGTACACATTAATTGATTTGATTTGCTTACTTTATTTTTTGTCTATTAGATTGTAAGCTCTTGGAGCAGGGACTGTCTTTCTTCTATGTTTGTGCAGCACTGCGTACGCCTTGTATCGCTATAGAAATGCTAAATAATAGTAGTAGTAGTAGTAGTAGTTTTTGCACAAGTTTGTGTATAGTGTTTTGGAGTGGAGAGATTGTGTGTTGACCTTACTGAGAGGGCACAAAAAAACATCAGAAAGTGTTTTTATGCCTAAATCATGACACACTACCTCTTGAAGGATCTACACAAGTTTGCGGATAGTGTTTTTGCAGGGGAGAGATTGTGTGTTGGCCTTACTGAGGTGGCACCAAAACATCAGAAAGGGTTTTAGAGCCTAAATCATAACACACTACTTCTTGAAGGATCTACGTACATATAGAGCCTATGCATTTCTTGTAGGAATATGTGAAAGACAAGTGCTGCATGCATTAACTGTCAACAATTCTATGAGCTATGATGTCATTGGATATAGTGTAATGTCTTGTGGGTGTGTCTGAGTCACTCTAGTTGCTCTGAGAGTGAGTCAGTCTGTGTCAGCATAAGATGGTGTTAGCAATCTCTCTTCAAGCTGTATGATAACCAACTGACAGAATTTCTGTATTCAGTAGTTTTACCATGTCTACTGCAAGTATGATGCAAATAGTTATCTGAAGAAACTGTAAGTAAACATCATTTTTGTTTGGAAGTTAAAGAAGAGAGAGTAATTGAATCTTTTATTCAAGAGTCTGTGTGAAAGAGAGAGAGAGAGAGAGAAGAACAAAAAAAAATGGGAGTTAACACTTCTAAAGCTCTGCTGCGTATGGGCTAAATCTGCTGAAGTAAAAGTCTATTTTTTTTTTCATTTCTCCCCATCATATTGGGTTATGGGCCCAGACCACTAAAATAAAAAAAAAAAAGAAAAACATTAAGACATTTTTTTTTATCTCTCCACACAAAAGACAAGATGGCAGCTGCACCATTACTATGTTCTCTCAAAGTGCCCCAACTGAATGAATATAACTATATTCAGTGGGAGATGAGATTTAAATGTATTATTGAAGCAAAGAAGCTAAATATATGTTTGGATCAAGTAAGAAATGCTGACAATTTTGAAGAATGGAATACTGCAGACTGTTATGTCAGAAGTATGCTATATGAAGCTCTGACAGAGAAACAGGCAATATTGATTGATGGAACAGACACCTCAAAAGAAATATTGCAAAAATTGAAAACCATGTATGGTACTTCATATACAAAACAACAGCGTATATGGTTATCAGAAATAATTCAATTGAAGTTGAATGACAAGAAAAAATGTAATGATCATATAACACATTTAATGTCATTATTTAAGAAGCTAGAATTATCGGGTATACCTATCTGCGATGCT
The DNA here is from genome assembly GCF_901765095.1 of Microcaecilia unicolor. Classification (NCBI taxonomy): domain Eukaryota; kingdom Metazoa; phylum Chordata; class Amphibia; order Gymnophiona; family Siphonopidae; genus Microcaecilia; species Microcaecilia unicolor. The sequence continues at coordinate 535,268,842 of NC_044031.1, forward strand.
TTAAAGAGAGCTTTTATGTTTACATCTCTGTCTAAAAGTTTTGAAGTATTCAGGACAGTGAATGAAGCAATTGAAGGACAATCTTTTGGACAGGCTGTCTCTAAGCTTAGACAAGAATGTATTATAACAGAGGAGATCTGTTCACCAAGAGAGATTAACCAGAATGAAACATTTTTCTCAGCAATGCATAGTAGGAGGCGGAGCTATAATGAAAAAAGCCTGCCCAGAAACAAGCTGATTTGCTATTCATGTGGTAAAGAGGGACATGTATCAAAATACTGTAACAAGAAAAACCACACCCCTTCTAGCTCATTTAAGCCAATGGAGAATAAGCATGGTCAAAGAAAAAATTATGACCATGACAACAGTAAGAATAAGAGCTGTATAATGACAGAAAAATCTTTTAATATAATGAAGAACACTTCAGATAAAAATAGTTGGATATTAGATTCTGGCAGCACAAAACATATAACCAATAATAAAGAATTTTTCACAGATATGAGACCAGAAGATGGTAGTCTTCACACAGCTAATGCTGGCTCAACAATGATCAAAGCAAAAGGAAATGGACATTTAAAATATATAGTATCAGATGGAGTAAAAAAAACTCTTGTAAAAGATGTCTTATATGTTCCACGAGCAGTTTGTAATATGCTCAGTGTATCAGCATTAGACAAGAAAGGTTTTTCAATTCATTTTGAAAATAGTAAATGTACAATTTCTGATGGTAATGAAATTTATGCTGAAGGTTATATGAATAACAATGTCTATAAGTTAAACATTACAGGTGAATCATCACATCTTATAAAAACAAAGAAGAATACAGAATGTAATCTTGAGACCTGGCATCGTCGAATGGGACACAGAGATCCAAAGGTGATCTTGAAGCTGCAAAGTAAGCAACTTGCAACAGGCATAAAAATAAGTGCCAGTAATGGTAAGATGGAAAAATGCATAGATTGTATTACTCAAAAGGGGGTAAGACCCTCATTTCCATCATATAAAGGAAAAAGAAGTAGTAAAATACTGGACTTGATACATAGTGACTTATGTGGACCATTTAATATTCCATCACTAGGGAATAACAAATATGCATTAATATTTGTGGACAATTTCTCTAGATACTGTATGGCCTATCTATTAAAAGAAAAGAATCAAGTTGCTGATATGTTAAAGAAGTTTGTAGCCTTGGTAAGCAATAAATTTGATAAAAAACCAAAGATTCTATAGACTGACAACGGTGGTGAGTTTACTTCACATACCATACAAACATTTCTAGAACAAGAAGGTATTCAGCACATAAAGACAGTTGCATATACACCAGAACAAAATTCTGTAGCTGAAAGAAAGTTCAGATCGCTTGTAGAAATGACAAGATGTATGCTATCTGATAGTAATCTTCCAAAGAGATTATGGGGAGAAGCAATTCTCACAGCAGTATACCTACAGAACAGACTACCTACAAAAGGGACTGATCGCACCCCACATGAAATGTGGCATAGTAAAAAACCAAATCTGTCACATATAAGAATATTTGGAAGTACAGCATATGCTCATGTGCCGAAACAGAAGAGAGATAAGCTGGATTCCACAACAGAAAAAGGAATTCTAGTGGGCTATGATTCAGGTCACAAAGGTTATAGAATTCTGAATCTAAACACTGGATTTGTTGGTGTAAAACACATCACATATTTTGATGAAAATAAAAAAATTGATAAAGACTGGAAAATTCCAAATGAACCTTATCATCCAGAATATGAAAAGAAACCAATAATCAATATCCTGGTGATTATAAACACTAACATACCAGAATTGTCTGATAATAATTTTTCTGATTCTAATGAGGAACAGGAAAATGAAATAGATACAGAAAGTGTTTATACTGAAGACAGTACCACTGATGAAGGGGAAATGATTGGAGATTGAATCTCGATCTCAGATGACACGGAGAGGTCAGACCAACAAAATGTCAGACGCTCATCCAGAGAAAATCGAGGTAATCCACCCCAAAGACTATCTTATTTAACAACTTCTGATGATGCACAAGAACCTTTAACTTGGGATGAAATTGATCAAATGTCTGAAAAAGAAGCAGAAGAATGGAAAAAAGCTGCACAAGATGAAATCGACGCGTTGCATAAAAACAAAACATGGAACTTAACTGAATTACCCCATGGCAAAAAGGCCATAGGATGCAAGTGGGTATTTAAGTTGAAAAGAAATGCACAAGGACAAGTAGAAAGATATAAAGCCAGACTGGTAGCAAAAGGTTATCTTCAAAAATATGGTGAAGATTATGATGAAGTATTTGCACCAGTAGTGAAACACACAACAATCAGAACTCTCCTAAGCATAGCTGTATCAAAGAAAATGCAAGTGAAACACATAGATGTTAAAACAGCATTTCTTCATGGAGATATATCTGAAGACTTGTATATGAAACAACCAGAAGGTTTCATAGATACAAATAACAGTCATTTAGTGTGTAAACTGAACAAAGGTTTATATGGTTTAAAGCAAAGTGCAAAATGGCTTCTTAAAACTAGTTTAAAAATGGAAACAGTTATTCCAAAAAAAGGTATCACCTTATTTTCTGTTTTCATTTTATTTGTTAATTTATAACGTAGCAATTGGAATACATTGGTTTTTAGAAATTTACACCTGCTCTCTTTTTATTTTCACAGTACAAAGGGACATGCGTCATTGTTTCTCTTTCTCTGGTGTTGCACTATATGCAGAGTCTAGCTTCTTGGAGGTTCAGTTTAATTTTTGTCTACATATTTCCATTTTTAGTTTATGGTTACTTATTTTATACTTCAGGGTCTACCTGTGTTCATGTGTGAAAAAGGCCTGGTATTCTGTTAACAATCAATGTCTATGTAGTATTGACCTATAGTAATTCAATTTGTTTAGTTTTCCAGTAGGTATATTGATGTTCTACTGATCACCGCAATGTTTAAGGTCCTGCCTTTTCCTAGGAAGGCCCTTGTGTCACCTTTGAAGTTACTACTACTACTACTACTTAACATTTCTAGAGCGCTACTAGGGTTACGCAGCGCTGTACAATTTAACAAAGAGAGACAGTCCCTGCTCAAAGAGCTTACAATCTAATAGACAAGTGAACGGTCATTGTAAGAATTGCTTTATATGTCTTGAACAATTTTGTAGGATTTTGTAATACTTTATAATATGCCTGTTACTGGATTTTGGATTTAGTTTATGCCTTTTTTAGTTGTAGCTCAATGTGAGTTACATTCAGATAAAGTAGGTATTTTTCTCTCTCTGGAGGGCTTATAATCTGTTTAGACCTGAGGCCATGGAAGGTTAAGGGGTTCTTTTACTAAGGTGTGCGGAAAATGGGCAGTGGTAGTGTAGGCGCGTGTTGTGGACCCGCGCATATCCATTTTTCAGCACACCTGTAAAAAAAGGCCTTTTATAAATTTTTGCCGAAAATGAACGTGTGGTAAAATAAAAACTGGCACGCATCCATTTTGGGTCTGAGACCTTACCGCCAGCCATTGACTTAGCGTAAGGTCTCTTGGGTTAACTGTGCGATAATTGCCTATACACGTCACGTTGCAGTTACCGACTTGACGCGCATGGAATGGTGTGACTGGACTGTGGTGATAACTTGGCCTTGCCAAAGATGAAGCCCTGATGAGATATTCCTTCTGCTTCTGTTGTTTTCATGTAGGGAACTGAAGTGATGGCTTTTACAGAAGTGTCTGAGAAGATGCAAACCTCCTTGTGGCTAGCAGTACTAAGTGGTGTGGGAATGTATGTGCATAGCATTTGAAGTTGTTCACGAGTCTTTAGGGAACCCTTCCATTTTTCCTATTCTTGTCTCATGTCTTCTGGTAGTTGGTTATCCCATCTATCAGTACTCTGGGACAATTCTCTTAACAAGGATCTTCCTTGAATGGTTACTGGAGCCATGAAGCCCAGTGGATTGTATAGAATATTGAATGTGGATAAGCCACCTGAACAAGTTTTATCATGAGTTGAGACTTGGAAAGTAAAGACGCCTTTTTTTAGGTTCCAATGTACCCAAGGATATTCTGAAGTGGAGGTGTATCTAACCTCAGATCTAATTCTTTTAAATTTTTGACACGATCCTTTGCAGGAAATGCTTTCATTACTTCTGGACTGTCAGAGGCAATTTTATGAAGTCTCAGATTAGAATCTGCTACCATTGCTTGTGTTCTCTTTAACAAGTCAATAGCTTCTTTTGCAGTGGGCAATGACGTCAAACCATCGTCCACATAAAAGTCTCTTTCTAGAAAATGTCTGGCATCTGTGCCATACTCTTTTTTTCCTTGGACTGTCCTTCTGAACCCATATGTGGCTACTGCCAGTGATGGATTGTTGCCAAAGACGTGGACTCTCATTCTACATTCTACAATCTATCACAGTACCATAGGAATCCCAAATACTTTCTGTAGTCTGGGTGTATTGTCTGGATTGTTTTTGGTATTTGATTACTACTATTTTGCGTATTTTTTCTATTTTGTCAATTTTTTTTAGGTTCCTTATGATGGAGTTTGTGGAGTCGCAAAAAGGGAAACCACTTTTGTTGAAAGATGGTTATCGTTATCGTAAAGTACGAATTAATGGATGGGAGTGCTTCTTGGCGTTGTTTAATGACTTTTTGTAAAGGGCATCTCAGAGTCCAAGGTAAAACAGTTACCATTGTTTCTGAACATAATCATGCTCCTGATGTTTTGAAGAATGAAGCATTTCGTAGTGTTGTTGAGATGAGGAGACATGCTGAACAGGGAATGGAGAAGCCTAGGCAGATTATACAAACAGTTTACTAATGGGATTTCTCTGGAGTCTGGTGTTCATCTTCCAGCTTATGTTGCTTCGCAATGGGCCATAAAGCGTAGACGGAAACATGTTCGTCATCCTTATGTTGATCCCCGAAGTGTTGGTGAGATTGATATTCCCAGTGGACTTTGCTCTACATTTAGAAATTCAAACTTTCTGTTATGGGATTCAGGTGCTGGCAATGAGAATTGAATATTGATGTTCGGAACAAGTGAAAATTGCAAATTCTTGAGGTAAATAATCATTGGTTCATTGATGGTACATTTAAAGTTAGTCCTGAACTATTTTTTCAAGAGTTTTCTATTCATGCATTGGTTGATAGAAGTGCTTTGCCATTGGTTTATGTTCTTTTGAGGGATAAAAAGGAAGAAACATATATTTGTGTGTTCAGAAAGCTTGTGGAGTTAAATGTGAATTTGAATCCTGTATTAGCTGATTTTGAAAAACAAACAGTGGATCCAACAAAAGGTCCTCTCACAATGAGTGTCTTCCTGAACAAGGTCTTTATTCACAATGGCACAAATGACCCGACACGTGACGTGTTTCGGCCGTAAGGCCTGCGTCTGGGGTCAAGTGTTGTCTGGAGTCAAATAGCCTTGTAGATTAGATGAAAAAGATGAAAAAGATGAAAAACCAACACTGGAAATACTCTTTGGGTTTGGAGGGAACCTTCTCTTAACCCTCCTCTTGAGCTCTCCTGCAGCAGGTTTCTTCCTTCACTTTCTCCCTGCTTGTAATCCTCAGGCTCCAGGCGTTGCAGGTCCCATCATCTTCTCTCATTACAAGCAGGGAGAAAGTGAAGGAAGAAACCTGCTGCAGGAGAGCTCAAGAGGAGGGTTAAGAGAAGGTTCCCTCCAAACCCAAAGAGTATTTCCAGTGTTGGTTTTTCATCTTTTTCATCTTTTTCATCTAATCTACAAGGCTATTTGACTCCAGACAACACTTGACCCCTGACGCAGGCCTTACGGCCGAAACACGTCACGTGTCGGGTCATTTGTGCCATTGTGAATAAAGACCTTGTTCAGGAAGACACTCATTGTGAGAAGACCTTTTGTTGGATCCACTGTTTGTTTTTCCTTACTGGTTTTCCTGTGGAGAGCTCACCTTCTGTGAGTGTTTGCTTAGCTGATTTTGAAACAGCAAGTCAAAATGCGGTCACTAAAGTTTTTCCAGGTTCCTGTTTAAGTGCTTGTTTATTTCATCTTGGTCAGTGTCTTTGGAGAAAAGTGCAGGATTCTGGGTTGTATAGATTGAATGAGGATGTTAGGATTCGCCTAAAGATGTTGCTTGCATTAAGCTTTTTACCAATAGAGGATGTTTCAGTTGGGTTTGAGAATATTGTTGAGAATTGCTTTCCTCAGTTAACACCAGTGACTGATTATTGGGAGGATACTTTTATTGGACGACAGCATCGAAAGCGCAGAGCAGAGCCGCGTTATCCAATTTCTAGTTGGAATGTACGTAACTGTGTTATGGATGGTTTACTACGTACTAATAATTCTGTGGAAGCTTGGCATAGATCGTTTCAACAAACTATTGATTGTCATCATCCTACGATATTTGAATTTGTTGATCATTTTAGGAGGGAACAAGATTGTACTGAGATAGAAATTTCTCGCTATCGTGCAGGTTTTCGGCAACTACAGTTTTCTAAGTCATCTATGTATTTAGAAAATGTAATAGTTTTGTTAGAATTAATTGGTATGTACTGTATGAAATGTCCTTCGGATATTTTAATGTAGTTATTTTGTTTTGGAAATGCTGTTTTTCATGGGTTTAATAAAGAATGCATGTTGTCATTTTTTTGTGATGTGGTGTTTTGTTGTAGTGGGCTATTTTGTGAAGGGGCTATTTTGTTGAGGGAGCTGTTTTGTATATGGGCTGTTTTGTCAAGGGTTATTTTGGTAGGGGTTTATTTATTTATCTGTTGCATTTGTATCCCACATTTTCCCACCTACTTGCAGGCCCAATGTGGCTTACATAGTGCAGTAGTGGCAGTCACCAATACCGGCAAAAACAGATACAAAGTGAGTGTCAGGTTCTCAAGGCAGAAACTAGGTTTGTGAGCCCTTGGGCCACTGCCGTGGAGCAGCAGTGGCAGGCAAAACCACCCCACACCAGAGACAAGGCAGAACTCTGACAGAAACAGCTAGACTTCACCTGCACTTGACCGCCGTTCCTCAGGAGTTGAGCCCCTGGGTGCAGGCGACTAGCAGGACTTACCGGACAGGGCAGAAACTGGATACCAACTAGGCTGAACAGGGACTGAGGGTCAGAGGGGAAAGGAATATACATGGGCAGCAAGGCAGGAACTGGGCTAGGACTCACAGACAGACAATACTACACAAAGCAGGAAATGGACAAGCTAAAGGACAGGAACTGAAAGCTGCCAAGCAGCCACTGAAACAGGGTACAAATACTGACAGACAAGAACCAGGACTGAAAGCTGCAGAGCAGCCACTAAGCAAGAAACAAGGACAGAAAAGAATCAGGACTGAAAGCTGCCAGGCAGCCACTAGCAAGAAACACAGACAACAGGAACTAGACAAGGGATACAGACCAGAAACAAGACAAGGAAATAAGCAATAAACCTAAGCTAAACTACACACAAACTAACTAGAACCGGACAAGAAACTCAAACAAAAAACCAGACTAGGCAGAAGTGCAACCAAGCACCAACAAACCAGGGACCTTAGATGATGCAAAGGCAAACACAGAAGTTTCCAGGTGCTTAATAAAGCCCATCAGCTGCTGAAGCTCAGCTGCAGGAATTACAAGGCATCTACAGGTGCTGTTCAGGCACAAACAAGAAAAGCAAGTCTGACAGCCCGGAAGATCTGGAAAGTCTGGAATGGGTAACAGTCCATGGCAGCCACCGGTTCTGGCCACCAGAGGGCAAGGTGAGCACAGACAAGGAAATGGTCATAAACATGACAGTGAGGTTAAGACAGACTAATGTTCAGATTTGATAGACATATTGGGGGTCAAGGGGAAGAGTAGGTTACGTTATGTCCAACATAAACATTTATATTGATATATTGCGGGGTTAGTCATTTAGGTTGAGTCGTTGGAGTATAACTTTTTGAACAAGTAAGTCTTTAGGAGTTTCCAGAAGATTAGGTGGTCGTATGTTATTTTTACAGCGGTCGGAAGCGCGTTCCATAGTTCTGTGCTAATATAAGAGAAGCTGGATGCATAGGTTGACTTATATTTAAGTCCTCTGCAGCTTGGGTAGTGGAGATTTAGGTATGCTCGAGTTGATTTTGTTGTGTTTCTGGTTGGTAGGTCTATAAGGTCTATCATGTATGCCGGGGCATTGCTGTAGATGATCTTGTGAACCAGAGTGCATATTTTGAAAGCAATACGTTCTTTGATTGGGAGCCAGTGCAGTTTTTCTCGTAAATGTTTGGCGCTTTTGAATCTTGTTTTTCCGAATATAAGCCTGGCTGCTGTGTTTTGAGCAGTTTGGAGTTTCTTTATGATTTATTCTTTACATCCCGTGTAGATTCCGTTGCAGTAATCTAGATGGCTTAGTACCATGGATTGCACTAAGTTGCGAAATATTTCCCTTGGTAAGAAAGGTTTCACTCGTTTGAGCTTCCACATTGAGTTAAACATTTTCTTTGTTGTTTTGTCAAGGTCTGTTTAGTTATTAGGCTGTTTTGGTGGGGCTTTTTTGTCGGGTCTCTTTTGTCAGGGCTATTATATCGGGGTGCCGGCACACACTTAGCTATTAGCACTGTTCAGTTTCTGCTGTCTAAGACTTTCTTGTCAGTTTTTGATCAAACACTTATTTTCTAGCTTTTGAATTATCAGATTAATTTATTTTGATCACATTTAAATCCTGACAGCTCTCACACAATTATCACAGTTAATCAGCAAGTAATCTCCCACACATTGAATGATTTCTGCATCAATTAGCTCTCACTGAAGCCAATCTGAACACTGCTGACACAACTCTGGCTCTGTCACTAAGGCTGTCACATGAAGAATCCCCTCATGACACAGTAATAAAGAACAGATGTTTTTCTATTTTGGCCTCTACAAGTCATTAATTTTGGCCCTGTATATCCAAATTGTTAAACCTGAGGCTGACAGTTATCAAGAATAAACTCCAATCCTTTATCCCATTATTTATTTAGTACAGTTGATGACAAGATAAACAAATCATTCACTTAGAGTTGTGTTGAGATGGATTAGGGATTCTGTACATACAGAGTGAGTCTGTATCTGTGCTTAGCTTCTCTGCCCAAGAGGAACAACTGGCAGTGACTGGTCATTTGGACACAGTCCAACAGGCACAGCATCCACACAGGTAAAAAATCACTATGGTTTTCTACCCTAAGAGGAAAAAACAAGCAGCAGTTTGCTGCCTCAGCATAGAGAGATTCAAGTCTCTCAACACACTGGCTCTATAACCTAGGCATAGCTTCAATCTCTCCATTCTCCCACAGAAAGCAATTGGTGAGAGGGGGAATTTTGCTCCTTCAAGCATACCCGGAGGCAACTAGTAACTACAAGGATATTGAAGAAAACAGGAGATGGGATGACGTCAAAAAGTTGAAGCCACTTAGGCTAGTCTTTGTTTCCTCATCTCCATGCAGCCATCATCTAGTACACTCAAAACAAAGCAAGAAAACCTATAAGCTGCTACATCCTTGTTGTCATTCTTTATTGTTGGTAGCATTTTTATTTAATCTCACTTATATTTTCAAGCATGCTGGCTTCTGCAACATATGGATGTATACAGAGGAAGTATTGGTTTCATCAGTTAGAGTACTAATTTGTTCTACATTTTAAATCGTATCATTTGGAGGGGCTGGCTATAGGCACTCCCTGTTTTCACCTAGTAAAGGGCTACCAAAACAGACATCATGTTATGAGAATCAGGTACTTAACAATCAGACTTACTATTTATAAGTACAATTTAAAAAGAAAAAACATTAATTAGGTTGAAACTGGGAGAATGCAACATCTTTTTTTTTCCTGTGCCTACATCAAAAGAAAAAGATGGAATGTGGGAACTTGCTCCTTTTTGTTTTGTGGAATGCAGTGGTATATTATAAAAATGCACTTGTTTATTTTTTTTTATTACTACTATTTCACAGATATGTATTGAATAATGAGGTAGAGGCTTTTTCTTCATGCAGTTCTGTCCAGAGGCAGTCTAAATGTGCCAACATTGTCCAGTTCAGCACACTATTAGCCACCAAGTTCATACAAAGTTAAATATGTGCAATGGAAAATAAATGTGTTGGCTCAGGCTGCTTGCTATGTTTCATTATTGATACCAAGTATTACAGATTAAGGAAATTTGCTTTAAAACAAAATTTAAAGCAAATGTCCTTAATCTATAATACTTGTATGCTAATGATGGCTCTTCTGAGAGCAGGTGCAGATACGTAATGTGCCACTGCACTACTTACCCATGAATTGTCTGAACATTAGCACCAGGAAAGCACATAGCAATGCTGAGGGGTATCATATGTTAATCCATTACATGGGGTCATAATCCTTGAATTAGTAAGCACACATCTTCTCATAATCAATTCCAGAACTTGATTGTTGAAAGAGTGTGTAAAATAAAGGCTGCAGAGAGTTCAGGAGAGGATGTTACTGGTGACCTTGCTGGTGAGGATGAGACAGAGGATCAAGGAGTTGTGCCTGTGCCTTTGGATGGTTGTGATGAGTTTGGGGCCACTGAGTGTGAGTCAGCTGAATCACGTCATGCACGATGGCATAGCCACCAATTGGTCACATGTACAGAGTTTGTCCTGCAGTTGAACCATCTCCTGTTAGACCAGAGTGTTAGCCATATGCAGGGATATACATACCCTGATGGCTACTCTCACTTCCATGCCATCAGCAGCACACACACTACCACTGCCATGTTAGTGCCTCCAATGACACAACAGTCATTAGGACCTCTGTGTACCTCAGTGCCTCAGCTCATTCTCCAGCAACATCAGTTCTCTATGCAAACCCTCCCCCTCCCCTCTACCACAATTACAATCATCAACAGTGGCACTGGGTGGAAAACTAGGGTCTATAATGTTCTCCAATTTCCATAGTATAGCACATTGTGCTGGGCTGCAGCAGGAGTTGTCACCCAGATCCTCAAATGCCAGTGACACACCATCCAACACCTCAGAATGCCAGGGTACTACTGTAGTGCCTAGGATGGTGGGTGGTAAAGGTACTAGGGGTAGAGGGTATGGTAAAGAAAGAGGTAGGAAATAGGATGGGGGCACCTGTGTGTGACTGGGAGAAAGGAGCTGTGATTGGATGGGAAGGGGGCTGTGTGTGAATGGATGAGGGGGAGGGAACATGTGTGAATGGGAGATGTGGAGGGGCTGTATGTGGATGGGAGAAAGGAGTGGGGATGTGTATGGATGGGATAGGGTTATCAGGGAGCACTGCAACCACAATATCTGTGAATAAATGCATTTACCTTCACAGGAAATACCTGTGTATAAGTTTTGACCTAGTTGTTAGATACAGTTGTTATGGTTGTGATTAATCACTTTGTGAGGGTGGGTCAGTATCCTCCTTGGCACGGGCATAGCCAGACTTCGGCGGGAGGGGGGTCCAGAGCCCAAGGTGAGGGGGCACATTTTAGCCCCCCCCCGGTGCCGCCGACTCTCCCCCCCGCCATTGCCAATCCCCACCCCCCACCATTGCTGACCCCGCCGCCGCCGCCACCACCACCAACTTGCCCCCCCCCCCCCGCTGACGACCCTCTGGACCCCCCTTCCCGCTGCCAACCCACCGTCGCCTACCTTTGCTGGCGGGGGACCCCAACCCCCTCCAGCCAAGGTCCTCTTCTTTCTGCAAAAGGCTTCCTTAAGTTTCTGACGTCCTGCAGACAGATGTGGACTGGATCAGAGTAGGCTCACAGATGAGAGTAGAGTGTGGAAGAGGAGGACTGGAAGAGACTGCAGGGAGAGGCATACAAGGCTGGCTCAGCAGACTGTGATGCCCTGATTCAACTTTTCGTTCGACACCCTGAGTCAACTTTTGGTTTGGTGCCCCCTCTCAACCGCACTGCCCATGGCACAATCCTGGATGTTGATCTTTCAACATCGATGGAGGATGAATATTCAAAGTACAAGATAAACATGTGTATGCTGCCATATCCATGTATACGTCACGAATAGCACTTCTAAAATGGCCACCATAATATTTATCTGATCATAGAATTTATACTAACATGTAGCATCTCCCATAACAAATTATAACATTATTAAACTAGAGCAATTATCCAAATTACAGACTCATAGCACTATCAGGAAAAAAAACCCCATGGAAAACATCTTCAATTAAGGATAACAGGCTGGCCCCACGTAAAGCCTAACAGGAAACAGTTCTTCAGCAGTATTATTACTTGCAGTCAGTTGAATAAGACATTTCCTCATTACACACAATCCTACAGGGGTCCTGTACCCTATTAGAACTGCTGGAAATGTCAATGATGGCTGATATGTTAATGGCACTGTTGACCAAAATGCCACGTTTTCAGACAGCAATAAAATACTAGATAATTGTTTGTGTCTTTAAAGGAAAGGGGAAGTAACTTGCACAGATACGAACCACTCTCTTAAAAATCTTTTTTTCCCTAGTCACAGTTCCCAAAATGAGTGAACAGGCAAATGCTGTTAAATTAAGCATAAGTTTCAATAACCTTCTTGTCAACTATACAGGGCCAATTCTCTTGATAGCCCTAAATGTGTAGGAGATTATTATAAACTTTAATAGGTAAGGAAATTGGGAAATCAATATAAAGAAGATAGTATGGGAGCAGTTCTGTTCCATTTCTTACTGCCTGTATTTACTCTGACAGCGGTGTTCTTTAAGACGTTTAACTGAAAGGTCATCTTTTGTGGCAGACTATAAACAGAGTCTCAGTAGTCTAAGGAGCCTATTGACTAAGCTGCATCAGGTGTTTAACATTGGTTTTCACATGCATTAAGTACTTGACATGCATTAAATGACAGTCAATGTGCATCCAAAACAGTTAATGCTTGTTAAATCCCATATTAAACTCCTAAAGTGAGATTTTATGCTAATGTATGGTAGGGAAAAAGGAAAGGATAGGAAATGAGTGAGGACTGTGCCCAATGGTTAATGGGGATTGAATTTAATGGATATTAACTGCTAATATGGCAAATAACATGGAACTGTCAAGACACTTTACTGCATGGCCACCTACATTAATGTCTGGGATCATTCTCCACACAGGCTTGCAATGCCCTCTACATTTAACATGGAGTTTTCCAGATAGCATGCATTTGCTTTTGCAGTCAATGTGATTTATTATCTGCAAATCCTTAGTGCAGCTTAGTAAATAGGCCCCTAAGGAGTAATTCTATAAAGTGCAGGCTTCTACTACTACTACAGTGCAGTCTGCTTAAGGGCAAGGGTCTGGGACCAAAGAAATACATGCAGTTAACCGGAGCGTGCACTTAACCATTGTGACCCAAAGAAGCTTGACATCTGATAAACATATGTACAGTACTGTTTATTATAAGTACAGTATACAGTCTCCATTAACTGACGTTATACAGTCTCCGTTAACTGACGTTAGGCTTACTTGAAGTAATCAGTCATAGTCCTCTGTACACTCTAGTGTCTGTGAGTTCCATAGATTACATTTGCCAGACGGTAAAAACTGTCATAGTACTGACATCCAGTGGCCTCCTGATAGGCCCGCACGGTGTTGAGACTCTCCAGCACTCTTGCAAAAGTGACAGAAGGTTGTTGAATTTCATCAGCATGTGCCTCGCTGCTCATTTCATCATCTGTTTAATCATCAGCCGTTGCCTGCATGTAGGCGCATATCTCGACATCAGTGCTGTCTTCAGCTGTTTGTAGATCGTAATCAACAGCTACGTAATGATGAAACTCCTCTTCAGTAACACCGGCTGGGATGTCAATAGCCTGTTCATCTGAAGCGTTTGCAACAGCTGCATCTGTTTCGTCCCTCTCCACATCCTTAAAAAAGCTTGCCCGCTTGTAGCAGTTCACAATGGTTGCCTGTGTAACATGATTCCAGGCTTCTTTCTGCATATGTAGGGAATCCAACAGTGATAGATTATGAGCAAGTTCAACCTCATGTTTATCCTTGCCAGTCTGGTCATCCATAATGCTCATCAGACGACGTAGCACAAGAGCCCGATAATGTTGTTTGAAATTGGCTATTATGCCCTGATCCATAGGTTGGATCAGAGAGGTAGTGTTTGCTGGCAGGAAGACCGCCTTGATGTTAGACAGCCTGACATCATCCCTGTGTGCAGCACAATTATCACAAAGCAACAAAATCTGACGCTTTTGTGCCCGCATTCTAGTGTCTAACTTCTTTAGCCACTGCTTCCAAATTTCCCCAGTCATCCATGAATTTGCATTAGCCTCGTATGACACAGGAAGTCGCTTAACATTCTTGAAGCAACGGGGCTGTTTGCTCTTTCCAATGATGAGTGCAGGTACTTTCTCTGTCCCTAGAGGGCTCACAATCTAAGGGTTTTTTTAAATTATTTATTTATTAGTATTTAAACATAATACATTCAAAATATTAAATGCAAGCAATCAGGTAATACACGCAAAGAAAATATACCATCCATTACATTCTCATGGATTTTCAGAAAATTTCTTATATACTTAGTCCACTAATAAACATGATCAAGATACAAAGAAATAAATCAGTGGCAATGATAAGAATACTCTTATATTAACATTAGAAGGAAAGGAACACAATCTTTACCAGCGGTTTTAGCTACCTACTGGTGTCATCGAGGGTTGAACTTCCCTATTTTCCTTACTAACTAACAGAAGCTTCAGTTTTCCTGGGTTGAAAAATACATAATGAACATTTTTAAAAGAAATAAGGCATCTATATGGAAATTTTAATTTAAATGTTCCTCCTAAAGAGAGGATTCGAGATCTAAGTCCCAAAAACTCTCGACGTTTTTTCTGTGTAGATTTACTGACATCTGGAAATACCTGTATCCTCGAGCCATAGAACTGAGCCGCCATAGCTTTAAAGTAAAGCCTTAAAATATTATTTCGATTAGTCTCGAACGCAAAGGACACCAGGAGAGTAGTGCATTCAGTAATAGTCTCTAGTGATGTTTCAAGAAATTGGGTTAAATTTAACACTGGAGCCTCCTCCAAATTCGATCTGATTCCAGTAATATAGTAGGTCTTAATAACCGGTGGAGAAGTTTCTTTTGGGATCCTAAGAACTTCCAGGAAATATTTCTGTAACATCTCAACAGGAGGTATTAAAGGGCTTTTAGGAAAGTTTAAAAACCGTAAGTTATTTCGTCTGATCTGATTATCAAGAAATTCTACTTTCCTTTGTTCCCTTTCTTTCTCCACAAAGACATTCTCCACTAGAATGTTTTGCTGTTCTTGACTCAATCAACTGTTGTGAATTTTGAATTGCCTTTACTTCAGCAGTCAATGTAGATGATATCTCTTGTAGGGAAAAGTTCATTGCCTGCATGACAACCCAGAGGGATTCTAACGTTACAATTGCTGGTCATTTTAATTCGCCGATTCCCGCTAATGGAGGCGTCTGGCTGGAAAGGGGGCACAGTAGCCACTCTCTCCGTTCTACGCTCAGACGCCATCGCGTCTGGCGTTGAAAAGCCCACAGGACCGCTTCGAACCTCAAAACTTTCCGAAAGAAGTTCACCTGCGGGGTCCGTCTCTCCTCCCGGTCTCGGCAGCACAGCTCTACAAGGCGGACTCAACGATGCCGCCTCCTCGCCAAGATCCCCGGTAAGTTGTTGTTCCGGGGGCCCAACCTGGGTAAAAGATTGTGGCCCCAGAGTTTGAAGCCCGAAGGCTTCTAAAGTAGGCTGTCATTGCGATGCGATGTTCCCGGTGCTAGAAGCAGCTTTAGCACCGATCTTTCCCTTCCTTTTGACCATTGGTCGGAAGGTGTTACTGCTTCAATTTGACATGTCTAGTGCCTTCGATATGGTGGACCATGAAATCTTGTTTCATCTGCTGGACTCTTTTGGTATAGGAGGTCCTGTCTTACACTGGTTTGCGGGTTTTTTAACAACAAGAACTTACCAGGTCTCAGTGAACTGGGTTACTTCTGATCCATGGAAGGCCTCCTGTGGGGTTCCGCAGGGCTCCCCACTTTCACCAGCCTTATTCAATATGATGTTGATGCCTTTAGCTGCTGCTCTCGCAAAACTGGACCTTAACCCTTTCATCTATGCTGACGATATTACAGTCTACATTCCCTTTCGCACCACCGTGTCAGAAATTGTTCACCTCATTGATGCCTGCTTCTCCACCTTAGAACATTGGGCTCAGGTCTTCCGTTTCAAATTAAACAAGGACAAAACACAGTGTCTCATCCTCTCGTCCATCCACACTCCAGTAACTGACACGGTGCTCCCAGTATTGGGCTCTGTCCTTCCGATTGCCACAAGCCTGCGGCTTTTAGGAGTGCAACTGGACACACACATCCAACTGGACAATCATGTGCACTTGGTCACCAAAAAAATGTTTCATGCCATGTGGAAGCTTCAGCGTATCAGATACTTCCTTCCTAGAGATTTGTTCCGCACACTTGTCCACTGGCTTGTCCTCTCCCGCTTGGACTATTGCAGCGGAATTTACGCGGGTTGCCAGGCCTCTCTGTTGAAAAAGTTCCAAACAGTTCAGAACACTGCTGCGAGACTCATCCTGAGAGAGCAACACTTTGCACATGCTGAACCCTTACGGTTCAAATTACACTGGCTGCCTGTTCAGGAGTGCCTTGCATTTAAACTCTGCTCCTTGACCCATAAAATTATCTATGGGTTTGCCCCGGAGTATATACACCCCTTGATCGACCTCCCGCCCAGGAATGCCAACCCTGCTGCTCGTTCCTTCCTCCACCTTCACTTCCCAAACTGTAAGGGTGTCAAATACAAGAGGATCTTCGCCTCATCTTTCCGCTATTGGAGTCCTAAGCACTGGAATTCTCTCCCGCAACACCTTAAAACTCAAGCGGACCACACCGTCTTCAAGAAGTTGTTGAAGACCTACTTCTTTGCCAAGACCTACTCCTCACTTTATACCGCTGCTTGATGCACCCTCCCTGGCTCCTACCCTGCTATTTCACCCTGTTAGATGCTTCTCCCCCTGCATACTCCTTGTATATTCTTCTAAGTTTTCCTATTCTATATTTTATTTAATGTTTGTAAGCCACATTGTGCCTGCATGAGTGGGAAAATGTGGGATATAAGTGAACAATAAATAAAATATAAATAAATAAGAGACGCTAGGAGAGCCCACTTGTGTCTCAGAGCTTCAATTCGCTGCTCCCTCCACGAACGCCATCTTGATCCATTTAGGAGGTTTTTTTTTTTGTACCTGGGGCAAAGGAGGGTTAAGTGATTTGCCCAAGAGGGAATCAAACCCAGATCACCAGGATCAAAGCCCACTGCACTAACCATTAGACTGTGTGAGAAGTTTCAAATTTCACATTTATTTGATATACCACCTATTAGAGACTAGCTGTATATCTGTGCGTTGATTTGTAAATTTGAGAGAAAGTGAGAAACACATACACATCGCATATGTCAAGAATATTGCTGACTTCAATATATAAAGCAATTAAAATATTGCTAGAGGGCAATAAGCACGACAGACAAAACCGTTAAGCTTTCTGTTGACATTTTTCCAGTTCTATTAGGATATTCATCAGTAAGACAGCTGTGTTGCTGGGTTTAGTGCATTAATGTATTTTATACCCAACATACCATCTGTTAATTATACATTGCATGCCAGTATCCTATATTTAAAAACTACTCTGATCTGTTACAAGTCATTGATGCAAGGATTAAAATACTGTTAGTGGCGAAGACTTCCAGACTTACCTAGTCTGCTTATTTCTTGTACCTTATTAGATACCCTAGATCAGAGTCCAGCAAAAATGTTGCAAAATGCTCATATGTTGATACAGGACTGGGGAATGACCCTAACAAAATCTTTCCTACTGCTCAACCTCTTTAAAGAGACGAGGGGGGGCTGATGTAATCCTGAAATCTCCAGTAGCTTTCTGTATCCACTATCCCACCAAGTTCCGGGCAGCATACTACTGCTACTGCCAGCAGTATGCAGGGGCGTAGCCAGACCTTGAGGTGGGAGGGGGCCAGAACCCAAGGTGGAGGAGCACATATTGGTCCAATGCCCACCCCAACACAGCCCTGCTGCTCCCCTCCCACTGCCACCGCTGTACATATCTTGGCTGGCGGAGGTCCCCAACCCCCGCCAGCTGAAGCACCCCTGCTGCACATACCTTGGCTGGCGGGGGTCCCCAGCACTGGACGAAGGATTCAGCTGGTGGGGTTTGAGGACCCCCGCCAGCCAAATCAGGGGCCCAGAGCAAATTTGGGGGGCCAAGGCCCCTATGGCCCCCCATAGTTACACCACTGGTACTGGTCTTATGTATAGTATGACCAGCATAGCCAGCCTACATATTTTGAAAATTTGTATGGTACCAGCATCGTATAGGGTGGTGGTGGTGGGGGGGGGGGGGAATAGTGGCATGCCAGCTAGAAATT
The DNA here is from genome assembly GCF_901765095.1 of Microcaecilia unicolor. NCBI lineage: Eukaryota > Metazoa > Chordata > Amphibia > Gymnophiona > Siphonopidae > Microcaecilia > Microcaecilia unicolor. The sequence continues at coordinate 535,287,237 of NC_044031.1, forward strand.
CTTTAGTGACACACTTGTCAGGGGTTGTCAATCTGTGCTTTTGATCCTACTTGTCGGCTTTATAGTCACTTAAGGACAAAAGAACATACAGTAGTAAGAACTATCATTCTGGGTCTAACTAAAGGTCCTTCAAGTTTGGTGTCCTGTTTCCAATCAGGGCAAGTCTACATTACAAATATCTGGCAGGATCACAAAATGTAGCTAGATTCCTGGCTACTTACATAAGTACATAAGTATTGCCATACTGAGAAAGACCAAAGGTCCATCAAGCCCAGCATCCTGTTTCCAACAGTGGCCAATCCAGGTCACAAACACCTTGCAAGATCCCAAAAATGTACAAAACATTTTATACTACTTATCCCAGAAATAGTGGGTTTTCCACAAGTCCATTTAATAATGGTCTATGGACTTTTCCTTTAGGAAGCTGTCCAAACCTTTTTAAAACTCTGCTAAGCTAACCGCCCCTACCACATTCTCTGGCAACATGGAGCGATACAAAGGCATTATAACATCCGCATTTTTGTTTTCCATTCCTTTCCTAATAATACCTAACATTCTATTTGCTTTCTTAGCCGCAGCAGGACACTGAGCAGAAGGTTTCAATGTATCATCAACGACGACACCTAGATCGCTTTCTTAGTCTGTGGCTCCTAAGGTGGAACCTTGCATGACATAGCTATAATTCGGGTTCCTCTTTCCCACATGCATCACTTTGCATTTGCTCACATTAAACGTCATCTGCCATTTAGATGCCCAGTCTCCCAGTCTCGCAAGATCCTCTTGTAATTTTTCACAATCCTCCCGTGATTTAACGACTTTTAATAACTTTGTGTCATCAGCAAATTTAATTACCTCACTAGTTACTTCCATCTCTAGGTCTTTCAGTGGCATACCTAGCATACTTGACACCCGGGGCTGACCTTTTTTTAACATCCCCCTCATGAAAAATTATTTTTAGCAATAATCATGAAACCAGATAAATGGTCAGAAAAGAAACACAAACTTCTAGCAGCAGCAGAAAATGCAATTTAAGTAAATAAATATTAGATCGCGCCACGGGGCCTAATTACCTAGCTGGAAGTGGAACTGAAGTGATGTGATGTGGTCCAAGATTCTTCTGCTATGCCGAGTCCCGACGATAGACTGGTGGCCGGCAGGGGTGGAGGAGTGCACTAGCAGCCAGTTCAGGAAACTTCCGAAGCTGAAGGAAGCAGAAGGTGCTAGCTCGCGGCTGCAATGAAGAGGGCAGTCGGGCCATGAGCTGGGACAGAGAGGAGCGAGGAGCCAGAAACACCCGGGGCCGGAGGAGACGCTCCTGCAGCAGGAAGGCCGCAACCACAAGGCGCACTGGCACGTAGGGTGCCGCAGGGGGAGGAAGGCATCGTGACGTCATAAGAGAGAGGAGCTGCTGAGAAGAGGCAAGAGCCATGGAGGTGTAAAGCGCGTGCTGCCGTGCTGGTGCAGCATTAGGGGAAGGCACTGGGCAGGCCAGAGGCCAAATCACAGACGGAGAGCAAACAAGAACACCCCCATTGGTTTGCACCTGGGGTGGTGTGCCTCCACCGCCCCGGCCTCGGTACGCTACTGAGGTCATTTATAAATATGTTAGTAGAGGAGTGTGGTAGCCGTGTTAGTCCACTCTTAAGGTTATCAATAGAAATCAAACAAAATAAAACATGGAAAAGAAAATAAGATGATACCTTTTTTATTGGACATAACTTAATACATTTCTTGATTAGCTTTCGAAGGTTGCCCTTCTTCCTCAGATCGGAAATAAGCAAATGTGCTAGCTGACAGTGTATATAAGTGAAAACATTCAAGCATTACTATGACAGTCTGACAGGGTGGGAGGAGGGGGGTGGGTAGGAAGTATGAAGCTGTATGTCTCTGTTGATCACCCTCCCCTCACCTATCCACACCCATCCTGTTAGAATATCAATGATATGCTTTGATGTCCCCATGCATACTTCCTACCCACCCCCCTCCTCCCACCCTGTCAGACTGTCATAGTAATGCTTGAATGTTTTCACTTATATACACTGTCAGCTAGCACATTTGCTTATTTCCGATCTGAGGAAGAAGGGCAACCTTCGAAAGCTAATCAAGAAATGTATTAAGTTATGTCCAATAAAAAAGGTATCATCTTATTTTCTTTTCCATGTTTTATTTTGTTTGATTTCTATTGATAAATATGTTAAAAAGCAGCGGTCCCAGCACAGACCCCTGGGGAACCCCACTGACTACCCTTCTCCATTGAGAATACTGACCATTAAACCCTACTCTCTGTTTTCTATCTTACTAGCCGTTAAGCCCGTTAAAACGGGCAAGTATTGGTATGCTCTATTTTGATGTATAACTCCCTCCCTCCCTCCCCTCGGCTCCCCGCCCTTCCTCCTTCCCTCCCTCCCAGCTCCAAGGCCCGATTCCCTCCCAGCTCCATGGGCCCCCCCTCCGTCCCTCCCAGCCAGCTGCAAGGCCCCCCTCTGTACATCCCTCCCAGCTCCAAGGCCCCCCTACTTCTGACCTCCTATGTCCAGCATCCTCCCTCCTTCCCTGCCAGCTTCAAGGCCCCCAGTCTTTCCCTCCCTCCCTAGCTCCAAGGCCCCATTCCCTCCCCTCCCAGCTCCAAGGCCCTCCGTCCCTCCCCTCCCTCGCAGCTCCAAGGCCCCCTCCTTCTGAGCATTTATCCTGCCTTCCCCTCCCCCCCCGAGGTCGCTGTTGTCGCCGCTACCGCTCCCCCCCCCCGAGGCGCCACCGGCCCCTCCCTCCCAGCTCCAAAGCCCGATTCCCTCCCAGCTCCAAGGCCCCCCGTCCGAGCCAGCTCCAAGGCCCCCCTCCATCCCTCCCCTCCCTCGCAGCTCCAAGGCCCCCCTCCTCCTTCTGAGCATTTCTCCTGCCTTCCCCTCCCCCCCCCGAGGTCGCTGTTGTCGCCGCTACCGCTCCCCCCCCCGAGGTTGCCACCGGCCCCTCCCTCCCAGCTCCAAGGCCCGATTCCCTCCCAGCTCCAAGGGCCCCCCCTCCATCCCTCCCAGCCAGCTGCAAGGCCCCCCTCTGTACATCCCTCCCAGCTCCAAGGCCCCCCTACTTCTGACCTCCCATGTCCAGCATCCTCCCTCCTTCTCTGCCAGCTTCAAGGCCCCCAGTCTCTCCCTCCCTCCTAGCTCCAAGGCCCCCTTCCCTCCCCTCCCAGCTCCAAGGCCCCCCCGTCCAAGCCAGCTCCAAGGCCCCCTCCGTCCCTCCCTTCCCCTCCCTCGCAGCTCCAAGGCCCCCCTCCTCCTTCTGAGCATTTCTCCTGCCTTCCCCTCCCCCCCCCCCGAGGTCGCTGTTGTCGCCGCTACCGCTCCCCCCCCCCCCCCGAGGTCGCCACTGGCCCCTCCCTCCCAGCTCCAAGGCCCGATTCCCTCCCAGCTCCAAGGGCACCCCCCTCCCTCCCTCCCAGCCAGCTGCAAGGCCCCCCCTCCTCCTTCTGAGCATTTCTCCTGCCTTCCCCTCCCCCCCCGAGGTCGCTGCTATCGCCCCTCCCCCCCCCGAGGTCGCCGCTACCGTTCCCCCCCCCCCCCCCCGAGATCGCCACCGGCCCCCTCCACCCGGGCCCTCTGTTCTACATTTAACTTACAGCGCCGAAACCGCAGGCAGATCAGCTCCGTCGGCCTTCCTTCTCTGCCTGTGTCCCGCCCTCGTGTGACGTAACGTCAGCGAGGGCGGGGCACACAGGCTGGGAAGGAAGGCCGACGGGAGCTGACCTGCCTGCGGTTTCGGCGCTGTAAGTTAAATGTAGAAGAGAGGGCCTGGCCTGGTGGAGGGGGTTGGCTGCGATCTTGGGGGGGGGGGACGGCAGCGGCGACCTGCAGGGGGGGAGCGGCAGCGGCGACCTCCGGGGGGGGGGGGTAGCGGTACCATTAGCGGCAGCGTCGACGGTCCGTGTGGCAGTGACTGACTCCTCCTCAGCGCAGAGTTTCCCTCTCTGTTCCGTCATCACGTCTTGATGTGGGGGCGGGACAGAGAGGGAAGTCTCTACTGCGCATTTGCAGGTGAGTCGGTCACTTGCCATTTATAGGTTTGATAACCGGTTTTTAATCCACCATAGAACATTACCTCCTATCCCATTACTCTCCAATTTCCTCTGGAGTCTTTCATAAAGTACTTTGTCAAACGCCTTCTGAAAATCTAGATACATAATATCAACCGACTCACCTTTATCCACATGTTTGTGCACCCCTTCTCAGAAAGCTACTTACTCCCAAAATTTGGAGAATTTATTGTTGATTGAGCAGGGACTGTCCTTCCCCATGTTTAAACTTGTACAGCGCTGCGTAACCCTGGCAGCGCTATAGAAATGCTAAGTAGTAGTAGTAGTAGTAGTGATTGCGGGTTGCGGCAGCACAAACCTAGGTCTCTGAAGCAGAGGCTATCGAAACTCCGCGGTGTCGGACATTAGGAGGGACACTGCCAGCACAAGCCTCCGGTGCATAGAGGAGCTCCGGAGGATTCTTTGAAGCATCATACTACAATGGCTGCCCTGAGATAAGTGTTATTTAGTCATTAAGCTATATCCTACTGATACTGAAATTAACAAAAAGTAATATCGTGAAGTATATTACATATGCATGTGTGTGCTTTCCATAAATGTGGGGGACATGTAAAATGTTATGTGATTTGTGAAAATTGTGATTGAAAATTTTCACTGTTTGATTGTGATATATACCTGTATGTGTAGCAGAAGGAAAGAGTATTGGAGCTCAAAAGGTGCTTGCAGTTAAAAATAAAAATAAATGGAGAAATTCAATGATTCAGAAACTTATCCACCCTCTAAGAGTATTTTTCACTTTTTGTGAGCACTCTGCTTGGGTGAGTTACAACTCTGAGAATTTTTACTAAAAAATTAGTGTGACATCTTTCACTCCATATACATGCATTTATTATAGTGATTTTGGAATTTGTTTTAGTATATGTCCATTAAAAATTCTTGTATCAAGTACCCTGGTTTATTATTGTTATACTCCCAGAGATAAGCAGTAGCTTTCTCTAAGTCTACCTTAATGGTTTATGGACTTTTCCTCCAGGAACTTCTCCAAACTTTGTTTAAACCCAGCTATATTTTCTTCAATAACCTTCTATAGTAGCTATTCACCTCAGCCATTTTTCCAGCCTTAAAGTGGGTGAATCAAGCAAATATTGAATAAATTTAGCCACAGGATTTAACTCTTTGGGTAATCACTTGAGCCCTCTTGGAATGAGCTCTGTTTACCATATGTTACTCAGTTTCTAACATAATTTATCATTTTAGGATTAGTTGTCCAGTTTACTTTTGAGCCTCCTGTATAGAAGATATCAAAGACCATACTGAAATGTAATAATCTCATATCTAGTGTTCCTCCCGGATCTAATTTCCAGGTCATCTAGTCATCAAGGAAGTTAATTCAGCTTGTTTTATATATCATCCCACTACTATAGATCATCTTCTCAGAACAACTTAATAGGCAATGGTTATTTATCCTTTCAAAAAGTACTAGCACTAAGGCAGTAGTTTTCAACCCAGTCCTCAGGAACCACCTGGTCAGTTGGGTTTTCAGGATATCCACAATGAATATGCATGAGATGTACTACTATGAACTTCCTTCACTGCATGCAATATCTGTACGTGATCAAGAAGGAATAGATTTCCCTATTAAGATTTGTTGGATGATTTGATCCAATTGTCTATAATTAGCTAGCGTCACAGAAAAAATTCTGAGCTCATGGGAGCTAAGTATCTTGTGAGGTTGATAGGCAACATACAGAATCATATCCCCAGAATCACCTCTCCCCTCTCCAGTCTGTTCAAAACTCTGCTGCCCGTCTCATCTTCCGCCAGGGTCGCTTTACTCATACTACCCCTCTCCTCAAGACCCTTCACTGGCTCCCTATCCGTTTTCGCATCCTGTTCAAACTTCTTCTACTAACCTATAAATGTGTTCACTCTGCTGCTCCCCAGTATCTCTCCACACTCATCCTTCCCTACACCCCTTCCCGTGCACTCCGCTCCATGGATAAATCCTTCTTATCTGTTCCCTTCCCCACTACTGCCAACTCCAGACTTCGCGCCTTCTGTCTCGCTGCACCCTACGCCTGGAATAAACTTCCTGAGTCCCTACGTCTTGCCCCATCCTTGGCCACCTTTAAATCTAGACTGAAAACCCACCTCTTTAACATTGCTTTTGACTCGTAACCACTCGCCTCCACCTACCCTCCTCTCTTCCTTCCCGTTCACATTAATTGATTTGATTTGCTTACTTTATTTATTTTTTGTCTATTAGATTGTAAGCTCTTTGAGCAGGGACTGTCTTTCTTCTATGTTTGTACAGCGCTATGTATGCCTTGTAGCGCTATAGAAATGCTAAATAGTAGTAGTAGTAATGGCATTGTGCTCTTTTCCTGCCTTTCAGCCAGAAACTTTCAGATGAGGAAGATAGAAGTTTACCTAGTTAGTGAAGCGTGAATGATGGCGGGGTCTTAATCTTGCCTTAAGAAGGGAGTAAGGGAACTTTGGTCCAAGGGGAGCCTTTTCTCTTGACTAGGAGATATGGGGATTTTGTCTCTGGAGGGCCTTACTTTTGCCTCAAGGGAAGGGAATAGGGGATTTTGGATGACTAGGGGCCCTGATACTTCGGTTGGTGTGATAGAGGGCAGATTGGAGCCCCCACTGAAGCTTGTGCTAGCCAGCAGCCAACACAGCAATTTAATTACATGCTTTGAGGTGTAATAAAATGTTAACATTTCTGTCAGGTGATCAGAAATTGCATTGCATTATGCATTTTGTGTTAATTAGCATAAATAGTGAAGGTAATGCAGTTTAATTTTAGAGTGCTTAGTCCAAGTTATATTGATATGGACTTGCACTCTAAAGTTTGTTAGATAAAGCAATGCTAATATATTAAACATGTGCTAATGGGGAGAGCTTGAACATTAGGAGTGTGAGGTGCTTGACTGAGTGGGAGACACCAAGGGGAACCTTTTGGTGTACCTGATTGGCTGCTGCTGAAGCTCCACCCCTAGCCTCAGGACATCAGTACTGTATGCCAGAGAGAGAGAGAGCTGGAAGAGCTTAACCATCGGGATCGTGAGGTGTTTCCCTGAGTGTGAGATGCTGAGGGGATTCTTTTGGTGTACATTGGCTTCTGCTGAATCTCTGCCCCTAGCCTCAGAACATCAGCACTGCACACCAGAGACAGCTGGGAAAGCTTGACCATCAAAGGTGTGAGGTGTTTGCCTGACTGAGAGACACTAAGGGGAGATTTTGGTGTACATCATTGGCTGCTGCTGAATCTCTGCTCCCTAGTCCTGGAACATCAGCACTGCATTCCTCAAAGAGCTGGGAGAGCTTGCCCATCAGGAGCATGAGGTGTTTGCCTGAGTGGGAGATGCCGAGGAGAGCCTTTGGTGTACCTGATTGGCTGCTGCTGAAGCTCTACTCCTTAGCCTTGGAATATCAGTGCTGTGCGCCGAAGTGCATGGTCATTGGGGTGTGTCCAAAGGTATGTGACCTAAGGGGCACGCTCCTTCGAATCACTTTGAGGGACTTTGGGGACTTTTGAGGCAATTTTTGCCAACTATGGGGAAGTGTAAAACCTCAGTTAAGAAACAAACAACAAGATCGTTGCTCCTATGGATAGACACTTAACTGTGAAATCAGCAACTGTGAATACCTCTTCTATTTCATCTGAAGATGTCTCTTTAAGCTCAGAAATATGTGTTCTTCCTCAACAGCCTGCAGATAATGCATGTCATCAATTTGCACAACGGGAAGGTTTGCAGCAGAAAGAAGAAAGGGAAGAACCCTCCTCTACTATTTCCCCTAGAGTCCCAACTGAGGTCCTGATGCACAAAGGCAGCCATAAATTATGGCTGCTTTGATAAATAACGAGTTGTAAACAGCGACCAATGCACAAAGGGGATCCCATGCAAATGAGCTGCATAGATCCTCTTTGTACTTTGGTCACTGTTTGTGACTCCGAGCTATCAAATGCATTTGTCAGCTCCTGAAGCAGACCTGACCCCGACACCCCCTGCTGACCCCCACTGACCTCCCCCCTGCACCCCAAGGAACAAATATCTGGTGGTCCAGTGGATCCCCAAACCCCCCGAAGTAAGAATGGCCCTGGTGGTCTAGTAACCCTGACCCCTGAACCCCCCCATGCCCTCTTCCCAACCCTCCCAAGTGGTCTAGTGACCTCTCCCCTTCTCCTTCCTCCCTCCCCCTGTACCTGGATAAATATGGAGGCAGGAGAGCAGAAGCAACACCTCCCACACTTCTGCCTCAGGACCCACCATGCTCAAATTGCAGCACCCAGTTCCGGTCCTGTGCATCTGGGGCTGCACTGGGTGGGGCTATGCACCATAGAAGGTGTTTTCTTCCTTATATGGTGTTTAGCACCATCCATTGCATCCCAGGATGCACCAGGCTAGGGCTGGGTGTTACCATTTTGTGATGGGCAGGTGCCGATGCAGGAAGGTGAGAGGTGTTGCTCCCACCTTCCTGCCTCCATCTTTTTCCAGGTACGGGAAGGGGAGGAGGGAGTTACTGGACCACCAGGGCCATTGTTTCCTTGGGGGGGAGTCGGGAGGGGATGTGGGAGTGTCAGGGTCACTAGACCACTAGGGCCATTCTTGTTGGGGGGGGGGGGTCAGGGGTCCACTGGACCACCGAAGATTGCTTGCATGCGGAGGCCGGGAGGAATGCAGGGGTGGATTGAGGTCCACTGGACCACTAGGGATTTGTTTCTTGGGGGGTGTGATGGGGGGGGGGGGGTTCAAAGTCCACTCTACAACCAGAGAATTTTAACAATTCAGGGGGATAATCAGGGGGGTCACGGGGGGGGGGGGGGGGATCGAAAAGGGAGAACTAGGGAGCAAAAGCAGGCAGTCTTTGCAGCTGTCTGTGTCTCTTTCCTCTTCCGACAGCTCCAGAGCAGCTGTAAAATTAGCTCGTTACAGCTAGGTGTTCTGGAGCTGTGCATTACCTGGAATGCTCATATGCTTATTAGAATACTAATGAGCTCATTGTAATACATTTGCATGGGGTTCTTGGTGTCTGCTAATGACACATTAGATCCATGGAAAACCCCTTTGTGTATTACTTGCTAAATAACATTTGCTTTAGACTGGCTAGTAAAGACTAAGGTGTTCTGTGGGCATCCTATCCAGATTTTTCCAGATGTGTATAAGGCCACTCAGGAACATAAGAAACAATTTTTGCTATTGAAGACCAGAGTAATTGCTCTGGGGGCATTTTTTTTCTTGCGCTTTCCTCCTAGGTGCTTAGTTCACCTCAAGGATAAGAAATATGTTTTCTTTGATCCTACGGCGCTGGAGAAATTTGTATTGGAGAATGAGAAAGTTTAAAAACGAAGGATATTGGCTCAAGTAATAGCATGATTTTGCTTATTTTTCTTGAAATGTTAATGATTTGGTTTACTCTTTCCTTTGGATGTGGACTTTTGGATTCAAGTTTGTGTTTCTTTGTTGACTTTTTGAGTTTTCTTTTTATTCAACTGAATGTTCTTCCTGTATACATATGTACAAAAGGATTTTTTGAAATAAAAACGAAAACGTGTTAACACACAATAAAGTGTTTGCCACATATTAACATCATGAATGACAGCGATAAAGACCAAAATGGCCCATCCAGTCTGCCCAGTAAGGTGGGCAACTTGATCCCTAGTGGTAGTATCACAAGACTATCACTAGAGGTGGTAGGTAGCTTTCTAGCTTTTGGTGAGTTCTAGCTTTCATACTTTCAGTGGTTTCTGTGTATTTTAGCTCAGAGGAGGGGGCATTAAAGAAGGTATCCTCTGCAGAGAGTCTATAGACTCAGGATCCAGTTCTATAACTTGTCTAAGAAGCAATGCCTATGCACTCCCCCCCCCCCCCCCAAATAATGCCCCTGCTCTGGGACAGAGGGAGGATTTTCAGGGAGGTCACTAAGGCAATGAGGGCTGGGATTGCCAGCTTGGTGGGTGTACATGGGAGAGGTCTGCCCATTTGGGCAGGGCCAGGAGGTAATAAAAGCAATGGTTGTGAGGAGAACATGGTCTTTGGTTGCCTACCCCTGCCGAGACCCAAGCACCAAGGGAGAAGTCCTGGAAACGAGAACTTCTAGTAATATCCAGTAAAAAAGATGGAAGGTTGGCCAAATGATAGCCAGCATGGTTAAAAAATGAGGTGAAGGAAGCTATTAGAGCTAAAGGAAAATCCTTCAGAAAATAGAAGAAGGATCAGAATGTCAGGTCAAATGAAAAGCACTGTTAAGGAAGGCAAAGTAAGATTTTGACAAGAAGAATGCATTGGAAGCAAAAACACATAGAGGCTGATTTTCAAACTGCAGGACTTAGACCGGCTAATTCCCACAATTTGCGCTGAGACCCAATATTCATTGCCGGGCCGTTTCCGGTGGCTGGCATTGAATATCTGGTTTATCTTTGGCCGGTCAGAATTTAACCGGCCAAGCTGATATTCAGCCCTAGCCGCTTAAATTCAGACCGGCCAAAGATATTCTAGGGTTGCACGCGGTCAAATATGGCTGCCAAACTCGGCAGGTAACATTTTACAAATTTGCGAATAGCCGATTATATTGCCCAATATAACCGGCTATCCACTAGCTGCTTACCGGCATTGTTCAGTGGTACACGGTTGACCATGTACCACTGAATATTGGCAGATAGCTGGTTTTTTCAGCATTTAACCAGCCAGGTGCTGATCCTGAAAACTAAGATGTAATGGAGCAATTTGACAAATTGAAGAGTAGCAAATCACCTGGACTGAAAGAATTGAAAAATGAACTTACAGAGCAAATCTGATCATGTTATGAGAGTCTCCTATCCACTTAAATCACATGGGATGGAGGGGGGGACAGAGGAATAGTCAGTGGTCTGGAGGCAGAGTTGGGGCACAGCTAGGAGTTATGCATGCACTGTCAATATTCAGTGCTGGTGAGCACATACATAAGTTGCATAGGCGGTCGGTGGCCCAACTGTTTGGGGAGACTAAAGGGGGCGTAGTTAGGGGTGGGGCCATGGGTGGAGCTTAAATCCATAATTGTCTGATAACACACAGAAAATAATAAATAAAAATAAAAGTCACAATGAATACCTTTTATTAAATTTAGATATTAGATATGTATCATATGTCAAAGAATAAAGTGGTTGCTCAAAGCATATTCTAAGCACAATCGCTCAACTGCAAAACACTATGCACAACTTTGTGCAAAAACACACTCAGAACCTTACTGTACCATAAATATTACACTGGGCAGAACCTAATACACCAATATACCACCCATACAGAAAATGCAGACCGTCAACAATATGAAACAAGGGATCATATCATCACAATTCTCATGTAGAGCCACAAAACACCCTAATTCATGTTTAATGTGGGATAAAATGCCATAAATAAGTAAATAAATATAAACTTTTAATGTTGAGCACCTGATTCTCAAAGTGGACATATTCCAAACACTATAATGAAAATAAAATGATCTTTTCTACCTTTGTTGTCTGGTGACTTTTTCTGATCATGCTGGCCCAGTATCCGATTCTGCTGCTATCTGTCCTCAGTGCAGATCAGGAAGTCATCCTCGTTAAATATCTCCCTGGCAACCCAGGACATCTCCAACCAACCCCCCTTGTTCTCCCAGCAGTAAGGTAAACAAACCATAAACCAATTTCTACAACTGGTTACACAAGGCTAGAGGGCTTTCACCGCAGCTCCTGCTGTGAGGATGGAGGTAAATCAACAATTTAAACCCCTCAGAGCACAGCAGGGGAGGCTTAGCCTCTCCAAGCCTCTTATACCGGGCGCCTATGGTTAGTTAAGCAAATACAGCACAAAATAATTGGCGTACCTGCATAACTTTCAGGCACCACTGATAAGACATAAGCATCAGTGTAAAAAAAGTGGGAGAGCGACCAAGGATACCAGAAACCGGAGGATGTTCGTTAATAAACAATTTTATTGAAAATTTGAAGACATAAGCATCGCCACACTGGGACAGACCAAAGGTCCATCTAGCCCAGCACCCTGTCTCCGACAGTGGCCCATCCAGGTCACAATCACCCGACAAGATCCACAGAGCAAAGCATTTCGTACTGCTTGTTCCAGGAATAGTGGATTTTTCCCTAAGTTCCTTTAATAACATTCTATGGCCTTTTCCTTCAGGAAGCCATCCAAACCTTTCTTAAACTCTGCTAAGCTAACCGCCTTAACCACATTCTCCGGCAATGAATTCCAGAGTCGAATTATGCGCTGAGTAAAGAAACATTTTCTCTTATTTGTTTTAAACTTACTGCACTCCAGCTTCATCGCATGCCCCCTTGCCCTAGTATTTTTTGAAAGCGTAAACAAACGCTCCATATCTATCTTTTCCACTCCACTCATTATTTTATATACCTCTATCATATCACCCTTCAGCCGCCTTTTCTCCAAGCTGAAGAGCCCCAGCCGCTTTAGCCTTTCCTCATAGGAAAGTCGCCCCATAACTTGTCTATTCAGTGATGGTGCCTGGTTATGGCCCAGCAATGGGAATCAGCATTTAAAGAAACACTGACCGCCACCAGCTGAATATTGACCAGCCTATCTTTACTTCATATGCAACATGCACTGTGCACTTGGATCTTGGTTCACCCTGCCAATGACTGTATTAGTGGAATCGAGCTTGTCGTGCACTCCCTTTAATCCCCAATGCTGTAGCCATCTCTTGGAATTAAAGTCTATATAAAGTTCTGTAGTGAGCTATTGAATAAATCTAGCCCATCTCTGATAAATGCACTTCATTAGGGCAATATAGGGCAATATTTTACGTGAGTAAAATGAGTAATGCTTCTCAGTGGTTCCGCGTTAGGAGTTACGGATCAAGAAAGGGATCCTGGTGTCGTCGTCGATGATACGCTGAAACCTTCTGCTCAGTGTGCTGCTGCGGCTAGGAAAGCGAATAGAATGTTGGGTGTTATTAGGAAGGGTATGGAGTCCAGGTGTGCGGATGTTATAATGCCGTTGTATCGCTCCATGGTGCGACCGCACCTGGAGTATTGTGTTCAGTACTGGTCTCCGTATCTCAAAAAAGATATAGTAGAATTGGAAAAGGTACAGCGAAGGGCGACGAAAATGATAGTGGGGATGGGACGACTTTCCTATGAAGAGAGGCTGAGAAGGCTAGGGCTTTTCAGCTTGGAGAAGAGACGGCTGAGGGGAGATATGATAGAAGTGTATAAAATAATGAGTGGAATGGATCGGGTGGATGTGAAGCGACTGTTCACGCTATCCAAAAATACTAGGACTAGAGGGCATGAGTTGAAGCTACAGTGTGGTAAATTTAAAACGAATCGGAGAAAATTTTTCTTCACCCAACGTGTAATTAGACTCTGGAATTCGTTGCCGGAGAACGTGGTACGGGCGGTTAGCTTGACGGAGTTTAAAAAGGGGTTAGATAGATTCCTAAAGGACAAGTCCATAGACCGCTATTAAATGGACTTGGAAAAATTCCGCATTTTTAGGTATAACTTGTCTGGAATGTTTTTACGTTTGGGGAGCGTGCCAGGTGCCCTTGACCTGGATTGGCCACTGTCGGTGACAGGATGCTGGGCTAGATGGACCTTTGGTCTTTCCCAGTATGGCACTACTTATGTACTTATGTACTTATGTACTTTCTGATGTACAGACATCCATTTGTCATTTAGACCCGTGGAGAGGCATTTTCGATATGACATCTAAGTCCAAATTGGGACATTTTGCTGAAAACATCTCAAACAAATGCCTATCTCACAGCTATATTTGAACCAGAAAAATGTCTCAGTTTCTGGTTAAATTATGGATTTGAGCAAGATGTTTCAAAGAAAAAAAGTGTCCCAGGGAAAAACATAGAAAACAAGCCATAGGGCTATCTGTCTGGCAGCATTCCTAGTGACCTGGCTACACAGACATTCCAGCAATACAGACTTCACTTCACTGACTGCTAGGCCGCCCAGTTACAAATCCCACCCAAACCCTTTTATATTGTATGGTGAACCTTCCAGGAACAAAGAAAACATAAGAACATAAGAGTAACCATACTGGGTCAGACCAATGGTCCATCTAGACCAGTATTCTGTTTCCAACAGTGGCCAAGTCAGGTCACAAGAACCTGGTAGAAGCCCAAATCGCGGCAACATTCCATGCTACAAATCCCAGGGCAAGCAGTGGCTTCCCCATGTCTGTCTCAATAGCAGACTATGGACTTTTCCTCCAGGAACTTGTCCAAACCTTGTTTAAACCCAGATACGCTAACCGCTTAACAGCAAAGAGTTCCATAGCTTAACTATTTGTTGAGCGAAGAAATATTTCCTCTTATTTGTTTTAGGTCCATCACTACAATTGCCCTCAGGCTTGCAGGTTACTTATATATTTAGGTACTAGAGATATTCCTATGTTCCAGGAGGGTTCACATATTTGTACTGAAATGAAAGAGTTAAAATAGGAATGGAACCTGGGTCCCGTTGTTTACTGTTCACTGCAGTGACCAATAGGCTACTCCATCCACTTGCTTACTGCTTTCTTAGGAATGGCCATAATATCTGGAGCTGTCATGGAGCTCGGTATCCACTGTCACTGCCACATCTTTGGGGGTGGGAAGGGGTCAGTGACTACTGGGGGATTAAGGGGCAGATCATGCCTTCATCCCTCCAGTGGTCAGCTGGTCAGTTAAGGCACCTTTTTCAGACTTAGTCGTGACTGAAACAAGTCTCGATAAAAACATGCTTCTTTTTTGCCCTGAACCTTTTCCTCTGTTCCATTATTGAAGAAAATGCCCAGATTGTAAGCCCACCCAAGTCCAGCCCAACACACACCTCCAACACGCCCCCTTGCTATTTGGATGCACTCAGTGAAAATCATCCCAATTCTGCCATTTTGAAAATCACGATTTAGATGTTTTGGTGGGGAAAATGCCCATCTGCCACTCTGTGCCGCTTTTGAGACATTTTCTTTTTTTTTTTTTTTTTTTTTTTAATGACCACCGTAGTTTCAGTTTGATGCACACATTATTTTGGTCCTATTAACCTCAGTTTTTCTCTGCTTAAAGTTACCAACCAAAGTTATTATTAAAATCCCTTACCAGTATCATTTGAGCCTCTGGAAACTCAGCTAATAAAGGGAAAGCATTATGGAAATAAACCAGCTCTGGTTCATTGTTATGAACGTATACATTTGCCAATGTTAATATGATTGTGGCCAGTATTTCATTCAAAAGAAGAATCTGCCTTCTCTGACCCTGGAACTAACTAATAGGTTAAAATTATCATTTTAATTAAGCTGTATCGAAGGCAAACTAGTTAATAAAAATCCCTTCTCATTTCCTGAAAACCCAAATTAAAGATTTCCTGCATCATCGATAGCATTTATCTTTTGCACAGGGAATTAAAACCTCTTTCATTTATTGGAGTAACCTTTAAAGTCTTGTAATACATGTCCACCTCTTTTAGGGGCCATTTTACTAAAGGATTGGTGCAGGACAATGGACTTGCCGCATGCCAATCCAGAACTACCGCCAGACTACTGCAGGAGCCCAGTGGTAGTTGTCACCCCCAGCAGGTGCCATTTCTGGTGCTACAAACATTTTTTTTTTATTTTTGTAGTGCTGGTGCTTACCCCACAGTAATCGGCAGCACTGCTGGGTTAGCATGAGAGCCCTTACCGCCATCTCAATGGGCGGTGATAGGTGCTCTCCCCGAAATGGCCACCCAGTAATTCTTTTCAAGAAAAAAAAGACAACCTTTTACCTGCTGCAGTAAAAGGGGGCCTCAGCGCATGCCAAAAACACACGCTGACACTAGCACAGGCCCCCTTTTAGTACAGCTTAGTAAAAGGCCCCCCTTAATGAATACTCTGCCTTCCCCCCCTGTGCCCTGAAATACCCATTTTGGGGGTAATTCTATAGCAATGCCTCTACATTTAGGCAACTAGAGGGTACCTATTCTATAAAGGAAAGTGGGTGCCTACTTTCCTTTATAGAATACTAACTTAACAGGTGAAATATGTGCCTATATGATTTAGATGCGAGTATTATGCCAGCCATATTGGATAGAAATCGCTCCTACTTACTTTTTTTTGTTACATTTGTACCCCGCGCTTTCCCACTCATGGCAGGCTCAATGTGGCTTACATGGGGCAATGGAGGGTTAAGTGACTTGCCCAGAGTCACAAGGAGCGGCCTGTGCCTGAAGTGGGGATTGAACTCAGTTTCTCAGGACCAAAGTCCACCACTCCAACCACTAGGCCACTCCTAGTCAGCTACAACTTGTTCTCTTCTCTCAAAATCTGACATTTGGGTAACATTACAAATTGTATTAATACATAAAACCTTCATAAAAGAATTTTAGCAATTCTGTCAAAACCCCAACAGGTCTTTCTTGTTCTTTTTGGTGGTTTAGAAGGAAAGTAGACAATCCCTCTTTTTCAGGGTTATTGTAAATCCCAATCCATTCTGTCCTTCTAGAGAATTCCTACGTAAATCAATTCTTTGTCTCTTGTATCGAAAATATATACACAAATATCGGATGATATGGATTCAATTAGCACAAGTTTGAAACTTGCGAGCAATAGCGCCAACCATTAAAACTTCAACCCCATCTACTGTCCATTTGTGAGTCTTTCATATACATTCATTAATTCAATCATTAAAAAAAGTCTATCTGAAGTGGAGAGCATATCTCAAATTCACTTATCTCATTTTTGGGGCATAAATGGCTGGGAAAATAGGCTGTACGGTCCATTTAAAACAGGGCTCAGAGCATCATTTGGAAGCCAGATGATAAAAACAATCCATGGATTCCAAAGATGGGGTTGGTACAAAGGGAAACTTTACCCTAAATTTCCTTTTCCTAATAATAGGAAAAAAAATAAGATATCATAAAGATAAGAAAACAAGACAAAAGTTGGGTACCTCATTGAACTAACCTTAGTACGGTCATTTTTGTTCTAATTTTCCAGTGATTGAAAAAAATAAAATGGAAAGGAAATTCTGAATGAAATCGAGTCTTATCATGGAGAATTTCAGTCAAATTTTTCATTTCCTGTCTTCTCATATAAGGACTGATAAATAAACCAACAACTGGTGTCCTTCAAACATAAATTAATCCAAGATATCTTGTTTTAAAAAATATGACCTTGCTCCAATTTAGCTCTTTTTTTTTGTCCTCTTTATGGACAAGTTAGAGGCTCCGTGTTGACTCATTCTCCCAATTCAATATAGTGTGGTAAAAGTTAGACACCAATTCAGCATATAACTTTAAGCACTCAAACAGAAGTTATGCACCAAAATGGAGGTAAATAGCAGTTATGTGCATAACGGCATTCAGGAGCAATTCTATCAGGTAGCGCCTAAGTGCTTTTAATATGTAACTGCAAGGGGGCATGTACATAGGTGCACCATTGGCAGGTCATACACTTATATGTGAAACCCAAAGAATGCTGTGTAAGCACTATTCCCTCTAAGTAGAGCCGAAGTCCTCCAACTATAGCCCTGCCAGTAGGGAGTGCTGTTTCACTATCCCATGTTCAATAGTAAAAGACAGCCAAGCTCTGCAGGACTCCTGTTTGTTCCTAGCTATTCAAAATGCAATATTGAAGCACCACCCCCAAATAGCAGCAATGAAGTTCTACAAAAGTATTGCCACACTGGGACAGACCAACCAGCTTATAATTGAAAAATAAAAACGTCTATATTGCGACCCAAATCGGGAGATAGACGTTTATCTCACAAAAACGAATAAAGCGGTATAATCGAAAGCCGATTTTGGACGTTTTCAACTGCACTCTGTCGCGGATGCGGACAAAGTTGATGGGGGCGTGTCGAAGGCGTGGTGAAGGCTGAACTGGGGCGTGGTTATCGGGCGATCAGAGATGGGCGCCTTTCGCCGATAATGGAAGAAAAATATGCGTTTTTAGCGAGAATTTAGGGCACTTTTCCTGGACCCTGTTTTTCCACGAATAAGGCCCCAAAAAGTGCCCTAAATAAACAGATGACCACTGGAGGGAATCGGGGATGACCTCCCCTGATTCCCCCAGTGGTCACAAACCCCCTCCCACCACAAAATATGCCGTTTCACAACTTTTCATTTTCACCCTCAAATGTCATACCCACCTCCCTGGCAGCAGTATGCAGGTCACTGGAGCAGTTATTGGGGGGTGCAGTGGACTTCAGGCAGGTGGACCCAGGCCCATCCCCCCCCCCCCCCACATGTTACACTTGTGCTGGTAAATGGGAGCCCTCCAAACCGCTCCCCAAACCCACTGTACCCACATGTAGGTGCCCCTTTTCAACACTTAGGGCTATAGTAATGGTGTAGACTTGTGGGCAGTAGGTTTTGAGGGGGATTTGGGGGGCTCAACACACAAGGGAAGGGTGCTATGCACCTGGGAGCTCTTTTACCTTTTTTTTTATTTTTGTAAAAGTGCCCCCTAGAGTGGCCGGTTGGTGTCTTGGCATGTGAGGGGGACCAGTGCACTACGAATCCTGGCCCCTCCCACGAACAAATGCCTTGGATTTATTCGTTTTTGAGCTGGGCGCTTTCATTTTCCATTATCACTGAAAAACAAAAACGCTCAGCTCACAAATTGTCGAATAAAACATGGACGTCTATTTTTTTCAAAAATACGGTTCGGTCCGCCCCTTCACGGACCCGTTCTCGGAGATAAACGCCCATGGAGATAGACGTTTTCATTCAATTATGCCCCTCCAAAGGTCCATCAAGCCCAGTATCCTGTTTCCAGCAGTGGCCAATCCAGGTTACAAATACCTGGCAAGATCCAGAAAAAGTTCAATACATTTTATGCTGCTTATCCCAGAAATAAGCAGTGGATTTTCCACAAGTCAATTTAATAATGGTCTGTGGACTTTTCCTTTAGGAAGCTTTTCAGACCTTTTTAAAACCCTGTTAAGCTAACCACCTTTACCACATTCTCTGGCAACCAATTCCAGAGTTTAATTACACATTGAGTGAAGAAAATTTTTTTTATGATTCGTATTAAATTTACTACTTTGTAGCTTCATCTCATGCCCCCTAGTCCTAGTATTTTTGGAAAGAGTAAACAAACGATTCACATCTACCCGTTCCACTCCACTTATTATTTTATAGACCTCTATCATATCTCCCCCTCAGCCATCTTTTCACCAAGCTGAAGAGCCCTAGGCACTTCAGCCTTTCCGCATAGGGAAGTCTTCTCATCCCCTTTATCATTTTTGTCGCCCTTCTCTGTACCTTTTCTAATTCCACTATATCTTTTATGAGATGTGACGACCAAAATTGAACACAATATTCGAGTTGCGGTCGCATCATGAACCCATACAAAGGCATTATAATGTCCTCACTTTTGTTTTCCATTCCTTTCCTAATAATACCTAACATTCTATTTGCTTTCTTAGCCGCTGCAGTTGGAGGACTCCTGCTCAGCTTAGAGGGAACATTGGCTGTAAGTTGAGCACATGACTGCCAATACTTAGGTGCTAGCATTTACGCCTGCTATAGACATAAGTAGGCATGCCTAAATTTAGGCACATCATTGTCAACTTATACTAGTATTCTACATTGGCTTTGGTGTGCAAATTAGTCATCATAGAATGCTAGCTTTGTGCTCTGATTTATAGCGTTTAACTTTAAGCACCCTTTATAGAATAGTACCATTATGTATTACTCTGTTTTGTAATTACTCTGTGCTCATACCTATTTGTTACACACTTCATTAAAACTGTATAAAAAGTTATACAAAAGAAATATGACATTGTATGGGGTTTCTCTTCTTTAAATGGGTTTGCAGGTCTGTGGGGACATTGTGCATCTTGAAGGTTGTCTCAAAATTGCCCCGGTCATAAAAAGTTGCAGCATTTTTGGGAGTGACTTGTAAACTAGCAAAAGTTACATGTTATCTGACTCCAATTTTTGAGACCAGTCTTCATTGTATCTTAATGTATGAATGGACATACAGTCCTTTTTTGTTTGAACACATTGCACCCCTAGCCCATGTATGCAGTAAAAAAAAAAAAAAAACACCAAGAGAGTAACAACATACTCTGAAAAACTGGAGCCAGCTGGTAACTCCAGTGAATTGAAAACTAGCTGTGGGCATTTTGGGTTGAATTCTGACTCAGAGTTTCCTGGAAGAGGTGTTGGGTCCTTCGACTTGCCCTTGCAGCCTCAGCTGGACTATTTACATTTTATTGTGTAGTTTGGACATGAAAATGTTATGCAGTTCTGCACCACTGCATATTTGATTCGGAATAGTTGTTTTCAGCAGTTATGGGGTAAACATAGCTTTAAGCAACTGGAAATGTACACATGCCAACTGGCAGATCCAAAACTAACCAATATTATTTATTCCTGTTACTCAGAGTTATGGGGTGATGACTGGAAAGTGAAGAAGTGTACAACTGTAGTAAAACTTTTGTATTTTTGTAATATGCTTTAGACATGTGTCATTGAACTATTGCAAACATCTGCATAATACATAAACAAAATAGCTGCATAATTGTGGACTTACTACCACTACTTATCATTTCTATAGCGCTACTGGACGTACGCAGCACTATACACTTGAACATGAAGAAACAGTCCCTGCTCGACAGAGCTTACAATCTAATTAGGACAGAGAAACAGAACAAACAAAAGATAAGGAAATATTAAAGTCAGGATGATAAACTAAGGGTTCTGAACAAGTGAATAAGGGTTAGGATTTAAAAGCAGCATCAAAAAGGTGGGCTTTTAGCTTAGATTTGAAGACGGTCAGAGATGGAGCATGACTTGAGCAGTGTTATAATGTAGGGGCCCTTTTATTAAGCTGTGTTAAAGTGGCGATAGGGAAGAAGCAGGAAACTACAGGCCGGTAAGCCTCACCTCGGTTATTGGAAAAGTAATGGAAGCGATGCAGAAGGAAAGGATAGTGAATTTCCTGGAAACCAATAAGTTGCAAGATCCAAGACAACATGGTTTTACCAAAGGGAAATCGTGCCAAACGAATCTCATTGAGTTCTTTGATTGGGTGACCGGAGAACTGAATCAGGGACGAGCTATAGATGTAATTTACTCAGATTTCAGCAAAGCTTTTGACACGGTTCCCCACAGGAGGCTCTTAAATAAACTGGACGGGCTGAAGATAGGACCCGAAGTGGTGAACTGGATTAGGAACTGGTTGACGGACAGATGCCAGAGGGTGGTGGTTAATGGAATTCGCTCGGATGAGGGAAAGGTGAGTAGTGGAGTGCCTCAGGGATCGGTGCTGGGGCCGATTCTGTTCAATATATTTGTGAGTGACATTGCCGAAGGGTTAGAAGGTAAAGTTTGCCTATTTGCAGATGATACTAAGATCTGTAACAGAGTGGACACCCGGGAGGGAGTGGAAAACATGAAAAAGGATCTCAGGAAGCTAGCAGAATGGTCTAAGGTTTGGCAATCAAAATTAAATGTGAAGAAATGCAAAGTGATGGACTTAGGGAGTACAAATCCACGGGAGACGTGTTAGGCGGTGAGGGTCTGATAGGTACGGACGGGGAGAGGGATCTTGGGGTGATAGTATCTGAGGATCTGAGGGCGATGAAACAGTGTAACTAGAAGTTTGCTAGGCTGTATAGAGAGAGGTGTGACCAGCAGAAGAAAAGAGGTTTTAATGCCCCTGTATGTCGTTGGTGAGGCCCCACCTGGAGTATTGTGTTCAGTTTTGGAGGCCGTATCTTGCTAAGGATGTAAAAAGAATTGAAGTGGTGCAAAGAAAAGCGACGAGAATGGTATGGGATTTGCGTTACAAGACGTATGAGGAGAGACTTGCTGACCTAAACATGTATACCCTGGAGGAAAGGAGAAACAGGGGTGATATGATACAGACGTTCAAATATTTGAAAGGTATTAATCCGCAAACGAACCTTTTCCGGAGATGGGAAGGCGGTAGAACTAGAGGACATGAAATGAGATTGAAGCGGGGTAGACTCAAGAAAAATGTCAGGAAGTATTTTTTCACGGAGAGAGTGGTGGATGCTTGGAATGCCCTCCCGCGGGAGGTGGTGGAGATGAAAACGGTAACGGAATTCAAACATGCGTGGGATAAACATAAAGGAATCCTGTTCGGAAGGAAGGGATCCTCAGGAGCTTAGCTGAGATTGGATGGTAGAGGCGGGGCTGATGGTTGGGAGGCGGGGTTAGTGCTGGGCAGACTTATACGGTCTGTGCCCTGAAAAAGAAAGATACAAATCAAGGGACTGGTGGTTGGGAGGCGGGGCTAGTGCTGGGCAGACTTATACGGTCTGTGCCCTGAAAATGACAGATACAAATCAAGGGGCTGGTGATTGGGAGGCGGGGCTAGTGCTGGGCAGACTTATACAGTCTGTGCCCTGAAAAAGACAGATACAAATCAAGTTAAGGTATACACAAAAAGTAGTACATATGAGTTATCTTGTTGGGCAGACTGGATGGACTGTGCAAGTCTTTTTCTGCCATCATCTACTACATAACAATGTTACTATCCAGCTTATAATCGAAAGTGATCGCCGGCCATCTTCCGACATAAATCGGGAGATGGCTGGCGATTTCTTAAAAGCGGCGAAATCAGTATAATCGAAAGCGGCATTTTTGACAGCATCGCTGCTTTCCCGTCGCTTCACCGGCGAAAGTTCAAGGGGGCGTGTCGGTAGATTAGTGAAGGCGGGACATGGGCGGGCATGGGTGTGGCTACCAGATGGCCGGCTTTCACCGATAATGAAAAAAAAAAAGCGGTGTTAAGCAGTATTTCGCCTGCTTTACTTGGTCCTTTTATTTTCACGACCAAGCCTCAAAAAGGTGCCCCAACTGACCAGATAACCACTGGAGGGAATGGGGGATGACCTCCCCATACTCCCCCAGTGGTCACCAATCCCCTTCCAAACTAAAAAAATAAAACTAAAAACCTTTTTTCCAGCCTGTATGCCAGCCTCAAATGCCGTACCCACCTCCATGACAGCAGAATGTGTTGTATCCTCCGATAGCCTTTCCCTGGTTGCGATGTGGCACTGGGGTGAGTGTGACACCTTTTCTGTTAGGTGCCCTGCAGAGTCACATTAGCAATGCATTGTGGTGGGTGTAGGGTACTGGGCTCTACTCCCATGGTGCTTTTCCCTCCTGCTAACTGGGTCAGAGTGTGCCCTGTTTTGTTTCCTGTTGTAGTCCATGTGGTAGTGGCCATTTTTGTAAGCCAGTTTTAGTTCCCTTTCCTGTGTTACCCACATTAGAGAACGTAGTTCTTACCTTGAATGGTGCTGAAAGAGGGCATTGTACACCATTGTGCCAGCTCTGACCTACTACTAATCTTAGTACCAGGGGACTCTTTGCCAGTGGGGCACAACCTCTGATCTGCAGTTAACTGTGAGTAAACGTGGTTATTTCAAGAAAGGACTTTTTCAGAGAGATTAGTCTTCAGGTGTGAACTGGTGTGCCAAAGTTATACAGCAGCAATAAGTCCTAGAGGCTGTATGCAGGTCCCTGGAGCAATTTTAGTGGGTGCAGTACATTTGTGGGTAGTGGGTTTGGGGGGGGTTTGGGTGGGGTTGGGGGGCTCAGCTCCCAAAGTAAGGGAGCTATGCACGTGGGAGCTTTTCTGAAGTCCACCGCAGTGACCCCTAGGGTGCCTGGTTGATGCCCTGGCATGTCAGGGGGGCCAGTGCACTAAAAATGCTGGCTCCTCCCACGGCCAAATGCTTTGAATTTGGCCGTGGTTTGAGATGGCCGACATAACTTTCCATTATCGCTGAAAAACAAACCCGGTCATCTCAAACCCGGCGAACTCCATGGCATTTGGCTGGGCTAAACCGTATTATCGAAAAAAAAGATGGCCAGCCATCTTTTTCGATAATACGGTTCCGGCCAGCTGTAGCGCTGCCGCCAACATAGATCGCCGGCGATCTATTTGGCCGGCGACGTTCGATTATGCCCCTCCACGTTACTAAGGTGTGCCAAATGCAGCAAAAATGCACTAATGCTAATGTGTTCTGCAGTAGTTTTGCTATCTGTGTGCACTAAACATGCGGTATTTATTTAATTATTTTTGGAGGGGGTATGTCAGGGGCACAGAATGTGTGTGAATTCTCTAATCAGCCAGTGTGCTGACATTACCACTGTGCTTACTGGTTAGCATGTCCATAACACAGAAGTCCTTAACGCCTCCTAAATAGGAGATGGTAGATGTCAGAATTACCCTTGTGCAGTTCAGAGCCTAACCAGAGAGTAAGCCTAGGGATCCAGGGCCTACCCAGAGGCCTCTGGGATATAATGCAAGCAGCTCTGACATTCCTCGTCCCTCTCTGGTCTGATCCCTGGTAATGTCAGTACAGGTAGATAGGATGTCTCCTGCCTTTGGGGCTTAGTTTGCATGCTTTAACATTTCTATTTTTATTTTTTGTTACATCTGTACCCCGCGCTTTCCCACTCATGGCAGGCTCAATGTGGCTTACATGGGGCAATGGAGGCTTAAGTGACTTGCCCAGAGTCACAAGGAGCTGCCTGTGCCTGAAGTGGGAATCAAACTCAGTTCCTCAGGTCCAAAGTCCACCACCCTAACCACTAGGCCACTCCTCCACTCCACTGCTTCAGAGCAACAAAAGAGACCAGGTCCAGTGCTTAGATACAACAAACTAGGCTAGAATAACTACTAGACCTCCAAAGGAATTCACACCTCCTTGGTAATCAGGAGACATCAGATCAAACAAACCAAATTATAACACAGGAACATGCTGGAAAAAGAGAGAGTACACACACACACAGGACATAGGACATACACATACACTCAGACACACCACACACCTTCAGATATCCCCACATTCAGGCACAGAACACACACACATATGCCTCCTCAGCCCAGACAGAAGCACAGACATTCATTCAGTGACAGACACACACAGAATCAGAGGGACACAGACCCTGAAACACACAGAAGCAGCGCTGCAATACCTTTCTGCCCTAAGTACTGTAAGCATATTTCCATATAAAATAACCTTTTCCAAGCCACACTTGTGTGTTGTATTATTTTGCTACAAACCCACTGCCCCTGAGAAGTGGACATGGGACCAAACAAAAGAACCCCAGAACCAGATGAAAGCAAAGGCCTATTTCTGACCTCTGGGGACCAGAACTAACAGTAGTACTCTCACAGTACATTTTTTTTTAAAAATAGCTGCATGCTAATGCTAACATTAGTGCATGGCCAGAAATAAAACAAATACAAAAAGGCCACTTTTGACGGCTGTGCTAGAAATGGACTTAGGCACGTGTAAGACCATGCTGAGTACATAAGTGTTACCATACTGGGACAGACCGAAGGGTCCATCAAGCCCAGCATCCTGTTTCCAACAGTGGCCAATTCAGGTTTACAATACCTGGCAAGATCCCAAAACATTTTATGCTGCTTATCCTAGAAATAAAGCAGTGGATTTTCCTCAAGTCCATCTTAATAATGACTTATAGACTTTTCTTTTAGGAAGCTATCCAAACCTTTATTAAGCTGCACTAAGCTAACTGCTTTTACCACATTCTCTGGCAACAAATTCCAGAGTTTAATTACACATTGAGTGAAAAAATATTTTCTCTGATGTGTTATAAATGTACTACTTTGTAGCTTCATTGCATGCCCCCTAGTCCTAGTATTTTGGGAAAGAATAAACAAGTGATTTACATCTACGCATTCCACGCCACTTACTATTTTATAGACCTCTATCATATCTTCCCTCAGCCATCTTTTCTCCAAGCTGAAGAGCCCTAGCTACTTTAGCCTTTCCTCATAGAGAATGCATCCAATCCCCTTTATTATTTTCATCGCCGTTCTCTGTACCTTTTCTAATTCCACTATACCTTTTTTGAGATGTGGTGACCAAAATTGGACACACTATTCGAGGTGTGGTTGCACCATTGAATGATACAAAGACATTATAACATCCTTATTTTTGTTTTCCATTCCTTTCCTAATAACACCTAACATTCTATTTGCTTTCTTAGCCGCAGCCACACACTGAGCAGAGGGTTTCAACATATTATCAACGATGACACCTAATCCCTTTCCTGGTCAGTGACTCCTAATGTGCAACATTGCATCACGTAACTATAGTACAGGTTCCTCTTTCCCACATGCATCACTTTGCACTTCCTCACATTAAATGTCGTTTGGATGACGTTTCACATATGAGTTTCATCAGGAGCAGCACCAATGATAGCATCACCATGTCCTTAGACGAAGAAACAGCTTTACCTTCAAGATGTACTGTTGTGTTGGTTCTACTCCTGATGAAGCTCATATGCAAAATGGTAGCTCTCTTTTGAGCACACCAATCACCAGGTAAGTTGTACTTAATATAAATATCTTTTTTATTACAAATAATTTGTGTGTAATAAAATCAAATAGGAGGTTGTTTAGACTGAATAGGAAGCTCCTCAGCACAGAGTTGTGTATAAATTGCATTGTGGCTGAACCTCTCAAGCCTTTTCCTCCTGACTTAAGAAGAAACTCAGTTGTGCCATATATTTAATTACCTGCTGCTTTCAGCTCTGATATATTTTCATATTGGCAAGTATAAAACCCATTGTTTTTGATTCAATTAGAACAACAATTTTCTCGGTAACAGCCCCCACTTTTGGAATTCTGTACTAGAAGATTTACATTTTGAATTGTCCTTGAAAAAAATTTAAAAGAGGGTTGAAAGCATTTATTTTCTGATTCACATTTGATTAATTGGCTTTTTTCAGACACCCAAGATGTCTCCTGAAAGAGGTATCTGGGATAATGGGCAAGGAGCACTGTGTGCTAGGGTTAGCACGTCTGTCTTGGTTATTGCCTGTTTGATCTGTTGTTTGTTTGTGTCATGTGGCCCAGCCTAGAGCTCTGCTTAGTCTGCCTCACCTAGAGCTCTGTCTAGTCTCTTCTGCTTTCTGCTGTTGTGCTTGGGTTCCAGTTCAGCCTTGTTGGCTTGCAGCAGTTTTTGCTTGTCTTTTTGTTTGCCTTTTGTTTGTTTTTTTGCTTGTTTCACTGTTTAGGTTAAAGATTAGATCTGTTTCTCTGGCTGCAGTGTTTTGCCTAACTTGTTTGCCTGCTGCCTTCAGTGTTGTAGGTAGTGCCGAATTTGGGGTGATGACTTCTGGTTGTTTTATACACGTGGTTTCTATATTATTTCCAGTTACTTTCTGCCTCTTTTGCTTGTCTTATGTCCTGCAGATGCTTGACCATTGGTCTGCGTTGATGCTGGGGTACAGAGCTGGTTTTCCTTGTCGGCAGCTTGGAGGGGTTGGTTGCTGCTCTCCCTCAATCCAGTAAAGGGAAAGTGTGAAAAAGTGGTGTGAGGATGGTTTGAGCTCCTTTGATGGTGGTCTTGGTGGTCGCACATCCCATGTTCACTCAGGAGTTCGTTTCATGTAGAGTCTCACTATGCTACTTGGGGTACCTAGCTCAGTATGAGCTGGAGGCCATGTCTGGTAGGCCTGCGGACCCGATCCAGCAGTTCCCTAAGGTCTGTGAGAGTGGTGGATTGTGGTCTGGTGATGTCGCTACTCGGAGTTCCCGGTTTGATATAATTTGAGGGTCGCGGCCCAGCAGATCCAAGACCGTGATCTGGTGGTTCCCAGTGTCTGGTTTAGATAGGCCACTTTCTCCTGTCTTGAGTGCTGGAAATTGCTCTCCCAATGTACAAAGGAGCAGACTGAGGACTTGGAGCAGGTGAAGAGCTCAGGAGGCAGCACACATTCAAATAATAATACAGTTAGTGATGCCACCCACCAGTATCTGGTTTACAGAAGCCGATTTCTCCCTGTTCTGAGTGCTGGAAACTGCTCTCCCAATGTACAAAGGAGCAGACCCTTTAAACTTTAAATTAATGTTATCTTTCATCAATATATTTTGTACCTCTTTTATTAAAGATATCTGTACCTTAGAGCCTTCAAATTCAGCTTGGAGAGCAGTGACTTGTTGTTGACAGTTAAATTCTTGTGCTTGTATTTTAACTTCAAATGTATTCAATGATGCAGACAAAGCCTGTCCCAGTTGTAATATTGTTTCCCAGATAGCCCCGAGGGAAAAACTGCTCAGGACACTGAGGGAGAAACTCAAATGGGATGAAAGATAGCAAATGACCTGGTTCTGTGCCCAAGCTGGAACTCGTTCTGATCTGGATCAGCTGGTGCAAATATAGTGCAATCTTCTGCGCAAAACATAGCAACACAGTAACATAGTAGATGACTGCAGAAAAAGACCTGCATGGTCCATCCAGTCTGCCCAACAAGATAAACTCATATGTGTATATCTTACCTTGATTTGTACCTGCCTTTTTCAGGGCACAGACCGTACAAGTCTGCCCAGCAGTATTTCCCGCCTCCCAACCACCAGTCCCGCCTCCCATCTCCGGCTCTGGCACAGACCGTATAAGTCTGCCCTCCACTATCCTCGCCTCCCAACTACCAACCTCACTTCCCCCACCTGCTCCGCCTGAAATGGCTTCTCCTCCTCAGTCCTGTACAACAGCCAGTTCTTCAACAGATGATTGTGCAGGTCTTGCACCTTCTCTTGGGGAGGATCCTGGTTGCTGCAATGGTTTGCGCTCAGCAGGGCTGAGAGAGATCTCATCAACCAAGGTGTGCTTCAGGGTCACCTCCTCCATAGCAACGTTTAGCAGCTCAGTTACCTCAGCTCCTTCTGCTTGGAGACCTATGTGAGCTACAAATGTATCCATTGGTCCAGGAGGAGGAAGTTGCATGGACTCTGTGGGAAAATCTTAGTTTTTCCCCTTCTCCTTACCCATAAGAAAACTTGGGCGATAGGAAAAACATGGAGCGCTGCACTCAGACTTCCGCCATCTTGGCCACTCCCCCATTAATTGCAAAATCTAGCACAGTTTAGTAAAAGAGGGGCCACGTAGGTGCCTACACGTGCCCAATGCATGCCAATTTGGAGTTACCGCCTGGCTACCACGTGACCCTTGTGGTAATTTCATTTTTGATACACGTCTGCTATGCGTGTCAGAAAAATCATTTTCTGGTGCACATCAAGTGGCATTCTGCGCACATAGGTCATTACTGCCCTGTTAACGCGTGAGACCTTACCGCTAAGGCAATGGCTGGCAGTAGGGTCTCAGACCCAAAATGGACATGTGCCATTTTTAATTTTGCCACATGTCCATTTTTGGCAAAAAGTTTTTAAAAAGGCATTTTTTACAGGTGTACTGAAAAATGGATCTGTGTGTGCCCAAATCCTGTGCCTACACTACCGCAGGCCATTTTTCAGTGCACCTTAGTAAAAGGACCCCAGAATCCCTAAGATGTATAATGGTGAATTTTGCACAATTCTTCCTCTTTCTAAAATTGCAGAAAATTAGATCCTTGTGCAAAAATATAGTATTCCAAAGCTCTGGAAATGACTTACAGATAAAAAAAAAACATTTATGACTGAAATAACTCTGGACTATATTATCGAAAGTTTAAATTACAGGTCCCTTGTCAGTGTTAAGTGCTTCCTACAAAAGGTTTTTCACGTCTAGAAAATGCTTGACTCGATGTCTGCCTTTTTATATCATGTCCATTGTTTCAGCTTCATTTTTGCTCTGTGACATTGACATTTGAATCAAAAGACTCATTAGCTGTGGGATAGCAATTTCGTTATTGAGCACCTTAGTAATGTATTGCAGAATACTCCAATTGTGAATGATATCAATTCCTTTGTGAATGTTGCTATCATCAGTGGGTAGTTGGTGGGTTCAAAATTTATAAAGAATTAGAGCTTTATCCTTAGGGAAATCTAATGTTATTCTAATGTTACAGTGGGAGGGATGCACTCCTGAAGATTTCTGTCCTGGCTGTGTAATCATCACACTACTGGTAAACTAAACTAAACTTCAGTTTTCTTCTTCAAGACTGTGCACCCAAACCCTAGCCGCTTGAAGACTCACGTTTGTACGAATCAGTGGCGCATCCAGACCTGACATTTTGGCTGGGTCCAGAGCTAATATGGGTAGGCACTATATATATATATCACACTTGATCAGATATGTCTACTATACTTGCAAGTATGTCATCACACATAACAGTATAATTACAGCAATGGCATATACTTTGCTGATAACAAATGTAAATGCCTGATTAAGCAAAACAGGAAGAAAACCTTTGAAGTATTTTTCCCTTCCTTTGGCTCTACTGCTTTCTCTCTATTCTGATGCTGACAAAATAAAATTGCTACAGTTTGGCACATATCCTTCAACTTTGCTTTATAAGAAACATATATCAAAGGACAGAACGAATCACAGATGAAGAACAAACCAAAACAACTTGACTGAAAATTTATTTATTTATTTTTATTTTTTTATTTATTTGTTGCATTTGTATCCCACCTTATCCTACCTCTTTGCAGGCTCAAAGTGGCTTACAAATACATCATGAATAGTGGAAGAATGTTAGTTAATGATCCAACATGACCATGTTTTGCCTGAAGGCTATGTCAGGGGCATTTGTAAAAAAAAAAAAAAGTTTAAAATAAAAACAAGAACAAAGCCATCTCTTACTTATCAAATGTAGAAAGTACAGGTGTTACATGCACTCAAGAAGTGTAACTATTTAAAAAGAACAGTGCAGTGTGCTTTAATACAAAAACAGTAAGTGCACCTTAGTAAAAGGTGCACTTACTGGAATATGGAATGCATATTGTGTTATGGGACAAAACACATTTTTTATATATGTGTTTGGTGTAGTTAGACAAAGAAAAAAAAATCAAATACAGTTTAAATAAGGAGCACATGTCTAATAGGGATTGCCAAAAGATATATCTTCTATAGTCAGCTAGGCTTTCTCAAAGGCTAAGAGCCTCTCTATACTGTATATAGGCTTATAAAAGTACCTCGTGGGCAGCCACTAGTGATGTTTTAGATAAAGTAAGTTGGAATTTGGTGCTAATGTACAATTCCAAAGCTGTATAATAGTATCTAGCAAATTAAGTTGAGAAACTGCTCACTAAAGAATGAGGCACCATCTTTTGGTGTTGAATATATCAATAATTCTGTCATAGTCCAATGAATCACATAGTTCTCTTTCAAATGATAACAGTGACAATTATGGAGGTGACTGGTGAGCATTGAGGCTCATGATGCCATTTTGATCCTGTTTACAGTTGAAAACTGTTGTTCCACAGTGCAAGTTGACATTGGCAGAGTGATAAGTACTCTTAAAAGGGCATTGACATTTGGGAAAATGTCCACATTGCAGTTGTCTAGTACTTCGATTAAAGATGGAAAATTTATACCTTCTGCTACTTTGTGTTTTAAATGCTTAACAAACACTGTTAATTCAGCTTCCTCTATGGTAATGTCATATAAAGTGTACGGGGGCAGTAGACTCTCTCTTCGGCCAAAGGCCTCAGATGTTGGCATACAGGCAGCAGAAGCAGTCATCATTCCATAAGCATCATCTTGAAAACGATTATTCAGTTCACTTAGCTGACAGTCAATTATCTCATTCCACAGATGTCTCAAATCTTCATTGCTTTGAACAGAAGAAGATTTACCCAAAGTGGAAAAAACAATGAATCACCAAACTTTATAGATAGCTTTGTCTTTCGAGAGGAAGAAACATCCCACTTTTCAATATCATATTTCTCCATGAGATCCTCTGTAAACTTAAGAACTTTATCAAAGTCATTTGATGTGTTCTCCCTAAACTGAACAAAAGTTTCTTTTAGACACTCTATAAGATTAATGCAATCTGTAATAGACAACATGGCACTGTAGTCCTTTCGTGGCAAAATCACTGCTTTCAAATAATTTCCCAAATGTAACTGCCAGAAATAAGCATTTTTTTGTCTCTATCTGATGTAGAAGAGATAGGGAATCTAGTTTTGTCTGTCCAGCAGCATTTGAAAATTCAGCAAGTACTTCAAGAATAACATCAAAAAGGATGTCACGCATGCTGCAGGTAACCACAAAGCTGCGACCATGTTTATTCAGTGCCGAGTCGACTTACTGCCATGCTGAGTCTGCTCAAAACGTAGGTGGGACTAGGAGATCAGCTGAGTGAGCCGCGATGGTAGAAATGACGGTAGAAATGAATTAGTGAAAGGCTGCTGCTTTGGCTTTGCTCTGTGCACTTCAAGTCAACTGTGCTTAAAACTGGGTGGACAGGCCTGAGCCAAGATTGGATGGGCCTGGGCCCGCCCGTAGCTACGCCCCTGATACGAATGCCTGGGAGACGGAACTGATCCCTAGAATTTTGCAATTCTAAACCAGTTTCTACAAAGTTGTTTCCCATTTATGTGTGTTTAAGTAATAACAGTGTAGTAACATGAGCAAGGGTGGGCCTGGAGTCTTGATAAACGCAGAGAGGGGCATTTTCAATATGATGTCTAAGTCCGACTTTGGACATTTTTCAAAAAACATCCAAAATCTGAATAGAAAAGAAGGTAATTTTTAAAAAAGAAAAATGTCTTTTTTTTTTTTTTCCAAAAATACTGCTTCGAACAAGGTTTTGTGATTTGGACATTTTGTTTTTTTAGTCCATTAAAAAAAAAAAGTCAGCGATCCAAGATGGCGTCTTGAAAGGATGCGAGGATCAGAGCTCCTGAGTACCTCAAGGTTTGAACGCCAGTTCTCCAAATAAACACCATGGGGAAGCGAAAGGGGAAAACTAAAGCGCTTACCTCCCCGAGCTTAGCTGTAAACCCCGCTGTGCGTCAGACCATCTTGGAGTCCTATGGAGTGACGATCCTCGGATAGAGCGACAGCCTGGTTCTGCAGGGCCCGCTTTTGTTCAAGCGGGCCATAGCATTGAGGGGGTATTGCTTAGTCCTCCCCCGAATACAGCCCCTCCTCGACCAGGAGTGACTACGAGTATGACGGAGGCACAGGAGACCGGAGTGATTGGTGGAACGCCACCCCTGGTAACTCTGCTGGGAGCGCCCATTGTATCTTCGACGCCAATCAATTTTACAACGGAAGAAGTGTTCTCTTCGTCTGCGGTTTGCGATATGACTCCTGTAGGACACCGAGGAAATGTTAAACTGGCTGTAATAACGCTTGACGCGCTCTGGGACGCAATTCAAGGCATTCACACTTCCTTACAATCTATTTCCAACTCTTTTGGGGGTGAAATAACTGATTTAAAGGAAAATAAAAAAAGTATGGCTGAAAAAGTCCAGAATTTGGAGGGAGAACTTATCAAATCTCAGAATTTATCAGCCACTCTAATCAAGGAACGAGATGTTTTTGCTCGCAAAATTATTTACTTAGAAAATCAGTTGTAGGAACAACCTGAGATTTATAAACTTTCCAAAATCTCCTTTAATTTCTCCCTTGGATATGTTGAGAAAATATTTTCTAGAGGTACTGGGAATCCCAGCAACAGCTTTTCTACCTGTTGCTAGGGCCCAGTACTTAACTGGAATAAAGAATATAGTTGAACAACCTTGGGCTGCACCGGACTTAGATTTGACTCATTTCCTGGAAAGTTCCCTGGATGTAGTGACTGAGAGGGCTACTTTATTAGATACCTTTGCATTAGAAATGGACAGAAATAATATCTTTCGGACCTATTTTCGCCATATGAATACGGAATTCCTGGGTTCAAGAGTCCAGATTTTTCCAGACTTGGCTAGAGACACCCAGAAAAAAAGAAGGGAATTCTTGTCTTATAAAGCTAGAACTCACAAGCTTGAAGGGGTTTTCCAATTAAAATTTCCATGTAGATGTCTGGTGTCATTAAATGGAAATAATTATGTTTTTTTTTTGAACCCTTAAAATTGTTACAATTTATTGAGGCACAAGAAAGTGTGGAAAAACCTTTAACTGCCTCCCAGTGATTAATGCTATTATGTAGGCTATCAGGTTTATGTTTGCTCTTGAAATTTCATTTCTACATTTTTTCTGTATTTTCTTTTTACCTAGTACTTGGATCCTTTATTGATTTGTGGACAAAAGAGAATAGAGAAATATTTCCTTTTAATCATTTGTTTGGACGATTATATTTCTTGTACATTTCCAATACATTTATGCTGATATGTAAATGTAAAAAGATATAAATAAAGTTAAAAAAAAAAGTCCAAGTGCAAAATGCACAAACTCAAGCCATTGGGATGTAGGAGGAGCCAGCATTTTTAGTAGACTGGTCCCCCAGACATCCCAGGAGGTAAATGGGGCACCCTAGGGGGCACTGTAGTGGACTTCATGCTCCCAGATGCACACTGTCGCCAATTAACGCCAATAATTGATTGTTAGTGCCCAATTATTAGCGCTAATTGGCTCAATAGCCAATTTAGTGATGCGCGCATCTCAGCATAGCACACAATTTTGCGTGTGGACATTTGCACGCCATTTATACAATTCCCCTGAAATAGTCCATCCTTGCTTTAAAGAGCTCTCTCCTGTGGTCTGGTCCTGCAGGACCACAGCGTGCACTGGTCTGTCTCTCAAAAGGCAGCACAAACAGCTTGTCACTGGCCTGGAGTCCCAAAGTTAAAAGTTCTGCTTTTGAGTATTCAGCACAATTGGGCCAGGCTGAGGGAGTGAATGGTGGGTTGCTTATAACACTGCTGCCTAGGAAACCTTTTCTTACCACTTTACTGTATTTCTGTCCCAAGTATGCTTGAATTATGTCACAGTATGGTTCCTTTACTTCTGCTGAGAGCTTATTCCAGACTTCTACTACCCTTTCAGTAAAGAAGTATTTTCTTGAGTTCCCCTCAACCTTCCTTTCTCCATCTTCACTACATGACACATTGCCATAGAAATTCTTTTTCTTTGGAAAGTTTTACCTTCCTGTAGTTTGTTATGATAGCACTCTATTCCCTTCCTGTGATGATTCAGTTTGTAACATAAAAATCTTTTAGGCCAATATTCAAAGTAATTTAAGCGGGAAGGAAAGCCTCCTGCCTGCTTAAATCCCCTGGTGTTGCCTAACCCCCGATATTTAGTGGCACTAAACCGGGCAGTGCCGCTGAATATTGCCTCTGAATGCTCACAGAAAAAGTGGGCAGGTCCGGGGTGGGACAGGGGGTGGTGTTAGGAGGAGCCTGGGGTTATGCGGGTGTCGGCATTATTCAGTGCTAGCACCTGCATCGCTCAGCTCAAATGATGTCCTAAATTAGTCCACTGAGCGAAACGAGTGTTGGCACTGAATATCAAGCCCTTTCCCATACCGCCTGACAATGCCCCTCCCCTACCCTGCAGACAGCAAGAAGGCCCCTCCCCCCAGAATGCCCCTGCTTCCAACCCCCAGCCATTCAAGTAGGCCCCCCTGGGCCTGCCTCTACCCTTGGTGGACCAGCGGGGTCATTGGGAGCAGAAGCACAGCCCCCTCACTTCTTCCCCTCATGGCTGCCTCTCAAAATGGCTGCTGCAACCTCTCATGGCTGTTCGTCATACTCAGTGTGTTTTTACTAGCAAAAAAGGTGCCGGTACTCAAATGCTAGGCCACCCTTCAGGGGTGGGGTGATCACTGATGGACCCATCCCACAATAGCCAGGCCCCTGTAACCAGTCACAGAATCTATGACAAGGCAGAATTGGTGTGTAGAGCCTGAGCTCTTTCATTAAAACTTGGGGTCCATGGGTCAATTTTAGCAGACAATGGAAAAGGTGCCGGTACTCAGTACCCCCAAGTACCCCTCAAAAAAAGCCCTGGTGATACTTGTGGGGAGAGGTGGGGGTGGGAGCGGGAAAGGACTTGGAGAGGCTGAAATTGTTTTTAGAAAATAAGGGTGCCAGCCCAGTAATTAGCACCGGCAACCACATCGCTCAGTGACCTAATTTAGGACAGCGTTTGAGTTGTCCTAAATTAGACCACTGAGCGATACGGGTGCTGGCACTGAATAGTGTCGGCATCCGCATAATCCCAGACTCCTCTCTATCACTGCCCCTATCCTGCTCACTTTCTTTGTGAGCGGTCAGAGGCGATATTCTGTGACACTGCCCAGTTTAGTGCTCTTGAGTATTGGGGATCAGGTAGCCCTAAGGGATTTAAGCTGTCAGGGGCCTCTTCTGTCTGCTTAAATCGCTTTGAATATCCATCCAATCACTTCTGAGAGAGTTTGATGCCAGTTGTTGTGGCCTTCTGCACTGATATTTGCAGTTCATTTGAAGACCCTGACCTTTAACTACATGATGTTTCTTGTGGACTTCGGTAGGGTTTTTATTTTTATGTGAAGGAGAGGTTCTCTCTCTCTCTCTCTTTATATATATATAAAAGATGATAGTTCCCTTCCCAGCAGTTGTGCAGCTGTTCACCAACTGACTTCCCTAGGACACAAATCTCTGAAAATCACTTTTCATTATGCACACTGACGTTCAGCACCTTCTTTGAAGAATTTTTCTTTGGGCAGTCTTTTTAGTCGGGTTTTTTACTCTGTGTCAACAGTTGAAGCTTCATTATTTGAAGTGGCTTTTAAGCATTCTGGCCTGCCTGCAAACCACAAAATATGATGAGATAATTATTAGATAGATTTTTTCAATACCTGTCTTGGAAAGTCACTGTATAAAGATATGACACATGCTTTGACCAACAGATGCCTGAAATGAGCTCCCTTCAAGTTTCCTTCACTGCTTCTTTCCTTATTAGAAACGAAAGAACACTTTTCAAGCAGCACCTTGGAGGGATGCTCATTTCTTTAGCAGCTCAGTTGCAGTCAAATCATGTCTGTGTCACGCAGAAGAGTTAGTCGTTCCTGGAAAGAGCTCTGGAGAGAATCAGATTCAGAGAAAAACACTTCAAGTTTAATTGCTTTAATTAAAAAAAAAGAAAAGAAAAAGAAAACTAGTTTTGTGCTGTTGAACCTTGTATACTACCTTATGTTGTTATAATATTGTTTCAAATTTCGTTTGTTATTGTTGTTTCAATATTTTCCTATCTGAGTTTATATCTCTTTATGCAGTCTTTATTTTTTTACCAAGTCACATCTTGAATTTTGTCATTTTTTCGTCAATGCAGTTTTGATTTTGTTCCCTACCACTATATTTCAAACACAGAACACTGCTTACAAATGAAACATATGCAGACTTTCACTAGCAATCATATAGTTTAATAGTTTAAAAGACTTGATATACCATTCATTTCTAGAAACAAGTCAGAGTGGTGTACAATTAAAATACATAAAAGTTAGAAAGGAATGCCAATAAAAGACAGAAAAGCAAACATACTCTCAGAAAGTAACAACATTATCACACTTACTATACTAAAAAAAAAAAAAAATTAAGGGCTAAGTGCAATTAAGCTACCAACTTCAAGAATTTAGTGAAAAAATAACTTTTAATTTCCTCTTAAACAGGTTGTAAGATTTTTCCTCCCATTCTCTAGGTAGTTGATTCCATAAATCTGGAGCATACCAAAAAGATCCATTAGCTTTAGTGGATGAAAGACGAGCTCGGGCCTGAGGAGGGAGTGCAAGTAGCCACAGTTCTCCAGACCTCAGCACCCTTGAAGAAACATAATGTTGCAACATAGCAGTCAACTAACCAGGCCAACCCATACCCTATACTCAATGAACCATAGTTAATACCTTATACACTGATCAAAACTCCACCGGGAGCCAGTGAAACTTAGCAAACAATGGGATCACACGGTCCCTCCTGGTCAAACCTCCCAACAGCCTAATACCTGCATTTTGAACACAGCGCAAATGTCTTAATACATACCGGGAAATGCTCATATAAACCACATTGCCATAATCTAATTTAGAAATCAACAAAGAATGAAGAAATATATGCAAAGTAGTTTCATCAAAATATGGACGTACAACTCTCAACGGCCTTAATAGAGAAAACCCTTATCTCACTACCGGGAAAACCTGATGCTCAAAGCTTAAACCAGAGTCAATCCAGACCCCCAGATAATGGAACACCTCAAAAGGCTGAACATTACCCTGTAAAAAAGGGGGCAAATTATCAACAAACCCAAAGAAATGAGGCAAACCAAGTCAGCAGTTAAATCATTCAATTGTTGAATAAGTAACTGGTGGTCCAACACATCAAACACAGCTGTAAGATCTAAAGGAACAGCCAATGCCACCTTTCCCTTATCCAACTTATGCCTGAACATTACTCAATAAACAAACTAAAACCGTTTCCATTCCATAATCTTCTTGGAAGCCCGATTGGAAAGGACTCCACACCTCCATACTCTCCACATAATCTACTAACTACTGGAACACTATCTTTTTGATCGACGACTTCACAAGCGCCCCAATGTAGAGATGGATCTATAGCTAGCAACATCTACTACATCTTTGGTAGATCCCTTCAAAACTGGACACACCACTGCCTTTTTCCATAAGGTTGGAACTATCCCCTTTTTCAAACCCCTACAAATAAGCATATATGCCATGAGCAATTAACCATGACATGAATGCCTGATCAACAATAGAGACACTGGGTCCAAGATGCTCCTTATATGCAAACCCCGAAAACCTTTAACAAACTCACTCATCAATTTCAGTAAATAATAACTTCTGGTGTCCAAACCCAGCCCTCAGGGTGGTCATCTTCTCCAGAAAAGCATCAGCCAACAACTCAGAAGAGTGCATGGAAGGCTGACAAATACCAACTTCCCCTCCACAACCTATTCAAAATCTGAAAAACTTTACATGCTGGGTTAAGTACATTCTTAACCAACATCCCGAAGTACATCTTTTTTGCCTGCTTTATTTAAACACTAGAGAAAAAGGCCCGTTTCTAGCACATTTGTTTGTCTCTGTGCACGACTGTCTTCTCTCCCCTGCCCCCCCTCTCCAGCCACCCATACCCAGTGATTGTCTGCTGTCCCCTGCCCCCCTCTCCAGCCACTCATACCCAGCGATTGTCTTCTCTCCCCTGCCCCCCCTCTCCAGCCACCCATCCATACCCAGTGATTGTATTCTCTCCCCTGCCTCCCCTCTCCAGCCACCCATCTATCCATACCTAGCGATTGTGTTCTCTCCCCTGCCCCCCATACCCAGCAATTGTCTCCCCTCCCCCTCCAGCCACCCATACCTAGCGATTGTCTTCTCTCCCTTGCCCCCCCCAGCCACCCATACCCAGCGATTGTCTTCTCTCCCCTGCCTCCCTCCAGCCACCCATACTCAGCAATTGTCTTCTCTCCCCTCCCCCCTCCCCCATACCCAGTGATTCTCCTCACTCCCCTGCCCCCCTCCAGCCACCCAGGTTGTTCAGTGGATTCTTTGGGGCAGGCAGGAAAGGTCCCCGGTCTTTCCTGCCCGCTGCCGGCGCTGACTCTCCCGTGGTGCTACTGCATTGCTCTTCAAAATGGCCACCAAGACTTCAGCAGAAGTCTCACAAGGCCGCTGCTGGAAGTCTCGGTGGCCATTTTTAAAGAGTGATCCGGCAGCGGGGGAGGGTCAGTGCCGGCAGCGGGCAGGCAAGACTGGAGATCTTTCCTGCCTCCCCAAAGAATCCCTTACACTGTGCAGCACTGTTGGGAAGAGGAAGAGAGAGAGAGGTACCAAAACCATGGGTACGGGGGTGAAGGAAGCGTCACACCTGCAGATTGGGGGGGGGGGGAAGGAACAGAGCCATCACGTTGTGCAGGGGGGGTGGAAAGGAGTTGCACCTCCAACGTTCTGAAGCTGTCGTGTCGCGGTTTCCCTGGAAACACGGTGACGTCACCGGAAGGCTTCAGACATTACAAACAGAGAGCTTCAGAACGTTGGAGGTGCAAATTATTATAGTAGCTAAACGCGTTGTGATCGGCTCAGAGACTTCCGGGTCTCTCAGCTGAGTGAAGGACGTCCAAAAAGGAAGTTTTTATTATTGCGGGGGGGGGGGGGGAGGACGTCCAAAAGGACGTCTTTTTTTGAAGCGGAGCGCTAATAATAACCTCTAAAGCTTAAGGGTGGGTTTTGTTGTGGTTTTTTTTGAGTGAAGAACGTCCATAAAGGACATCCCTGATGAGCACTTGGGCGTTGTTTTGGGTGAAGGACATCCATAAAGGACGTCCCTGACAAGCACTTGGACGTTTTTACCCCCTGATTTATTTTGTTACATTTATTGAAGTTTTCAATCCCGCGCAGCCCCAACGAGAGGTACAGACCTCTCGTTAGATTTTCCAGCGTTAAGGCAATCGGAAAACGGTAGTGCATCTCATTACAATAGGGTTTCTACATAATTTGCTCATCTGCATTCTGTTTTCGTTAGCTGCTACCGTCATCGGAAAATGGCTTGGAGAAGCCTTTAGTGCATGCCAGGGTAATCTACTTGCTTGTTAATGGCTCGTTATGTTAGTGCATCTGGACCTGAAATTGGTGCAGATTCTTTATCACCACGTGTAACTTAATTGGCTTAACAAGCTAATGAGCGCTAATAACAGTACTTAACAAGCATTAATGAGCACTAATTGTCACTGATAAGAATTTAGGAGTCACGTGATGCTGTCAGGCTGAAAGGACACTCATCTGCCCCGTTCCGCTTCACCAGCATATAATCTGCAAATTTATTGACCCCCAAGTCCTCCCCCCGGGACATAAAAGGGGGAGCAGGGGGGCTTTGCTGGGAGGCTCCTGCACCAGCTATGGACTGCGATTTTGTAGGTATTCACTCAGAGAGATATAGGTATGCCTGCGGCTAAGCTACAGGTAGTAACTCTTAATGTAGATGGAATTCACTCTCCAATAAAGTGAACCAGGCTCTTGCAGTATCTTAAGAGGATGCAAACTGATGTTACATTCTTGCAGGAAACGCATTTGAATAATGTGGAACATGCTAAATTGCGCAGAGAATGGGTGGGGGAAGTTTCTTACATCTCCTTTAGTAACCATCAGAAAGGAGTGGCTATACTAATTACGAAATCTTTGGCCTTCATACTCCATGATATATATTAAGACACGGAAGGAAGATGGGATATATTAAGACACGGAAGGAAGATGGGTCATTGTGTCTGGGATGCTACTGGGGTCCAAGGTGGCGTTCTGCAGTCTTTATGCCCCTAATGTGTATTCCCATCAAAAAGTGGCTATGCTTGATGAATACCCTCTCATAATTGAGGGAGATTTTAACATAACCAGTGATCCATCTATAGATTGCAAACTGCCCAGACAACCCAATGGCGTCAATTATTTGATTGAGGAGTTAGTGATACTGGATATCTGGCGTTTACTCCATGAGGAGGAACGTAAGTATACTTTTTTCCCACCCGCATAAAGTACACGCTCGCTTGGATTAGATTTTGATATCCAGGGCCTTACTACACT
This sequence comes from Microcaecilia unicolor, assembly GCF_901765095.1. Lineage (NCBI taxonomy): Eukaryota > Metazoa > Chordata > Amphibia > Gymnophiona > Siphonopidae > Microcaecilia > Microcaecilia unicolor. The sequence goes on from NC_044031.1 coordinate 535,328,438, forward strand.
CTGTTTTACAGGCAGCTATGGGGGAGGCTGAGGTATCGGACCATGCCCCGGTGTGAGTTGATGTGAAGTGGGGCACAGCATCTCACTCTAAGCGGTGGCGCATGAGCCCCGTTCTGTATCAGAACACCGAGTTCAAGGCATATTTACGAAAAGCCTGGTTAGACTATCTTGCTGAGAACGGTGTGGAAGATGTGGGGGCCCCGTATATTTTGGGAAACAGGTAAGGCAGTCATTAGGGGTAAAATTATTGCTTTTACTTCCTCGCTTCATAAAAAGAGGGAACAGGCCACTCTGGAAGCGACGGATGGGCTCCGAGCTGCTCGCCATGCCTTTCTGACGCGGCCAGTGGAGACCAATCGTCTTTTATACCTAGAGAGGAGAAAGGAGCTGTAGAGTCTTTTAAATGAGTGGGCGATGCATAATATTAGACCTTATAAATACAAATTGCATAGGTGAGTTAACAAAACCAGAAAATTGCTGGCATCATTGGTGCGTCTGCGCTCTGACAAAAGTTATATTACTAGGATTAGGGATTCCACGGGGAGACATCATTGTGCACAGTCTGATATACAAAAAGAGTTTGCCAATTTTTACACCTCTCTTTATGACACTGGCTCCTTTTTGGGACCCTTATGTGAGGCTTGTTTTTGAGCGGCTGCAATTGCCCAGTTTTACTGGCGAACAGGTGGCTGTTCTCAATGCGCCACTAACTGGTAAATCAAGACCTTAAGATATTGGCTTGTGTTTTGGCGGATAGGCTAGGAGCGTTCCTTCCCCTCCTTTTACATCCAGATCAAGTGGGGGTTTGTATCTGGTAGATTTGCATCAGCTAATGTCTTGAAAGTTTGTAGAGTGTTAAGTGAAGGGGCGAGGCAGCCTGGGAATGCTATCCTGACCAGTCTGGATGCTGAAAAGGCCTTTGATAAAGTATTGTGGCAGTATCTGTTTTGGGTCCTTCAACGATTCGGTATGGTATAGTAACTCCTCGGCTCAATTCATTATTAATGCTGCCCTTATGGATCCCATTGCTCTAGGTCGGGGTACTAGACAGGGGTGCATTCTTTCCCCTCTTTTATTTGTATTGTCTCTCAAACCATTGGCTGCCTGGATTAGGCAGGAGGAGGGGCTAGAGGGCATTCAGATGGGGGAGCGCGAATACCGTGTGAATCTGTTTGCTGATTATATGCTACTGCTCCTCAATAACGCAACAACTACATTACCAGTGGTTATGAGGCTCATTCGGGAGTTTGGTGAGTTCCAAAATTTAGGTGCCTTGTTATAGAATATGGCCCAGTGAACCTAAATCTATGCGCTGAGATTTACACCAGGTACTGATTTTTTAGGCGCCATATATAGAATCTCCTCCTATAAGAGTTACGTGCACATCATTAAAGAATATAATGTGTGCATAACTCCCAATTAAGGCCAATTAACACCAATAATTGGTTGTTAGCAGCCAATTATTGGTAATGATTGGCTTATTAATCACTTGAGTTGAGCACACAAATTGGTTTTACACGCTGATTTGCCAGCACAACTTTAGTCCCCATATATAGAATCGGGGGATATTCATACCATTGTCCTGCTGTTTAGTTTTGAGTTTTTATATTATAATTTTTAATGTTTATGTTTTTATGCTTATGTTTGTTTAGACCCCTGATGAAGGCTCTGCACTGAAACACGGCCCGTGTAGGGTCTTGGAATCAGCATTTTGGCAAATAAACTTTTTATATTTTTACTGTTCGTTTGCCTTGGTCATTTGGAACTTGCCTCACTCTCACCCTTGATGGTGCTGCCTGACTTTTTTGTGAGACTTGTGAGGACCCCTCTTTCTGTTGTTTGCTTGGCTATTCATTTTTACACACCATGTTTCAAAGATTTCAACTCTGGCTGTGTGTGGTGGATTTGAAAATGTTGCCAAAAGAGCAATAAATCAAATGATAAGTTTAACCATGCAGAGAAGAAAACATCTGTTGCCCAATACCTGTGTAGCAGGTCTTCTCAACACCATCTATGACAGCTTCTTAGGCATTTTGAAAAGCAAAATAATATTTAGATTTACCTTATAAACAATAATCACCATTTAGCCATCCTTCATTACAATGATAAACAGCAGGAAATTAACAGGATAATTACCTACTAAGTAGTTAATCTTCTGAAAGGAACTCAATACACTTCAAACAATCATTATTATAAATTGCTTTAGTTAATTCCTTACCTAACAATTATTTATATCTGCATTATCAAAAAATATATATACTCCAAATACACTGTAGCTTTTGCAGGATAAAGAACACTTCAGAATTCAAATTATTAATGTCCTCCAATGATACTACTTTTCTGTGCCTTTGCCTGAATCCTAAAAAATATGCATTTACACGTTGCACAAAGTTCTTTTCCATTTAAATGCATTCACTGAAAAATCTTTATTGGACTTGATGTAACACAAAAATACTTAGCTCCATGTAGGTTGTCTTTTTCACCCCAGTGTTTCATATGAATCAAATTAGTAAGGAGACTTTTCTTGCCAACCTACATGGAGCTAAGTATTTTTGTGTTTCTCCATTTAAGAAACTGAGCACATATATATATGGAAAAATTTATACAAAAAATATATAAAATTGCAAAGTTGGATCGATGACGATTACATGCCCATCCAGATCAATAATTTGGGTTAAGTATATGCCAATGTGGCTTTAGTATGTGGTTCTGACTGGTCCAATAACAATCTTCTGCTACTGTTTGTGAATAAATAGTATGTAGGGAGTTGGGTGCTTTGGTACTGATAAAACTAATATGCGAACATAGTACAAAAATGTGAAATGTTATGATATGTGATCATGAAGATAAAAATAACAATAATCCTTTTTTAATAATTCTCACCTCTAACGTTCTGTCTTGCCTGGGACCGTGGCTCCCTCGGAAGTGGTCTGCTAGGCTCCGTAGATCAGACTGAGACGTCACTGGCCGCATTATGACGTGATCCCGGGAGAAAAAAAACTCCACATAGCTGATCAAAACAAAGCGAAAAGGTTCAAGACTGGCTGCCGCAAAGGAGCAGGGGAAGGAGACAAAGAGAAGAGACATCAGATTGGCCAGTAGAAGGGAGAGGGGAGGAGCCGCGATGCAGGGAGCAGCGAATCAGCAAAAAATGAGGCGGACCCAGCCAGAATCGACGACGGCGGTGGGGGAGGGTTGGCGGCGGGAAAGGGGGGCTCGAGAGGGTTGTGGCAGGGGGGTCCAGGGTTCAGGAACTCCGAGGGGGGGTCTGCAAATAGGAGGGAGGGGTCTGCAAATCGGAGGGAAGGAAGCAGGGGTCTGGAAATCGGAGGGCGGGAGGGAGGGGTCTGGAACTTGGATGGAGGGAGGGGGATCTGGAACTGGAGGGGAAGGAGGGAGGGGGGAAGACGACCCTGGAACACGGAGGAAGGGGGGATACTGGAACTGGGTGGGAGAGGGGGGACACTGGAACTGGATGGGAGGGAGAGGCTGTAATATTCCAGAGAACTGAAAAACAGCCAAACACAATCCAGAGGGTTGTGTAAAGTGAACGTAAAGAAATGAGTAAAGTGGGAAATACCCTCAGAAACCAAGACTCCCGCCAAGGTCTGGTCAATGGAACACTATTATCTATAAAAGACTTTGTGCCCGTGATCTAGTTTCTTTCATGGAGTTAAATATTCCCTGCTTCACTCATTCAAACTTGCCCATATAAGAGCATCATACAAAATTGCCCATATTAGAGCACAAATTTTAAGAGTAACTGTGTAACTGTGTTCAAGCTACAGCATGGCATGCATCAACTTAGCTTAATAAGTGCTGGCTTGACAACCCCACATTTCAACTGCTGATTTTCAACGGGGCCCGATTCGTTTCACCCATAACAGGGCTTCATCAGGAACCACTCAGTTGGATCATACTGTCAGAGGTATCGGTCTCAAGCTAACTAAACTTCTCTTACGACCGACGGGGAAACGAGAGCCTTGGTTTCTGAGGGTATTTCCCACTTTACTCATTTCTTTACATTCATTTTACACAACCCTCTGGATTGTGTTTGGCTGTTTTTCAGTTCTCTGGAGTATTAGATTACCTGATTAGGATCAACAGCCCATACTGTTTCTTTCATCATATGGGAGGGAGGGGCCCCAGGCACACACACTCTCTCTCACAGACACACACTCGCACACAGTCTCACTCACTCTGTCACACACACACACACACATGCAAATTCACTCTCTTTCACACAGTCACTCTCACACACACTCTCTCAAACATACACACTCCGAGGAAAACCTTGCTAGCGCCCATTTCATTTGTGTCTGAAACGGGCCTTTTTCTACTAGTAATAACATATAATGCCACAGGACTGTTACACTGGGCCCCTTTTACTAAGCGGAGGTTAAAACCAATGCAGGCTTACCACTCACTAAACATGAAGTACTGCTGAGCTACCACAGCAGCCCAGCGGTACTTCCCACCCTTAGCACACCATCATATCCAGTGCTACAAAAATATATTTATTTTTGTAGCGCCAGATTGTACTCGGCGGTAATCACTGCTCGCTTACCACTAGGTTAGTTCAGGAGCCCTTGCTGCCACCTCAATGGGTGGTGGTAAGGGCTCCCCCCGAAATGACTGCACGGCAAGTGCTTTACTTGCCGCATGGCCATTTTCTACAGGAAAGAGAGACTTCTCTTTTACCCGCTGTGGTAAATGGGGGCCTCGGCGCGTTTGAAAAACATGTGCCGACACCAGTGCAGGCCCCCTTTTGCCGCAGTTTGGTAAATGAATAATAATGATAACCAGTCCTGTTTTATCCATTCGGAGCAGCCTAGTAGTTAGTGCAGTGGACTTTGATCCTGGGGAACTGAGTTTGATTCCCACTGCAGCTCCTTGTGATTCTGGGCAAGTCACTTAACCCTCCATTGCTCCTGGTACAAAATAAGTACCTGAATATATGTAAACCGCTTTGAATGTAGTTGCAAAAACCTCAGAAAGGCAGTATATCAAGTCCCATTTCCCTTTCCCTATTTGAGATTCTACATGGAATATTGCTACTATTGGAGATTCTAGATGGAATGTTGCTACTATTGGAGATTCTGTTGCTACTATTTGAGATTCTACATGGAATGTTGCTACTATTGGAGATTCTACATGGAATGTTGCTATTCCACTAGCAACATTCCATGTAGAAGCCTGCTCTTGCAGATCAGCTGCGCAGGCTTCTGTTTCTGTGAGTCTGACGTCCTGCACATACGTGCAGGACGTCAGACTCATAGAAACAGAAGCCTGCGTGGCCGCATTGCTGATCTGCAAGGCCAGGCTTCTAGGTGGACTGTTGCTAGTGGAGGAGTAGCCTAGTGGTTAGTGCAGTGGACTTTGATCCTGGGGATCTGAGTTCAATTCCCACTGCAGCTCCTGGTGACTCTGGGCAAGTCACTTAACACTCCATTGCCCCTGGTGCAAAATAAGTACCTGAATATATGTAAACTGCTTTGAATGGAGTTGCAAAAACCTCAAAAAGGCGGTATATCAAGTCCCATTTCCCTTTTAGACCTCCATTTCCAGCCTGTGGCAGTGACATGTTTTGTATTTTATTCATTTTATCCTTATATTTTATTTATGCTTTACATGCATATTGACCCATAGTCTGATGTACTTCCTTTCTTCTGTCATTGAAGCAGTGATGCTTTTGGTGCCAATATGTTTTTTATTATATCAGCATGTTTAGATCAGTGCTAAGTTCTTATTGCTGCATTTCTTTTCCGTATAAGCAGGGTCTTTTTTTTTTTTTTTAGCTCAACATACATCTTCATTGCTATCTTTATTTTCATGAGCATACATCATAAATGTTGAATTTTTTATATATGTAGTTGTTTTAGGGCCACTGCTTTTCAATTACTCTTGTCATTCCAATTGCATTTTACCAATCCAGTTTTCTCCGTTTTTTTTCTATTTTTATCAATCCAGTTATTTTATCTGCTTTTTTAACGTAGTTCATGTGCACAAATCCATTGTAGCAGTAGCGATTTTTGGCACTAATATACCTACCATTTGGCTTACTACCGCACCAGTAGAGTATTTTCATGTTAGTGATGCCCAGTCAGGCTAGCATCACACTTTGATCCAGTCACTCCTCACATACATTTCCTACTTGTTTTTATAGTATCTGATTTTTCACTGATAACCACATGCTTCTTACTTATACACTCATATTTAATTAAGTCTAGTGTCTCCACTTATATATGTTTTGCATTTTATCCGTTTTCATTTCTAATATATTGTGTTATAGTAATCCTAATTTACACAAATGGAGAAGGATTCTTCCAACTCAAGCATCACTAGTTTTCAGGCTTCAGCAGCAGGTTAGTTGGTTTTCTTTCTTTTCAGTGTATGCTTCCTTTTTATTATGTCTATTACACATGAGAATCCTTTTTGTCTGCTTAGTCATATTCACACCAATGTCACAACCAAGATGTATATTATTTAATACGGACATTGTTTATTTTGTACTCCTGTTTATATTGTGTTTTTGCCTCACTTTATTCTCACCCACTACACCTTTTGGACTTACTCATTTTAATGTGTGTCCAATATGTTTTTTCATGCAATTCTAATTCATAGGTTTTGCTTTATAATATGTTTTATGTTTTGTTAATTATAACCTTTTTGACAATGGTATGTTTATTGTATATTTTCATTTTTCCAGATAGTGTAAACCTTGACCCCTGAGACTGGCAGTTTTTCCTGCCGAAACACGGCCCTGTGTTTTGATAGACACTCCCTGTGTTGGAGCTCATCACACTTTCTACTTCTTTACTTTCCTTGATATTCCAACATGCCTGGTCAGCTATCCGGGCACCAGAATTAAATATCTATGTTACCCAGAAACTTCTGGGTCTGCCCTGAGTTTGCCCCTGGACCACACAGCACTAGTGCGGCAGTGGTTAGTGTTAATATTAAGCAGCACTGTTTGGTTAAGTAATGCTGAGTGTTAGTGGTTGGTCCAGCCAGAATGATTCAACCAGGTAGGAACCTCTTCCTGCTTAGTTAAATCATTTTGCATATCAGATTCTTAGACTTTGCCTTGCACCAGTCACAAAGATTTGAAGTTTAGCCTTCTTGGCCTGAATCACCCTGGGTAAAATGTTTGCACAAATTCACAGTTATGGGCCCTTTCACTAAAATCTGTTAAGCATTTACCCGCTAATTCTATATATGGTGCTTTAAGTTGCATGCACAATTTAATTGAATAACAAGGCAATGAGCACCTACAACTAGGTTTTAACAGGCAATTATCTGTGCAAATTAGCATTAATTAAAGATTATGCACGTATATTTATGCATCAAGATCTGCATGTAAATATTAATTGCGGCTCAAAAAGGGGGCATGGCTATGGATGGGACATGGGCGGATTAGGGACGTTCCCACAATTTATGCATGCTGTTATAGAATAAGGGGGGATTCAGAACTAATTTAAGCTTGGGGATTTACACCAAGGTTTCATTGATGTAAATCAGTGATTCCCAAATCTGGTCCTAGAGGCACCCTAGCGAGTCAGGTTTTCAGGATATCCACAATAAAGATTTACATGTGGTAGAAGTAATGCATGCAAATCTCTCTCATGAATATTCATTGTGGATATCCTGAAAAACTGACTTGCTAGGGTGCCTCCAGGACCAGGTTTGGGAACCACTGATGTAAATGGTCATACCTAAATGTAATTGAGGTTTCTGGTGCTTCATGGTGTTCTATAAATGGCACCTAACTTTGAATGCTGTTTGGAAAAAACAGTGCTTAGCAGTATTCTATAATCACTTTAGGGTCCGTACCAAGGATGTTCATGTTTATTTAGCTACTTTACCTGAATGTAACTTGATTTGAAGTAGTACTGAAAAGGTGTGAGCTAAACTCTAATAAAAAAAATAATTTATAAGTCACCTATTTGGAACCATGTTAAGTATGTCACATTTAGTGCTCTCCTTGATCTAAATCCCAATCAAAGAAATTGATCAGATTCATCTGACAAGACCTGCCTCTGGAAAAACAATGCAGTCATCCATTATATTCCAGAAATTACAATATCCTCTATTTTAGCAGTAATTTCATTAATTTATTCATCATCAAAGTCATACTAACCAACTTGCAGTCCCTAGCCTCCTCCTTACTTTCCGTATTTGTGAAGAAGAACCACATCCATCCATCTCTAGTTGTCTAAGCCTCTCCTGACTCTAAAGAATCATTAAAATGTTCAGCTGCCAGAAATCATCTAAGTTCTTCCAGTACCCTCAGATGTATCTCATCTATCCCCATTGCTTTCTCTACTTTTACAGAATGTCATGGGGATAGATTCTAATTTGTGTCCATTTTTCTGCAGTCCTACCACCGACCCTTCCTCGAACAGATATACTATAAGTTGCAGAATAATTCTACATTTTTCTTAAAGGCCTTCACATATTGCTGCCTTTCACCTCTAAGTGTCACAATGCCACTGTTGTACTTTCTTCTCTCACTAACATCTAAAAATATTCCTGTCACCCTGTTTATAACATTATTGAAAGGTTCCTTTCATGGTCCTCACTAGCCCAGTATGCTCCTATATTCAGGACCATAGCAAGTTAGAGTAGAGAGGAGGTATGTACCATTTGGCTAGAGCATCCCCCTTCTGGAATGGCTGCAATGGTTCTGCAAGTCCCTATATAAGACAAAGACCCTTAGAGTGTATGTGGATTTTTGCTGGTGGAGTGTATGGAGGATTGTGGGTGCTTAAAGCTCAACCTCTGGGTCTCTTAAGTTGATGTCCAATGTGAACCCTCTCATGAGTTTAAATTCGTGTCCAATGTGAAGTGAGTGAGAAAAAACAGATTTTACCCACCCCTTTGCTTGCTAATTAGCTAAGTAATGAGCATCAGCTTGATCTTCAAGCTGAAGGGTCAAAGAGAAAGAAGCTGCACTCAGGAGCTGGACTATTATAGGAGGTGCTATGCACAAGATTATTCCAACTGGGAAGAACACATATGGAAGTGGGTCCCAGAAAGAAGAGATTGTGGAGTTTTTTACAAAGGCACGCTGAAAAATGGCTTGCGGTAGTGTAGGCGTGGGTTTTAGGAATGCACCAATCCATTTTTCAGTACCGCTGTAAAAAGGCCTTTCTTTTTCCCGAACATGGATGTGCGGCAAAATCAAAATTGCTGCGTGTCCATTTTGAGTCTGAGACCTTACCGTCAGCCATAGACCTAGCAGTAAAGAATTTGAGCGGTAATGACTTACATGCGTCAGATGCCACTTGTCGCACTCTGCTAGGCGTGCCAGAAAATAAAAAATATTTTCCAGACATGTGTAGCAGACGCGTGCCAAAATTGAAATTACCGCAAGGGCCATGCAGTAACCGAGCAGTAACTCCAATTTGGCATGTGTTGGGTGCATGTAGGCGCCCACATGGCTTAGTAAAAAGGAGCCCTGTGTATTTTATTCAGAAGGGAATAGGTTTGCTCTTGTACCTGAAACACTCTTGCCTCAAATGACTGGCAATTAGTGAAAGGGATCAAAGACATATATAAAGGAAGTATGAGGAGAATTACAGTGTTTAATTAATGCTGTACAGTCTCAGTACAGTAAGACTACCTCAAAGCAATATTTGATTTGCTCATATCTTCAGCCAACAGAGTTGGAGCATCTCATATCGCTCTCTGAATGATTGTTTTGAGGAACTTTTATGCCAGGGCCTTGAAGGGAAATCCCTGTCCCCTAGCAAGAACTTACTACTTCGGATAAAAGTGTGCATGCATTGAGTAAAGAGGGAAGAGGACAGGGAGAAATAAATGTTTTGAGGGGACCCTGGGGCGTGAATCTGTTGAAGGACCACCCATAACCAGAACACCCCCCTTACATTAGCATTTCTTTATTTGCATCTTCGCTCTCCTATTTTGCAAGCTTCTCTTAGCTGTTCAAGATATTGTTGCCTCTTTCTCATTCTGTCATCTCATGTAGTGTACAAATGCTAACCATTGTTTCCTTTAAAAAAGAAATCATAGTGGCCTCTTTTTCTCTTACTTTTATTTAATTTCCTCACCTCTCACAATTTTTAATTGCATTCTATAATAAAGTTGTGTAGTTCTTCTTGGGGAGCTCCACATAGTTTGTATTGATATTACCATCATTCCTGTATTATTACCATGGAACGGTTATGGATATGCATTTTATAAATGGAAATAAACACAAGCATCTGTGTTTCTTAAGCCATTCTTTCTGTACCCCCCTCACCACTATGGTTTTAAAGATGTTTATAATAAATGTACATGAGGTAGATTTGGGGGCAATGGAGGCAGTGCATGCAAATCTTTCTCATGCATATTTATTGTGAATATTCTGAAAACATGACTAGCTAGAGCAGGCTTATCCAAGTTCAGTCCTCGAGGGCTGCAAGCAGACCAGATTTTCAGGATATCCCTAATGAATATGCATATAATACTAAATGAGTTATCATACAAAAACATTTATGTGTTACTTCTAATGCCAGTCAAAAACTCCAAAATTCATTGAACTTTTATAATGTTTATTTATGTTGTTACATTTGTACCCTGTGCTTTCCCACTCATGGCAGGCTCAATGCAGTGGGCAATGGAGTGTTAAGTGACTTGCCCAGAGTCCACAAGGAGCTGCCTGTGCTGGGAATTGAACTCAGTTTGCCAGGACTAAAGTCCACCACCCTAACCACTAGGCCACTCCTCCACCTTTACTGAAATATTTTATGCAATAAAATCCATTTTGTGGCAACACCGCTTTGTTGAAGTCATTTCCAGTATTCCATGGAGGGAGCCATCTTGGCGACTGCCTAGAGATATGAGAGCTTCTAGAGAGTGAGAATTGGAGCCCCTGAAGACACCTAGTGTGAAACGCATTGGGATTGAAGAGGTTTACGTTTAAGAGACACGCTGTGTTACAGCATCACAGAACTTTGAACTGCGAGGCTCTTCCTAGTCCTTTTAGCCAACCATGCAGCCAACAGGAATATAAGGAGCCTACAAGTTTGCACTGCTCAAAGATAAGACTTTTTGGTATTACAAATGCATTACTGTTTTCCAAAAGACAAGGAGTGTTGCTTTGCCAAGCAAGCGTAATTTCCTTACGGACTATTTCAGGACACTTGTTTATGTCTAGGATGGTTATTTTGTATTGTACTTGCATTTGTATTTTGAGCAAATAGAGTGGTGGCAATAGTTCCATTGAAGTATGAATGGTGATATGCTTGGTGTGTATTGGGTATGATGTTATAACTTACATAGGTAGATTTATTCGTGTCTATGCAGTATAAACAGGAAGTATCTCGTAATGAAAATGCCTGAGATAAATCAATGGATGTAGTGTTCGTGAAAATCTTTCTCATATATATTCATTAGGGATATCCTGAAAACCTGGCCTGTTCGCAGCCCTCATGGATAAGCCTGAGCTAAAGGATACTCCAGGAATGGCTTGAGAAAGATTGTACTACATCATCCCAAAGAGATTCTGATGTGATCTTCATTGTGAAGATGAACCTTCAAGTTTTTGTTTTAGCCACTTGGTATAAAATGTTTGTCTCTTCCACTGCTTTGTGTAAAAGTTAATTATTATAATCTTCAATTATAGTCTGTTCTTAAAAACACTGTTGTGCTAAACTTCAAGGTTACATTTGAGAAAATGGGTATTTATAAAGATTATTTTAATGTTATAAATGCTATAGCACTGCCCCTCTGTGGCACAAATACAGCAATGAGGATGTTTGTTATTAAATATACATATGTTACTGTGCATCCAACTTTATGATCTTATCTGGAAAGGGATTGCACTGCATGATAAAATTATATGATTGTACTACAGTAACACTTCAAAGCAAATATTCATTTATAAAATTATTATACTTATGATAATATGTGTTTGCTATGCAGGGAGTAATTTGATGTTTTCATTACAGTTCTGAAAGTTGTGCTCTTCTGTTTCCTTGTTATGGTTGACTTCATAGCTATTAATATAAATATATTGACAATAAGTTACTTCCCCCAGCTTCCATATAACTCACAAAATTGTTATACATATTACTGCTTTAGATTTCAACTGAGACAATCAGGGATTTCAGTTTTAGAAGTACAACATAAGCAACAGAAGAACAACATTAACAAAGAAAGAATACAAATAAATATTCAAAAATCAGTCCTTATATTTTATAACTTAATTTAGTATAATTGCTGCAGAAACGTTTAGTTAAGACATTATGCACCGTATAATGGCCATTTACTAGCTGTGTACATTAATGCAATGGATCTGATGGTATATAATGCAAGCTAAAGATGTTAGAATGCACTGTCTGTTAGTAAATGACTACCTGTATGTACTGCTAGATCAATCTGGGAACCAATTTAATGGTCTCTGATTCTATGCTCCACTCACATCAGCAGGCCAAAAAAATGGACATACGTGCATTTCCAAGTTCAATCTGAAAGCTATAATGGTAGTCAGGCAGTTCACTGCAATATACAGTGTGGGGGAAATTCTATATATGGTGCTGAACATTAGGGGCTACTTCTGCAAAACATTTTCAGCACAAAAACATTCTAATGGATGCAAGATGCTGAAACGGGGTAGAAGCAGCGGATCGGTGCAAAAACACACTTACGTGCACTTTAGGACCAAATTCTATATATGGTGCTGAAAAAAAAGTGCTAACTGCTATTCTATGCATGGAGCTGCGAGTCGGGCGCCATTTATAGAATAGTGTCTAGTGATGAGATCCGCACCTAACTTTTAGGCATGAGGATTTACACCAACTGAAACCTGGTGTAAATCTACACACTTAAATTAGGCATGGATCAGGCATATGCTGTAACAGTATGCACAAATTCTTCGAACACCCATGACCTGCCCATGCCCCTCCCATGGCCATTCCCCCTTTTCAGAACCATGCATTAGAATTTATGTACACACCTTTATAGAATATGCCTAGCAAGATATTTTTTACAAGTACATTTGCATACCATGCTGCTAGATAATGGAATGAACTGTCACATGTAATAACAGCCGTTACATATTGATTCCCATCTAAAACAAAAAAACTTTCAGTGTTGCAAATATTTTTCATTCAATCCATTTAAACAATACATACCCCCTATATAGAAATGTATAGGGACGTGCTCATATGTTTTCAGAGGACAATTACAGATTCAAGGATCTTCAAATTTGTCAAAGCGTATAACCATAGCACCAGTGTTAACAAATGCCTCCAAGTGCCATGTTTTTTGTTTATAACCCAGTGTTCGGACACACTTTCAGTTAGCTTAAAGACTGGGAATGGGTACATAAAATAAATGCATCATGCATAAGGGGAGTGGGCTTACAGGAGAATTAGAAAGTCAAACTCCAATACACCGAGTGACAGGTAAAGTATGAACTAAGCGAGATAGCGGGTACTTTGATCAAACCATGCATTTGGAATGTTGTTTTTAGAAGCTATGGACTTCAGTTTTTTTAGGCTGTTATCCTGAAACATTACTCTTCTACCCTTTTCTGCTTCTTTTTGATCACTGTGGAAACTCTGTGTTCCTCCTGTTTGCTGCTGAAACCAAAGTAATGCCAGAGTCTATGAATCAAGCTCCTCAGCTGTGCACACACCAGCAATTGCAGTATGGCTGACAGTGGCACATCGAGGGTGGGGCGGTGGGGACGGTCCTCCCCAGCTGCAGGCCACTGGAGGGGTGCAGAAAGCAGCCGCACAGCTGACGGCTCCGCTGTTTCCCTGCTCCCTCTGCCCCAGAACAGGTTACTTCCTGTTCCGGGGCAGAGGGAGCAGGGAACCAGCGGAACCGACAGCCTCGCTGCTGCTCCCAGCAGGTAAGGTGTCGATGCGCCGGGGTGTCGATGCACCGGTGTGTGTGTGTTTTGCTGCACCCAGGGAGGGGACGTATGCCGCTGCACCCAGTTGAGGGGCTGCACAGCGGCGATCCATCCCAGGTGGCAGCTGACCAAGGATCACCACTGATGGCTGATATTCAACACTGGTTACTATGGGACCCTTTTACAAAGCTGCATAAGGGCATATGCATGTCCAGCATGTGCCAAATTGGCATTACTGCCCAGCTACTGTGTGCCCTGGAAAGTAAATCTGAACTTGGTGTGTGCCAAAACATGTGGTAAAAAAATATTTTCTATTTTCTACCGCATGGCGCTTACCTGGTGGTAAATGGCAGTGGATGCATGCTGCATGCCTACCGCCTGGGTAGCGCATGAGACCTGGCCACTAAGTCAATGGGTGGCGGTAATGTCTCAGGCTGAAAATGGACGCACACTGGTTTTCATTTTGCCACACATCTATTTTCCAGCCCCTTAAAACAGGCCCTTTTTCCAGGACATGGCAAAAACTGGCCTGGCGCACAGCCAAAAGATGCGCTCGAACTGCTTCAGGCCACTTTGTGCCACAGCTTAGTAAAAGGGCCCCTATCTGAATAGTGGCATTGAATATCTGGGTGGAATGAACAGCATTGCAGTTATCTGGACAGTGGATAGGGAGTGACTTACGATGTGTTATGAAAAGAGGGTGACGCTTGAGCTTTTCATTGTGTTTTATCATGGTGTAAGGAGTTTTGTAAAAACACACTGATAATCTCTCCCTTTATATAAAAATTAAAAATGTAAATTAAGCCTCGACATATTTAGGCACAAGTTTAAAATTGTATTCTAATTCAAAATTTGAGATCCTTGTGGCTTATTTTGAGTTGTTACATTGCTATCATGGTTGTTGGATAAGAATCGTCCCAGCATATTTAAGGAAGTTTAGCTTATTATATAAAAACATTTTTGTTGACATTACAAGTGAGAAATAGTCACATTTATTAAGAAGTGGCAGAAAGTTACCATTAGATCAGGTAATATAATATAATATAATATAATATAATATAATATATTTATGACAGTATATAAAGTTTACAATTGTCATTTGTTATCAATCATTCTTAAGCCAGTTCAGGCTATGCTTGATATTTAAATCTTTGATTGGTGCCTGCGCTGAGGATCTTTCACAATCTTTCAAAGTTTTACAATCCAACATCAAGTCCCAGATATGAAATTTATTCATTCTAGCTTTTCCTTCTGCTAATCATAAGAGATTTAAAGCATTTTTTCTCACTCATTTATTTTTACTGCTGTTCACCTTGGGAACTGTCTTCCTGCTGGTCTTCGTCTTTTGAGAGAGCAATTTTTCTTTCTTAATGCTTTAAAAACACATTTATTTTCTTCTTGGTTTTTTAATGCTATGATAATTTTTTTCTCTGTTAGTTCTGATGATAAACTAACCACTGTTACCACATCCTCCGGCAAAGAATTTCAGAGCTTAACTGTTGAGTGAAAAATATTTCCTCCTATTTGTTTTAAAAGTATTTCCATTACCTTCCTTGAGTGTTCCCTAGTCTTTGTACTTTTGGAATGAGTGAAAAACTTCTACTTGTTCTACACCACTCAGGATTTTGTAGACCTCAATCATATCTCCCCCCCCCCCCCCCCCCCTCATCTGTCTCTTTTCCAAGCTGAAGAGCCCTAACCTCTTTAGTCTTTCCTTATATGACGGGAGTTCCATCCTCTTTATCATTCTGGTCACCTTTTTTTGAACCTTTTCTGATTCTGCTATTTCTTTTGGTGACCAGAATTGCATGCAATACTCAAGGTGAGGTCGCACCATGGAGCGATACAGAGGCATTATAGTATTTTTGGTCTTATTCACCATCCCTTTCCTAATAATTCCTAGCATCTTGTTTGCTTTTTTGGTCACCGCCGCACACTGAACAGATTTCAGTGTATTATCTACAATGACACCTAGATCATTTTCTTGAGTGCTGACCTCCAAGGTGGACCCAAACATCAGGTAACTATGATTCTGATTATTCTTTTTTTTTTTTTTTCCAATAATTTTTATTGATAAACGACAGAATAAACATTACTTCCTTAATTCAAAGTGGACATTTGAATATTTCCTTTTGATATACAATTCTTATATTTCTCTCACTTTAAACATTCTCTTTTGTCCATCATCTATAAATCTGTAAATAAACATTGACAAACTTTAATTTTAATTTTAATTTTCCATTTCTCCCCCCCCCCCACCCTCCCATCAAGCGCCTGATTCTGATTATTCTTTCCAATGTGTGTCACATTGGCTACCATCCAATCTGCAGGTACAATTTTAAAGACAGGTTACATATTATTAATAACAGATCAGCAATTTCATGCTTGAGATCTTTGAGTACCCTTGGATGTATACCATCCATTTCAGGTGATTTATTACTCTTCAATTTGTCAATTTGGCTCAGTACATCTTCCAGGTTCACGGAGATTTCTTTCAGTTCCCCCACATCATCGCCCTTGAAAACCATTTCCGGTACAGGCAGATCTCTTACATCTTCTTCCATAAAGACCGAAGCAAAGAATTCTTTCAGTTTCTCCTCTATGGCCTTGTCCTTCCTGAGCGCTCCTTTTGCTCCTTCTAGGTAGATCCTAGAGGTGACAGAGGGGAGAGAGAGGGGGGGAAGTAAAGCTGTATGCCACCTAATTGCCATGCTGTGGTGGTGTGTGCTGGGAGGAGGGAGAGGGAGTAGGGTGTGCCTGTGCTGGGGAGGGAGTGGAGGTGTGTGCTGAGGGAAGGGGAAATGGTGAAGGTGTATACAGGGGGAGGGGTGGTGGGGTGTTGCACACAAATAAATTGGCACAGACACCTAGCTGGTGTGCTCCCTGGTCAGCTGTGTGTGTGGGGAGGGGGTCCTCATCCTCTGGATCTGGTGGCTGCTGCTGTGGTTGCTGTCCCTCCTTTGGCAGGGCCTGTATTCTTCAGAGAGCCAGGTTGTGCAGCAAGAAATGGTCAATGAATATTTTGGCCACCTTTTCAGGGCTGTAGAGGAGCTTTCCTTCAGAACAGTCCAGACATCTGAAGCAATTCTTGAGCTGGACAAAGGTGCATTCTATGATGGTGCAGGTGCTCTTATAACTCTTGTTGTACACCTCCTCTTCCTCATTTTAGGGGTGGACTATGAGACTCATGAGCCAGGATCGCTGGGGGTAGTCTCTCTCACCTGTGGGGGAAAAGAGAATCACAGACATGGGTGGGTATTGGCTGGTATGGTGACCTTGTGGAGGTGGGGTAATGGTTGTAGGTTGAGGGGGCATCTAGAGGGAGTATGGAGTATGGGAATTCCTGTACTGCTTACCTAGGAGCCAGCTGGCAGTGATCTCCCCTCAGTCATATCTGCGGTAGATTCCTGAATGCTGAAGGATGTAGACATCGTGGGTGGAATTAGCAGGCACATACATCCACAATCTCCCCTGAGCATCACACATGACCTGGTGGTTGGGAGGCGGGGATAGTGCTGGGCAGACTTATATGGTCTGTGCCAGAGCCGGTGGTGGGAGGCGGGACTTGTGGTTGGGAGGCAGGGATAGTGCTGGGCAGACTTACGGTCTGTGCCAGAGCCGGTGGTGGGAGGCAGGGATAGTGCTGGGCAGATTTATACGGTCTGTGCCAGAGCCGGTGGTGGGAGGCGGGGCTGGTGGTTGGGAGGTGGGACTGGTGGTTGGGAGGCAGGGATAGTGCTGGGCAGACTTATACAGTCTGTGTCCTGAAGAGCACAGGTACAAATCAAAGTAGGGTATACACAAAAAGTAGCACATATGAGTTGTCTTGCTGGGCAGACTGGATGGACCATACAGGTCTTTTTCTACCATCATCTACTATGTGTGTTACTATGTTCATGGAGTGAAATGATTTTCTTTTCCTGTAGGTCTCCTCGTGTGCCTGAGGGTGGGGGTGGGGGGTTCTGATTGTGATGTATGTACAGTCGATGATGCCTCTGACTGAGGGGAAATGATTTATGGCTTAGAACTGAGCCGTGTTGTTCTGGAGTGGTAGTGGGGAAGGTAATATACTGTGAATTGTGGAAGAGGAAGGCATCAAGGAACTGGGCAAGACAGTTGGAGATGGTGGACTGGGTGAGGCCTGCATTGACTGCTAGCACTGATTGGAAGGTGCCAGTGGCCAGAAAGATGAGGGAGGTAGTGATCTTCGGGTGGATTGGAACAGGATTACTCTTTCATGTCCTGGGTTGGAAGAAGGGTCGTAGCTTGTCACAGAGGTATTGTCTGACAGCCCTGTTGAAGCGGAACCTAGTCAAGCATTCTTAGTCAGTGAGGTCCAGGAAACAGGTGCGGGGCCTGAAGACTCTCTGATAAGGGTATCTTCTCCTGAGCTTCCCCTCCAAACTCTCATCCACCTCCAACAAGGCGTGAGCTACCAAAGTATTCAGCCTATCCATGATTAGTGTGCAGGTGTACCACAGATCCCTGAAATGCCACTGCATACCTCCACCTACTGCACCTTGTGAGGCCTGGCACCAGTCCCCACAACAGCACACAGTGATGCGACACACACCAGCTGACCAAAACACTCACTTTTCCACCACCAGCAAACAGTCCTGACACACACACAGTCATAGCACTCACTCTCCCAGGAACAGCACAGAGCCCTCACACAAACAGCAGCAGCACAGAGCACAGTCACAACCTGGGAGTGGACAAACAGAGGAACAATGAGAGACAGAAGACAAGCAGGTAGGGATCTATAATGGGAGGTGTGGAAGTTTGAGGACAGTGAGAGTTTGGTAGGGAAAGGGGGCAAGATGCAGAGGAAGGGATGGGTGTGGCTGGGGAGGGGTGGCTAGCAGGTGTGGGTAAGGAATTGAGGAGGTGAAACACAGAGGAGGCAAGTCTGGAAATGTAAGGGTCAAAAGATTCAGACTGGGGCAAACACACAAAGGTAAAAAAAAAAAGCACTCTGGAACTCTCCACTATTTCTCACAAACGACCACTTCCATCTCTCCACTTTCCAACTCAGCAAAATCACAAATGGGTCTAAAGACAGGTTTGGCCTTACCCTAGACACTATTAAAGCAGGTTTAATTCTGGACACTTTTCTTTCCGCACCATTGGCCCCTTTTACTAAGCTGTGGCAAAAGGGGGCTGGCGCTGGCATTGGCGCATGTTTTGCATGCACACCGAGGCCCCCTTTTACCGCAGCTAGTAAAAGGGAAGGTCTTGCTTTCCTGCAGGAAATGGCTGGAAGGCAAGTACAGCACTTGCTGCATGGCAATTTCAGGGGGAGCCCTTACCGCCACCCATTGAGGTGGCGGTAAAGGCTCCTACGCTAACCTGGCGGTAACCAGGCAGCATGTGGCACTGCCCGATTACCACCAGGTACAGTCTGGTGCTACAAAAATAAATAAAATTTTGTAGTGCTAGAAATGAAGGTGAAGTAGGGGTTGGAAGTACCGCTAGGCTGCTGTGGTAGCCTGGCGGTACTTCTGTTATAGCGAGCGGTAAGCTCGCGTTGGGCTTACTGCCGCTTAGTAAAAGGAGCCCCTAAGAAATCATTTTGCTATGCATTATGGGCAGAAAATGTTGATCATGTAACACTATCCATGTCACGCCCACAAATCACCCCCTCTGGGAATGTTTTCCTTTAGGTGACTAGTGGACTTTAACAATTTTTTATTGTTTGATTATATACTTTGGACATTTTTCTGCAAAAAAAAATGTACATCTGCCTGTTTTGTCATTTTTTGAAAATGAGCCCTTTAGCGTACTAACATGGCAATTCACTAGGGCACGCTAAATCTGTTAGCACACCTTAGTAAAAGGAGCCCTTAGTCATTTCATATTATAAATGCATATTTCAGTCTCTGTGAAATTATTTTGTTTTGGGGTAAAAAATATTCCAAAAAGTTAACATTTTTACAAGTGTTCTGGTATATCCACAATTTTGACCATGAGTGTAGCTAGTACAGCTCCAAGAAGTAGTAAGAGCCCATGCTGCTTAATCCCAGGGATAAGCCGTGACTTTCCCCAGGTCTTTTAAAACAATAATTTACAGACATTTCCTACAGGAATTTGTCAAAACCTTTTTTAAACCCAGCTGCATTAGCTGCTTTTACCATTTGCTCCAGCAATGATTTCCAGAACTTAACTACACGTTGAATTAAAAAATATTTTCTCCTTTTTTAAAAATAAATATATGACAAGCCTGCTTATAATCGAACGAGAAAAACGCCCAAGTTCCGACCTAAATCGGGAGATGGACGTTTATCTCACAAAAACGAATAACACGGTATAATCGAAAGCCGAATTTGGACGTTTTCAACTGCACTCCATCACGGAAGCGTACAAAGTTGACGGGGGCGTGTCGGAGGCGTGGTAAAGGCGGGACTGGGGCTTGGTTATCACCCGAACAGAGATGGGCGCCTTTCGCCGATAATGGAAAAAAAGTATGCGTTTTTAGCTAGAATTTAGGGCACTTTTCCTGGACCCTGTTTTTTCACGAATAAGGCCCCAAAAAGTGCCCTAAATGACCAGATTACCACCAGAGGGAATCGGGGATGACCTCCCCTGACTCCCCCAGTGGTCACTAACCCCCTCCCACCACAAAAAAAATGATGTTTTACAACTTTTATTTTCACCCTCAAATGTCATACCCACCTCCCTGGCAGCAGTATGCAGGTCCCTGGAGCAGTTGTTAGGGGGTGCAGTGGACTTCAGGCAGGTGGACCCAGGCCCATCCCCCCCCACCTGTTACAATTGTGCTGCTTAATGCTTAGTCGTCCAACCCCCCCCCAAAAAAACCCACTGTACCCACATGTAGGTGCCCCCCTTCACCCCTTAGGGCTATAGTAATGGTGTAGACTTGTGGGCAGTGGGTTTTGAGGGGGATTTGGGGGGCTCAACACACAAGGGAAGGGTGCTATGCACCTGGGAGCTCTTTTACCTTTTTTTTGTTTTTGTAAAAGTGCCCCCTAGGGTGCCCGGTTGGTGTCCTGGCATGTGAGAGGGACCAGTGCACTACGAATCCTGGCCCCTCCCACAAACAAATGCCTTGGATTTATTCGTTTTTGAGCTGGGCGCTTTCATCTTCCATTATCGCTGAAAAACAAAAACGCCCAGCTCACAAATTGTCGAATAAAACATGGACGTCTGTTTTTTCGAATATACGGTTCGGTCCGCCCCTTCATGGACCCGTTCTTGGAGATAAATGCCCATGGAGATAGACGTTTTCGTTTGATTATGCCCCTCCATGTAACTTCATGGATTGTTCCCAGTTTTTATATTTTTTTTAAAGGATACACAATCGATTTGCATTTATCCACTGTACTCCATTCAGGATTTTATAGACCTCTATCATATTTCCCTCAGCCATCTCTTCTTCAAGCTAAAGAGCCCTAACCTTTTTAGCTTTTTATCATATGACTGTCGTTCTATCCCTTTAATCATTTTGGTCACCCTTCTCTGTATCTTTTCCAGTTCAACTATATCTATTTTGACATGCATCGACCAGACATGTACATATAAAAGGCATTACAATAACCTTTGTTTTGTTCTCTATTCCTTTCCTAATAATTACTAACATTTTTTTTTACATTTTGTTTCAATATATTTTATTTTACATTTATATATTTACATAAATGTTTAAGCAATATCACAACTTAAGTAACAAGAAAAATAATAATAAATTGCAATAATAATTATTTCCACTTTGTCCACAATTTTAGATCCAAGTACTAAGAAATAAAGAAATACAAAAAAATGATTATATCAATAGAGCAATAGAGAGCCAAATGTTCGCAGCCGATATACAGCGAGTTCAATTATTAGATGCAACCAAGGTATCTCTAACTTCCTCCTTAGAACTAATATACTCCAGCAGTTTTTTTGGATTAAAAAAAAACATAATTATTTGAGTTAAATGAAATTAAACACCTGCAAGAGAATTTTAACATAAATGTACCACCAAATTAAGAACTCTAGTTTTCCCTGGCTAGGTCAGTAAAAATTTTAATTTTTGCTCCCCAAAACTCTGCATTCATATGACGAAAATAAATTCGAAAAATATTAGAAGGGTAGTCTGTTCCATTATCACTTCCAAAGAATTTTCTAGAAATTCGGTCAAGTTCATATCAGATTGAAGTCCTATAATAGGTCTGGAGTGCCCATAATGTATTGGGCTCTCACTATGGGTGGACAGCCTTCAGCTGGTATTCCCAATACCTCCCCAAAATATTTCTTTAGCAAATCAAGCGCTGAGATGAGTGGTGACAGGGAAATTTAAGAACCTCAAATTGTTTTTCCTTCCTTGGTTCTCCAAATAATTACTAACATTTTATTGCTGTTTTTGCCGCCACTGCAAACTGAGCAGAAGACGTCTATGTTTTGTCCACACTGACTCTTAAATCCTTTTTCTTAGCAGTGATACCTAATGTTGAACCTAGCATATAGTTATAATTAGCGCTTCTAATGTGCATCACTTAGCACTTATTCACATTTTATTTCAAAATCTGTTTTTATTCAAGAAGAAACAGTTTGATACATTAAAACATTCAGATAAACTGTAACATATAACACTAATCCATGGCAATAAATTACAAATGCATTAAACACAAGCTTCTCTCCTCACATTAAATTTCATCTGCCATTCCAGTGCTCAGTCTTCAGCCTCCCAAGGGTCCTCATGTAATTTCTTGGTCCATATGTGATTTAACAACTTTGGATAGTTTTGTGCCATCTGCAAATTTGATCACCTCATGTTCAGATCATTTATAAATATGTTAAATATATTAAAAAGCACTGGTCTCAGTACAGATCCTTGGAGCATTCCATTACTCACCTCCCTCAATGAGGGAACTGGTCTTTGTTTTCTATCTTTTAACCAGTTTCAAATCCACAACAGACCATTGCATCTTATCCAATGGATTTTTAATTTTCTTGGGAGTCTCTCATAAGAGACCTTTGTCAAAAGCTTTTGGAAAATATAGATAGAATATATCCACTCTGGCTCACCTTTATCCACATGTTTATTCATGCCTTTAAAAATATATGTAGCAAATTGGTGAGGAAAGATCTCCCATGGCTGAGTCCATGTTGACTCTGTTCCATTAAACCAGTTTGTCTATGTATTCATTAATTTTGTTCTTTTCTAAAAGTTTCTACTACTTTGCCCAGTACTGACATCAGGTTTACCAGTCTATAGCTTCCCAGATCACCATAACCAGATCATCCCTCTTCCAGCCATCATTATACATTCTTACTTAATTACAACACGCTATCCCAATTTACACCCTCTTCCCACTCCCTACCTCTACCACCTTCCTCCCTGACCCCTCTTACTTACCCACTTTTTATTGTCCACCTCTTTATATACTATATTCAGCTGTTTTATTCATTTTGTGTTATCTTGTAAACCTGTTATATTTGTAAGCCGCATTGAACCTGCTATTAAGTAGGAAAGCGCGGGGTATACATGTTACAATACAATACAATAACTGGTGTTACGTTGGCCACCCTCCAATATTTCAAGTACCAAGGATGATTTTAATTACAGGTTACAGATTATCAATAGTAGATCTGCAGTTTCATTTTTGGGTTCTTTCAGTAAACAGGGCATTCTTCAGCTCAGGTGATTTCCTGCTCTTGTTTGAAACAGGAGTCCAATGGAACACCAGATACGTGATAGTATCATATAGATGAGTTCATTTTTTCCACTATTGGTTCAGTGGCACATGTGCATTCTTTTAGTTCTAATCATATATTTCAAAACATCTATCTCTGTTTTATGAACCCTCCTCTTTCCTTTGATGTTCATTTATAATCCACACTGTAAATAAATATTCATTTACGAAGGTACTTTGTACATATGTTCCCATGAGTTGGAGCTTGGCAGAAAGGAGGGAAGAAAGGAGGCATTATCCACTTATAAAGAATATTACAAAAAATGTTTGAAAACATAAAAGCAGAAGGGAGCTCAATGAAAGCTTACAAATCACGAGGCATGATAGATTAATCATCATAATTACCATTGTCATCATATTGCAACTGCATTTAATAACTTTTTTTGTGTGCCGTAGGATTCAGTTCAAATCCAGAAAGCTGTTATCATGTGGAAAGCATTATAGATACAAAAATTATGATATTTCAACATAGAAGAAGGGCAGAAGGGCGAGAAGAAAGATACTAGCCAAGGAAAGCTTAGCAAATGTATTCAGCAGATGTTAAGTCACAGACAGTGGTGCTTGAGATTCTGGTGTGATCTGAGCGAATATGAGGCTATTAGTTTCTAGTTCAGTTTGGATTTTTCAAGATGGAAAATAAAGGAACTATAGTTTGTCCTTGGGAAGTTATTAAGAGAAGAACCTTTCTTTGGAACAATTTTTATTTATCATTATCTTTCCTGAATTGCATTCAAATGAATAAGCCATAATATTTTGTTGAATAATTAACTTGGACCAAAGGCTAAATTGAAACATTCATAATTTCAGTATTTAATTGGATACACCTTATACTCACCTCACACTCACCTCACAACACAACACGAGCAAATTTACCACCATAAACACTCCAAACCTGTCCCTTCCCATCTCGGACACCCTGAAAATTCTTGGAGTTACCATTGATCGACATCTCACACTTGAAATCACGTGAAAAATACAACCAAGAAGATGTTCCACTCAATGTGGAAATTAAAAAGAGTAAGACCTTTCTTCCCAAGGACCGTTTTTCGCAACCTAGTACAATCAATGGTGCTTAGTCATCTGGATTACTGCAATGCACTATATGCTGGCTGTAAAGAGCAAATCATCAAGAAACTGCAAACTGCTCAAAACACCGCAGCTAGACTCATATTCGGAAAAACAAAATATGAAAGCGCAAAACCCCTAAGGGAAAAGTTACATTGGCTGCCACTTAAAGAATGTATCGCGTTCAAAATTTGTACCCTAGTTCATAAAATCATTCATGGAGATGCTCCAGCCTACATGTCCGACTTGATAGACCTACCACCCAGGAACGCCAAAAAATCATACCGCACGTTCCTTAATCTTCACTTCCCCAGTTGCAAAGGTCTAAAATACAAACTAATGCATGCGTCAAACTTTTCCTACCTGAATACACAGTTATGGAATGCACTACCACGCAACTTAAAAACTATCTATGAATTAACTAACTTTCGTAAATCTCTGAAGACCCACCTCTTCAATAAGGCATACGACAAAGATCAACAAGTGTAAATGTAACGCATCTCCACCCTACCTACAATCAGAACTGCTTTTTCTTATATCTGCTTGCTTAATTTTCAATTATGTTATTCACGGTCTCTATGTAACACTAAATTGTCTAATTCCTAATCTATTAGCCACCAAGAATGCTACATTGTAAGCCACATTGAGCCTACAAAAAGGTGGGAAAATGTGGGATACAAATGCAATAAATAAATAAATTAATTAATTAAATACCACATCAAGGCAAAGTAGTATATGGTCTGATTTTCAATGACTTGCATGTTTGCCAATGGGTGGAGAAAGCATAACTCCTTTTCCTCAAGGTTCAGCAGTTATACATTTAAAATCAGACCATTTATCTTTCATGGAGGGTGATTTTTAACAGAGTATTTAGGTAAGGAAGCTGGGTAGGTGACTCAAGAACAATTTTATACACAGCACCTAAATATTTGGGTAACACCCAAATATGGTCATAACTAGATGTATTCCTGTATTTTATAAAGTGTGCATAGGTGGGCATCACCTTACTGAATAGGAGTATATGTGGGGGCCAAAAAAATGTGTCCATATCTGATAGGTCACACAGATATCTGCACCATCTCCACATCTGTGTGTAATTGTATATATCATTCAAGGTGATGCTGCAGGTATTGAGGCATTCCCAAAATGGTTGCCAGCAGCGGCGTAGCCAGACAGCCAGTTTTGGGTGGGCCTGAGCCCAAAGTGGGTGGGCACAAAATTTTCTCTGCCCTGCCATACCCCCACCTCAAAATATAAATACTCTTGCCACTGATGCCGGTACCCAACACATGCTTAGTTGTCGGTGGTTCAAGGATGCTATTGCCAACTGCAGAGCTTGGTAGTAGGGAGTTCTGGCCGTCTTTGGAGGAGGTCTTTAGTTGGGAATGCTTGGGAATCCTCACCAGCTATACAGCAAGGGTCAGGACTGGTGTTAGACCTGCTTGGGCCCAGGTCAGAAAATAAAGGAGGGACCCCTCACCAATTCCATCTCCTCTCTGTCTCCTCTCCAATTTCCCACCTGCCATTACTATCACACCAACAGACCCTCGCCAAATATAGAACAAGGGATCACAAATTAGAAATAAAAAATATTTAGACAACAATTGAGTGGGAACCCCAAGAAGTTAAACTTAGCATCACTCCAACACTGGAGACATAAAACAGAAATGTATTTCCTTTTCTACTGAACACAATACAAAGACATTTGCTATTCACATTTCCAAAAGCTAACATATTCCATTTAAAAAATTCAAAATAAAATGCTTTGTTTCTACCTTTGTTGTCTGGACATTTTATTTTTCCATCTTGCTGGTTCCATTTTCTCTTTTCTGCTAATTCTTCTTCAGGTGGCTGCAGTCCATTTGTCTTTTCTCCTCTCTCCTGTCTGTTCTCTCAATACTCCTGCCTCTGACATATTATTGATCACTAATAAAAAAGCCCCGTTTCTGATGCAAATGAAACGGGGGCTAGCAATGTTTTCTTCTGTGTGCATGTGGGAGTGTGTGTGTCCCTGCCCTCTGGCCTCTCTCCCCTCCTCCCTCTGAGTCCTTCACTGTTACAGAGCCAGCGATTTGATTTCGTGCTCTGCTGTTTTCCTTCACTGACTGTGTTACAGAGAGGGCGGGGCAGACACTCATAGGGAAACCGGATATCTCGCCCCCTTCACACTTCCGGCTGGAGGCTTCATAGAACGTTGGTGTTGCTTTTTATATAGAGAGATTCCTCTTTTAGCTCTTTTCTGCCTCTCTCTCAGCCTTCTTCTCCTCCTTTTTACTTTTAAACTATCTATCAGATTTCCATCTTCTTCTTTCACCCACTAGCTCTCCCATTTCCCATCTCACTCCTTCCTCAGCCCTATATTCTCTTTCATCTACTCCCCATTACCATATTTCTACCCTCTGTAATCACTATCCTCTCATTAATTTCCTTGCCAACCCTCCTCCCACTCCTGGCCTCTCCACAGGGTTCCACAATTCCCACCATCTTCCTCCCTCCACCCTTCTAGCCAGCATTTGATCCCTCTTCTTCCCCTCCCCATCCCACTCTCGTAGCCTGACATTTTCCTATCCTTTCTCTCTTCCCTCCTGTCCTCTCCCCCATGGTCCAGCATTTTCCCTCTTTCTCCCCTCACCACTTCCTGTGTACCTCTCCCTCCCTCTCATCCACCCCCATGTCCAACATCTCCCCCTCTCATTCCCACTGTCCACCATCTCTCTCTCCCCCTCCCTTGTGTTCTGGGTCCAACATCTCTCTCTCTCTCTCTCTCTCCCCTTCCCATGCAGCATCTCTCCCTTCCTCCCTTCTACCATTGTGTCCAACATTTCTCCCTCCCCTCCACCCTTTGTCTAGCATTTCTCCCTCCTTTCCACCCTTATGTTCAACATTTCTCCCTCTCTTACCACCTATCCTCTCTCTATGTAGCATGTCTCCCTCCCCTCCACCTCATATGCAAGTTTTCTACCTTTCTCACCCCTCCACCACTTTGCTGCATCTCTCCCTTCTTCCCCCATGCTGCATCTTCTCCACTCATGCAGCATCTTCCCTCCCATGTTCCCTCCCCCCACCATGCAGCATCTTTCCTCCATATTTCCTCCCGCGTGCAGCATCTTTCCCCATGTTCCCTCCCCTGTACAGCATCTGTCCTCTGTCTTCCCTCCCTCCGTGCATCATCATTCCCCATCTTCTCTCCCCCCATGCAGCATCTGTTCCCTCCCCCATGCAGCATCTGCCCCCTGTCATTCCAGCTCCCCCATACAGTATCTTTCCTCCATCTTCTCTCCCCCTGTTCAGCATCTTTCCCCCATCTTCCCTCAACCCAGTGCAGCATCTTTTGTCCCTTCCCTTCTCTTTCCTATCCCATCCCACCCACAACTGTCCTCATGCTTCTATGGGTTGCCGACAGTGATAGATATTTCTACACACTGCCTGCTGCTCAACGACCTCCTTGCAGCCACTAAGCGCTAACCTGGAAGCCTCTCTTCTGCTGCATCTTGACTAGGCAGACACCGGATGTTGTGACAGAGCATAAGTACATAAGTATTGCCATACTGGGACAGACCAAAGGTCCATCAAGCCCAGCATCCTGTTTCTAACAGTGGCCAATCCAGGTCACAAGTACCTGGCAAGATCCCCAAAAAGTACAATACATTTTATGCTGCTTATCCTAGAAATAAGCAGCGGACCCTCCCCAAGTCCATTTTAATAATGGTCTATCCTTTAGGAAGCCATCCAAACCTTTTTTAAACCCCACTAAGCTAATTGCTTTCATACAAAGTTAATTATGTTCAGTGGAAAATAAATCTGTTGGCTGCCCACTATGTGAATATTTCATCACTGTTTCATTATTGCTACCAAGTATTACATATTATGAGCATTTGCTGTAAACTATGATTGTTTTAATTTGTTTATCCAGACCTTACATACACATGGTATTGCTTTTTAAACCCAAAAGTGAATCCTTAGGGTGGTTGAACAACTATCAGGCTTATTTTTGAAAGAGAAGTGCGCCCATCTTTTGACACAAATTGGAAGATGGGTGTCCTTCTCACAGGGTCGCCCAAATCGGCATAATCAAAAGCCGATTTTGGGCATCCCCAACTGCTTTCCATCGCGAGGATGTCCAAAGTTCATGGGGGCGTGTCATAGGCATAGCAAAGGCGGGACTTGGGTGTGCCTAACACATGGGCGTCCTCGACCCATAATGGAAAAAAAACGGGCGTCCCTGACAAGCACTTGGACGACTTTACCTGGTCCTGCTTTTCTTACGACCAAGGCACAAAAATGTGCCTGAACTAACCAAATGACCACCGGAGGTAATCGGGGATGACCTCCCCTTACTCCCCCAGTGGTCACGAACCCCCCTCCCACCCTAAAAAAAATTTAAATATTTTTTCCAGCCTCTATGCCAGCTTCAAATATTATACCCAGCTCCATGACAGCAGTATGCAGGTCCCTGGTGCAGTTTTAGTGGGTACTGCAGTGCACTTCAGGCAGGCGGACCCAGGCCCATCCCCCCCTACCTGTTATACTTGTGGTGGTAAATGTGAGCCCTCCAAAACCCAGCACAAACCCATTGTACCCATATGTAGGTGCCCCCCTTCATCTTTAAGGGCTATGGTAGTGGTGTACAGTTGTGGGGAGTGGGTTTTGGGGGGCTCAGCACACAAGGTAAGGGAGCTATGCACCTGGGAGCAATTTCTGAAGTCCACTGCAGTGCCCCTAGGGTGCCCGATTGGTGTCCTGGTATGTCAGGGGGACCAGTGCACTATGAATGCTGGCTCCTCCCACAACCAAATGGCTTGGATTTGGTCATTTCTGAGATGGGCATCCTCAGTTTCCATTATCGCCAAAAATTGGGGACGACCATCTCTAGGGACGACCATCTCTAGAGACGACCATCTCTAAGTTTGACCTAAATGTTGAGATTTGGGCGTCCCCAACCGTATTATTGAAATGAAAGATGGCCGCCCATCTTGTTTCGATAATACGGGTTTCCCCGCCCCTTCACGGGGACGTCCTGCGAGGATGTCCTCAGGAAAACTTGGGCGCTCCGTTCGATTATGCCCCTCCACGTATAAACTGTGTTGTTTTTGACTTTACTTGTTTTGGACTGCTTTGGGTCCTACCGATCTGTATATCTGCTGTCTAGAATTTTGGAAGATAGAAATGAGGAAATAAAAATTAAGTGTTGGATGTACTCTGTAGAAGTTTTTGTTTACTTTTGCAGTGTGTGTATGGGTGCCTATGTGTTTGAATACTTATGGCTTTGATTTCTGAACATGCGGCATTATTACAGGACAGACAGTTGGGTATATATGCTAATCTCAACTTTGTTAAATGTTTCAGACATGGGGGGGGTGTGACCAAGATGGCGCCGACACGCAGAGAGGAGTGAGGCTGTTTAGGAGGGCTTGCAGAAGATTTTTGAATTGAATTGATTACCGATGCCACTATGCCTTATACTAAAAGAAAGGGGATTGTAAGGTCCTTACAGCTTCCAGCCCTTGTGTCTTCCCCGAAGTAGCAAACCCTCGACAGCTTCGCACTCTGGTGCCCATGGACTATAACCGGGGGGATGTTCTCAACACCCCTGGATCATGAAACAACATTATCCCTCCCGGAAGCCGAGATACCACCATGTCCTGCTGAGTCGTAGGTGGAGATGACGGGTCTCAAGAACGCGGAAGGTGCTGGAATTGGGCCCTGTGGTAGCGGCTCCTCATCAGGACGGTCGGCAGTGGAAGCGGAGACCTTGGATAAGAAGGGTGTATTGAACCCTTCTGTGGTGGTAACCCTTGACGCCCTCTGGCAGGCAATTGAGAAACTGGACTTTTCTGTTACAAAATCAACCCAGGAAACAATAGCACTAGTTTCAACGGTGGAGCAGCTTTCCAAATGATGGATAAATTAAAGCAGAACTTCAATGATCAGGTACTAAAATATCAAACTGATGTTGTAACTATTAAGGACAATATTTCAGCAGTTATGAAATATAATTCGTTTATACATCAAAAAATAGAACAAATTGAAAATGATAACAGACATCTAAATATGAGGGTATTGAACTTCCCAAGGCCTGTTGGAATTCTTCCTTTAGAACTATTTAAAAAATACCGTATTGAAAATTTGAAAATTTTAGCTCAAAATATTCCTCCTATAAATAAGATATTCTTTCTTCCAGAAAAGAAGAGACAAGTAGGTTCTTATGAAGAAATGGAACAGGTCCAGGAAGAGGAGAAATTGGATGATTTAAGAAATATTTCCTTGATTTTGGAGGACTCATTATCAGAAGTAACAAAAATGGCCACATTATTGGTATCATTTGTATTTGAACAAGACTTTAATGCCATTTCGAAGTTATACTTTAAGAATGTTAACCAAAAATTTTGTGGTCAAAAATTAAGGATATTCCCAGATGTCACTAGATATGCTCAAGACAAATGGAAAAGTTTCTTAGATATGAGAGATGAAACAAAATTGTTGAGGGCTACTTTCTTTTTAGCTTACCCTTGTAAATGCATAGTTAAATATTTAGGAATCAAATATGGTTTTTTTGTACCAGATCAGCTTAGGGCGTTCATAGACCTGAAGAGGGTAGCAGGGGAATTAACAACTATTAAATAGGGTGTATGATTTAACGTAGGGCGGGCTGGGCCTTTCCTTGTTTATTGTATTCCACTTTGATTTCCTCAAATGTTTTGGTCACTCCCCAAGTTTGTGGTCTAAGGAAGGGTTAAATACAAAACAAAAATGAAGTCAAAAAGTTTTTGAATTTGTATTATTTCCCTGTGTTGCATGTAACAAGTTATTTACTTGTGTAATATAAGTAAAGCAATAATAAAAAATGTTTCAGACACATTCATCTACTTGCTTCCATGATGTTACTAAATTCTATTATTCTGTCTCACTGTATTTTCAAATGTAAACTATACTGAACTTGAGTTTGCTTTGGATAATGTGGAATATAAATGTCAAAAAATAAAGTAATTTATCCTCCACGTTTTAAGGCACTGCCTATCCAGCTGGATGGTGATGGCACAAGGAAAGCAAGTTTGGTCCAGTGAAGACTAACTCAAAATAACCTGTTCCGTAGCAGGGCTCTAGTGTTTCCATATTGAAAATGCGACCATACCATGCCTTTGTGGTTATGTTCCACTAATAAGTTAAACACTTAACTGGCTTTCTTGAAAGAATTATATATCCTTTGAATATATGACTAGGGACACAAACACATACTTATTTATTAAATATAACAATACCTCATGTACAGCCACAAAACAACCTTATAGGGAGGATTGTGTTCACAATGAGCTCCTTATATTATCCACCAGATGGAAGAGATAAGAGTTTTCAGTTTTGGCACAGTATAAGTCATCACGAGAATAAAATATAAGAAAGCCAATGGACTGCATTAGGGGCTTACAGCCCATTTAGTTATATTTAAACAAATGAACGATCTGCATGAACAAAATATTTATTGTTATTATTATGACTTATAAAACACTTGTCTCTGAAACATGCTCAAAACAGAGTAATCCATTTGTGTATCTAAAATGTAAACTTCTACAAAACAGATGAGGTAAAGATGTGATTCTATGTGCCCCAATGAAAGGACAGTTTAATTTTATTTCCATTTAATTACAATGTATTCCATCTTTATAACACCAGGCTTCCCAAGGCAGATTGCAACAACAGTTAAGACGAACCTATCAGGAAACAGGATATCCTCATTTAAATTTGCTGTATTGTAAATAACAGTATAGAAAAATTAGCACAACATACAGAGTTTATTACTGCTGTTTCTACCATCAAAAATCATTTTTAAGCTGTTTTAATGATATTCAGTTTTATTTCGTGATATATATCTAGATATGGGAAGCTTTCAAATAAATAAAAAAGCTGTCAAATAAGTAAAAAAAAATCTTTTATCCTCCACTTTTAAGGCATTGTCTTTATAACTGGAACAGCATTAGACTTTAGAGATGGACCATGCATAAGCAATACATTATTTCTAATCATCTTTTGTTATTGCTTTCAGTAGCATTTGCTATTGTTTTGAGTGAACTAAATGGTGGCAAGATCTGCCTACTGCCAGCAAGGTCCGACTGGATAAGCTCATGTCGTCTCCTGATTCAATTTAATCTCCTTGGGCTGATTTCTCCTTAATCTAATCAAAATTCTTTACCATTTTCCCAAGTTTATCCATACTTTCCCTTTGAGAATTGCAGCTTTCCCTCTCAGCTGGACTGAGGTTCTGGCCATCTCCTTGCCTCTGAGGTGGCTAGATATGGACTCTATTTGCAGAAGTCAACAAATCTTTCCAAGCAACTGAACTGTAAGTTGATTTTCTTTATTTGATATGATTGCTACATTAAAGAAGAGGTGGATTAAGAATTGAGAGTGTACTGAGGAAGTTTTTACTTGGGAATGGTTTATGCTAGCTGTTGAAGCTTTGTTACTATCACCTTGCCTAGAACAGCACAGAGAGTTAAAATTTAATGTGGACAATGTAATCTGAATTATAGGTACATAATGCTATGTTCCATATTGGGAGTTTTGACCCAGGAAAAGGTTTCATTGTGGTGAAATCCTTGACTCAGTGTGTTGCAGTTGTCATTTATTTATTTATTACATTTGTACCCCGCTCTTTCCCACATACAGCAGGTCCAGTGCGGCTTACATAGTAAAAGAAAGCTTCGTACATGGTAAAGAATACAGTAAAAACAAGAAAATGTAGGAACAGTATTATAAATTGTGATGATCATAACTACTTACATTTAAACAAATAGCATACTAGGAAAGGAGAATAAAACAGAGAAAATCATAAGTCTCTGTACCAGTCAATGTGTGGCTATTCCCTATATACTGTGTGCAGGTCTGGCAGCGTTATCCCATAAAAGATTTAGCAGAGCTAGAAAAGGTACAGAGAAGGGCAACAAAAATGAAAGGGTGATAGAACAGCTCCCCTATGGAGAAAGATTAGAGAGGTTAGGGCTCTTCAGTTTGGAAGCCACTTATCCACCTTGGTAATAGTGTACATATATCTCCTTGTCTGAGAGCACTGTAATTACCATTTCTTTTTGTGGGGAAAGTACAGAAGGTTTAATAGACACTCCCCCTTTGGGAAGGCCTGTGTGCAGTGCCCCTTTTTGAAAAGGAGAGGGCATATGCATTTAGGGTTAGGAGGATGAAGGAAGGAAAGAAAGAGAGTGAGAAGGAGCTGGGCCTCTCATCCTGTATTCCATTGGAGTTACCTTCACTCTAGTTCTGAGTAAAAAGAAAGAAGGAATTTGTATCAGAGTGAGGCCCTGGTTGCCAGAGTGAAAAGTATACAGGGAAAGGATATTTTCAGTCATCAAAGGAGACTAGGAACAGTCCCCTGTGAAACTGACACCATTATGGTTCAAAGTCAAGAAGGAAGACACTGAAGAGAATAGTGTTGATAAGGAAGTACAACTTCAGGGATCCTTGGGAAATTGGACCCAGGAGTTGTCTTTGCCGTTTGAGCAACAAAGAGCAGTGGCTTGCTCAGAGAAAAAAGTGACTGAAGGTGTGCGAGGACTCAGCAGAACAAATGTTGTGCAGGACTACGGTTACAGTGTTGGTATCTACTGAGGATACTTATAAATTGTGTTATAAAAGACAACTGGAATGAACTGTTTGGTGTTGCATCAAATCCTACAATGAATTTACTTTGCAGGTTGGAATGCCGTCTTTGGGTCTGTACCTGTACCCAAGGCCTTGAAGAGGTGGATCCACCCTCCTGCCACACCCATTTAGAAAAGTCACACAAGATTTTCCAAGACAAGGTTGGAATTGGAATGTGGACTTGTGAGCTTTCTGCTTATAAAAAAAAAAATGCCAGCAGGGGTCTACAAATGGATTTGTGATCATTTAAAAATTATAAATGAATAGGCCCCATTGGAAATAATGTGACCTGTGTTAAAAATAGGGTGCATCTTTATATGTTAATGCACAGTGTATCTTTGTGAGTGGGAGTGTTTATCATTAAATCTTTACTATTCCCCTTTCAGTTTTTCTTTTCTTTATATAGCCAAAGAAAGATTTTATCACCCAATTTTATTAACTTGCCAATTTTCTGCATGCCTTTGTTTTTCTCAATAGCTTTGCCAGCCCTTCTAGTGAGCTTTTTTTGTGTGTGTGGGTGTACTGAAAACAACTCTTTTTGCTTTTACTAATTCTGCTACCTTCTTAGAAACCCACATTGGTTTCTTTTCTCTCTTCCCCTTACTAATATGATTTATGCATAGATTTATTGACTTGCATTTGTAATATTAGAAAAGATTAAGCAAAATAATTAACATCTGGTATCAGCCTGGAAGGTTTGTTCAGCATATTGCTGGATTAGCTAGCTAAGGCCCCTTCTGCACAGTGTAGATGGGAATCAGTGGGGAAGCCAACTCATGGTGATGAATTTTCCTGTTTTCCTTTCCTTCTTGCTTGGTAGTTTTTATTGCAGTTGTCTGTCACTGTGTCACACTTTTGATTTCTAAGCAACCTTCTCTGATGCACATTTTTGATTTGATTTTGAACTAATGGCTAATGATGAGTTAGTAGCCCAAAGGTTTAATGAAAAATAGAACTGACATATTATTATGAGCATTTGTATAGTGCTACCAGGTCTATACAGGGCTTTACAGACATATGGGGAGGGGGAGGGAATTCTATAAATGGCAATCAAAATTCAGTAACCGAAACAATTGGCATTAAGTGTGATTCTATAAAAGGAGCTTGCTATATAGAATTGTGCTTAGCATTGATTCCCGTACCTAAATGTAGGCACTAGATTTATGCCTACTGAAACCTGGTGTAAATGCTGGTGTCTACAACAGGCACCAGCATTCTGTAATAGTGGCCGTAACATTTTGGAATGCCCCTAGCACATTCTTACCCCTCCCATGGCCACACCCCCTTTTGAGTTATGTGCTTTTGGAGTTAGGCACTCTGCCTTATAAAATAGCATGCTGCCAGATGCGTGCACAAATTCTAATGAGTGCCAATTAACTTCAATAAAATTGTTAGCACCCAATTATTTATGGATATGAGCTAGTCAATTGATTTGCATGTGCATCTTAGGAGTGCAAATCTGGATGCCGTACATAGAATCTGGAGATAAATAGGGGTATGCCAAAATAGCAGCATCAAGAAGTCCACTTGCAAGGCTGCACCCTTTACTGTAAAAACTCTAAGCACCCATATGCGGTGGGGCATCCAGTGATTTGCATGTGCTGTCATACGTGCATGCGTGCATGTATATGATATATGCATTGATATCACAGGCAAATGGACACTATAAAAATGGCAGCTGTGATGTGACTCACCAGTTTTGGACCTGCTGACACCCTTCTCCTGGTCAGGCTGTTCATGTCAAGGGAGCACAAATTGTTGTCTGTGCCTGGCCGGAGAAAGGACCATGTCAAAACGAGAGAGACTCAGGAAGTCCTTTAATAGACAAGCAGCAGAGGGACTGCTAAGGAAAACTGGCAGAGGGTGGAACAGCAGGTACTAGACACTTACCAATTCATCTTGTGGAGGAGTAGCCTAGTGGTTAGTGCGGTGGACTTTGATCCTGGGGATCTGAGTTCAATTCCCACTGCAGCTCCTGGTGACTCTGGGCAAATCACTTAACCCTCCATTACTCCTGGTACAAAATAAGTACCTGAATATATGTAAACCGCTTTGAATGTAGTTGCAAAAACCTCAAAAAGGCAGTATATCAAGTCCCATTTCCCCTTCCCCTCCCCCTACCAAGTCACTCAGTTCCAGAAGGGAGACTTTTTCATCAGTTCCAATATTTAACTAACAACCCTAAGCAGTGTGGTGTTTGTAGTTCCTGATGCGGCCAATTGAAATCAGTGCTGCAGAGCTCATAATGTATCAGGTTACATTTGTCAGAAATCTTGGACTGGCTTAAAGTATCCCTCCAGGAACTGGATAATTTTGTAGCTCTGCAAGTGAGGGACAATGCACCGAGGTTCCAGCTGCCTTACCAGGGCAAAATTCTACCTTGAGTCCCATGAAAGTCACACATCCAAGATGGTATCTTGGCACCCCCTAAATAAGTAGGCTGTAGGCAAATTCTAAATTTGCATATGCTTTAATGCTGCAGTGACATATCCCTCTGGCTTTTAAGGTGATTATCGCCTCAAAGTAATAATGAAAATATGCAGTGGATAGACATGGACTGGCACACCAGGGATGACTGGTTGCTTGATAGACAGAAACATTTGTGTACAGAGCAGATCTTTGATGTCTGTAAACACAATGAAAATGTACCTCACCAACTCAGAGCTGCTTCCTCAGTGTGGTTACACAGGCTTACTGTGATGTGTGCCCCTGCTGAGGGACAAAGGGGGCTCCTACTTGGGGGGGGGGGGGGCACTAGGAGCTGTCAAAATAGCCATGGGTGGTCACTCTGGGTCTGGTATCCTGTGAGTGAGGGCTAGATTGTGGAACAAGCAACAAGCTGTTAACATGTCTCAGACTTTGTTTAGGGTGTAGAGCAGTTTCCCCTTGACCAGTCCAGGCACCTGAATCATGAGTTCAAGGTGCCATATGTCCTTTCTATCACAGCCTTGGTTTTATTGAGTGTCTCATTCTACCTCTCTTCAGGTGCACCCTGGGGGTTGACAATGGGGATCAACAACAGGTCTGAAGGGGATAGCTTCTGTCACCTGCAGGGAAGGAAGAAAAGGTAATGTTAGCGAATGTTTAATATTCTGTGGATTGTTAAATCACAGAATTCAAGGTCACTGAGGCTTGCAGGACAGGTGGTAATACATAGTGAGGTTCACTTGTGGAGAAAAAAAGACAGCTGGTTAGTGATTGTAAGGGTGTTGGTGGGTGTGCTTAGGTCACCTAAAGGCCATACCCCAGTAATCTGACAACTCTGAAAACACTCTTATATTTCAGATTGGGACAGATAATATTATTGCGACTTGATCCTGGGTAGCATGCACACACACCAATTGTGATATTTGAGGGATTGCAGACTACCAGCATGTTCAGCAAATGGTAAGACTTTTAGTTCCTATAGATTGCCTCCTTCCCTGCAGGTGGTCTTATAGCGATGTGGGTACAGCTATGGCTCCAAGCACAGAGGAAAAGTGTGTTAGCTGATAGAAACCTGTCATAGTTTTGTGTAGCTCTGCTTCTTGCTCATAGAAGCCAATCTATTGTGTGTCTCTTTCAAGAAAGGCATGCAGAAACTGAGCAATGCAGCATGAGGCAGTGGCTGGCTATTGCCAGCTGTGGTCTGAGGAGTGTCTGTAAAAACCCTGGCAAAGAAGGCCAAGGCTGTGGTGACCTTCTGGTTGACTGGCAGGATTTGTCTCTTTCACATTGTGGCTCTAAGTCTTCCTCCAGCTGGTTGTGAGGATGTATTGTTGTCTCCTTATCAAATCTGAACCTGTATCAACATAGTTCCTCTGTCATGTCCATGAAAATGTGTGTAGTTTGACTGTTTCATTTGGGGGGGGGGGGGGGGGGGGGGGGAGAAAAGGATGGGGCAGGGCACATTAGCGTATTCATTTGCATATATATATTCATTTGCATATATATATATATATATATATATATATAGTTATTCGCAAAAGAATATGCTAATATGGAGGAAGGAAGGGAGAAAGAGCTGGCTTTATGGTTATTCCCAAAAAAGCCAGCTCTTTCTCCCTTCCTTCCTTCCTTCCTCCCTTCCTTCTTTCCTCCTTATCGAGAACTCCCTCTTCCTCTCCAGTAGTATTTCCAGACCCCCTTTCCCATACCATGCCAGTGTAGACCTTAGAAATGCATAAGCTCTATGTAGATCTTTCAAGAGGTAGTGTGTCATGATTTAGGCTATACACCCTTTCTGATGTTTTGGTGCCACCTCAGTAAGGCCAACACACAATCTCTCCACTGCAAAACACTATACACAAACTTGTGCAAAAACCCACTCATAACCTTACCAAATCATAACAGCACTAATTCCAAGGACAGGACGAGCTACAACCTTCTGCATGTAAAGGCAGCACTGTAATTACACTGGGCTCTAAAACACTAGTACACTACCTAGTGACAAAAACAAAAAAACAAAAAAAGCTGCACACTAGCAGAATACTGCACCTTGATCACACGTGAAAAACACATGACAACAGATATGACACAAGGAACTAGAAATAAAAATATGTGAAGGCAAAATACTGAACTGGAGAGTTACCTCAAGAAGTCAGACTCAGCATGCAGCAATACTAGAAAAATTGAAACGTACATGCAAAATATCACAGATGCACATTTCCAAAAGCTGTCATATTCCAATTAATAAATTCTGAATAAAATACTTTTTTCTACCTTTGTTGTCTGATCATTTAGTTTTTCTATTCACTTTGGTCCCACTGTCTTCTGTTTTATGCAGTGTCTTCTTTCCATTTGATATTTTTTCTCTCACCATGTCCACCATCCTCCTGTGTCCTTATGCGTCCTGTCATCTGTAGCCCTGTCCCTATCCTTCCTCCAGTTTCAGCATCTGCCCTCAAAGTGTTCCGATCCAACCCTTAAATTCAGCAGTTTCCCCTTCATCCATATCCAGCATTTCTCCTCACTCCCCTCCCCTCCATCCATCCACGTGCATCTACTTCCTCTGTCTTCCCTCCCCTCCATCCATCCAGCATTTCTCCTCTCTCCCTTCCGCTCAATCTGTGTGTATCTCCTTCCTTTGTCTTTCCTTCCCTCCATCCTTGTCCAACATTTCTCTTCTTTTCCCTGCCCTCCACTCCATCCATGTCCAGTATTTCTACTCTCTTCCCTCCCCTCCATCTGTGTGCATCTCCAACCTGATTTCCCTCCACTCCGTCCATCCATGCCCAGCAACTCTCCATTCTCCCCTGCCCTCTCCTCCATCCACCCATATCCAGCAAATTTCCTCTCTCTCCTGCCCCTCCATTCATCCATCCATGATCAGCAATTCTGCTCTCTCCCCTGCCCTCCCCTCCCCTCCATCCATGTCCAGGAACTCTCCATTCTCCCCTGCCCTCTCCTCCATCCACCTATATCCAGCAAATTTACTCTCTTCCCTGCCCCATCCATTCATCCATCCATCCATGTCCAGCAACTCTCCATTCTCCCCTGCCCTCTCCTCCATCCATCCATATTAAGAAAATTTGCTCTCTCCCCTGCCCCCTCCATCCATTCAAGTCCAGCAATTCTCCTCTCTCCCCTGCCCTCCCCTCCATCCATCCATGTCCAGGAACTCTCCATTCTCCCCTGCCCTCTCCTCCATCCACCCATATCCAGCAAATTTCCTCTCTCTCCTGCCCTCTCCATCCATCCATGTCCAGCTATTCTTCTCTCTCCCCTGCCCCCCTCCATCCATCCATGTCCAACAACTCTCCATTCTCCCATACCCTCTCCTCCATCCATCCATATTCAGCAAATTTGCTCTCTCCCCTGCCCCCTCCATTCATCCATGCATGCCCAGCAATTCTCCTCGCTCCCCTGCCCTCCCCTCCCCCATCCATCCATGTCCAGACATTCTCCTCTCTCCCCTGCCCTACCCTTCTCTTCTGTTCAGCGATCTCTTCTCTCCCCTGCCCTCCTCTCCATGTCCAGCGATCTCTTCTATCCCCCTGCCCTCCCCTCCCATCCATGTC
Organism: Microcaecilia unicolor; assembly: GCF_901765095.1. NCBI lineage: Eukaryota > Metazoa > Chordata > Amphibia > Gymnophiona > Siphonopidae > Microcaecilia > Microcaecilia unicolor. Next base: position 535,368,709 of record NC_044031.1, read on the forward strand.
CAGCGATTCTCCCTGCCCTCCCTCAGCTCCCTGACAGCCTTCCTCTCTCCGTTCCTTCCGGCCTCCCTGCGTGTTTAACCCTTTTACTTTCAGTCACCGCGACGGCAGTGAAGAAGACAACACAGCGGGCTTGCCTCCAGCTTCCTCCTTCCCTCACACAGTGTCCCGCCTTCTGCGATGATGTATTTCCTGTTTCTGCAAGGGCGGGACACTGTGTGAGGGAAGGGAAAAGCTGGAGGCGAGCCTGCTGTGTTGTCTTCTTCACTGCCATTGCTGTGACTGAAAGTGGAAGGGGAGAAGGAACGGAGAGGAGGGCTGTCGGTCGGGGAGCTGAGGGTGGGAAGGAGGGCCCGTCCGAGAGCTGCCTGCTGCATTGCGCCGTGTCTGGCCTGCATTTGGGGGCAATGCCCCCTCGCCCCCGCAAAACTACACCCATGTCCATGAACTATGTTTTAGGCCTATCTACCCTCTGCAAAGGGGCTCTACTCTTTGCCTCTCTCCTGTGTGCCACCAAGTGCACTTAGTTCCCACCACCACTTGCAACCAGTTTCCACCACCAGTAACACTCAGCAACTACTACCAACTGTAGTATAGGACTATATATACACCAACACACACAGAAAAGTAGGAAATCTGCCAGATACAGAGATAAACAGACAATGGTAAATGTACAAAACCCCAAAGAAATACACACACACTCACACACGATACTGTACAGAGAGATGGGACAGAGGGGCTGGTCAGGTTTTTAGAGAGTCGGAGAGGGTGTTTGGTAGGAAGGGACAAAATGGGGCTGAGAGGGTGTTAATGGGGTGGTAGGGATTTAGGTGAAGGCAGGGAGGTAGCTAGTTAAAGGAAGAGTGAGGCCTAACCATGTACCAAGACATCAACTAGCAGGACAACTCACCAACCAACGCTCCAGTTTAAAAAAGACATCTTCTCTGCCATTTAGTCACCATTTATGGGAGATATACATTTGGGCTTTCCTTCCTGATTTTCATAGAAAATGTCCTGCGCTTGGTTGCTGGTCCCACTCAGCGCTCGCCCCTTTTCCATCCCAAACATATCTGCTTTCTAGACATATACATGTACATGACATGTTGCACATGTGTGTAGCTGTTTTTCTGTTATAGATTACCGCTGAGCACATTGCCAGCTTTTGGGTGGCCTGATGTTGATTTTGTGTGTGTGAATGGCATCTAACTTTTATAGAATTGCCACCACAGTGCTTGTTTTTTGAAGCTTACAATCTAATGAAAAAACTGAGAAGGCAAAGGGCCGATATGGTAAAGCAATGGAGCAAACTGCAGGGAGTGAAGCTAATGAGAATCCCTGTGAAGGAGCAGCTCATGAGCACTGAAAGGAGGCTGTTTGCAGGCCCAGAAAAGTGCTGGAGTGCAATATCATTTATGAATTAAGCATGAATAAAGTTTGGTTCATTTCAGTCCCTGTTTCTAAGTTTCACCCAGTCTGATGTGTTCTTGCTTTCCTTACTTCTGAATTTAACATTGCTACATACAAAAAATTTAAAAAGTGTGTCTATTTCTAAATCAATCTTATTTTTGTTTTTAAAAATTATCATCCATGCATGCTGAAAAAGTCATCAGTGCTTGATAATATGTTTACTACTAAAGCACTAATGTCAATAAACAGATTTGATTTTGTACATCTGCTGATGTATTACGCATTTAAGGCACAATACATTAGTTACTTATCAATTAGGAGGCAAAAACTGGCAACTGCTAAATAAGAAATGTGCTGACAAATAATTATTGCAGATCTGAACATTGTTAAACAGTGCAATAAAAAAAAGTAGAAGAAGCTTACAATATCCTCAGTTGACACAAAACTATTCAAAGTTGTTAAAATGCATGTAGACTGTGAACAATTGCAGGAAGACCTTAGGAAATTGGAAGATTGGGCAACCAAATGGCAGATTAAATTTAATGTGGACAAGTGCAAAGTGGTGTACATTGGGAAGAATAATCCAAATCACTGTTACTGTTCCACTTTAGGAGTCACCACCCAAGAAATAGATCTAGGCGTCATCATGAACAATTTGCTGAAATCTTCTGCCCAGTGTACAGTGGCGACCAAAAAAAGCAAACAAAATGCTAGGAATTATTAGGAAAGGGATAGAAAACAAGATAAAAATATTATAATTCTTCTGTATTGCTCTATGGTGCAACCTCACCTTGAGTATTGAGTGCTTTTGTTGTTCTCATATATCAAAAAATATATAGCAGAATTAGAAAAGGTTCAAAGAAGGGTGGCCAAAGTGATAAAGGGGATGGAACTTCTTCCATATGAGGAAAGGCTTAAGAGGTAATATTCAGCTTGGGGAAGAGACAGCTGAGGGGAGGGGGAGGTATGATAGAACTCTACAGAATCCTGAGTGGAGTAGAATGGGTAAATGCAAATTGATTGTTCACCCTTTCAAAAACTATAACTACTAGAGGACACTCCACTAAGTTACAAGGTGATACTTTTAAAAAAAGAGGAAAATATTTTTTCAGTTGATGAATAGTTGAGCTCTGGACCTCATAGCTAGAGGATGTGGTAACAGCAGTTATCTGGGTTTAAAAAGGTTTGAACAAGTTCCTGGAGGATAAGTCCATAATCTGCTATTATGATAGACATAGGGATAGCCACTACTTATTCCTGGGATTGATAGCATTAGTTTAGGTTAGAGTTTTACAGTAGTTTTTCTTAAGTGCTGCTATTCCACTGAAGAAAAAAGCTGCACTTGTCCTTTGAAAATACCTTTTACATGGGGAACCTTAGACAGTTTTTAAAATTAGATCTTGTTACTCATATTTAAAAGTGTTACTGTTAGAATAAAATAAACACATTTGTTGTAGACAGATTTTTTACCTTTCAGAAACTATTAAAGTTTTAAGTCCAAAATCAAAGTAGTGCAAGTCTTGGGAAAGCAGCAGTTCTCCAATATTGGAGTTATTCCTCACTCAGTCTAAGACAGGGGTTCCCAAATCTGTCCTGGGGGAACCCCAGCCAGTCAGGTTTTCAGGATATCCATAACGAATATTCATGAGATCAATTTGCATACCAACAGTGTTTACAAATCAATCTCATGAATATTCATTATGGATATCCTGAAAATACTGGCTGGGGTTCCCCAAGGACAGGTTTGGGAAACACTGATCTAAGGGCTGTGGAAGAGAAATAAAAGATCTCATTGGGCAATTCTATTGACACTTCCTTTTAGGCCACAAAAAGGTGCACTTAGCACCAATTCTATAACAGCTTAAGGATACTCCTAAACCATTATAAAATACTAGCATGAAGCTGCATCAATGTGCCAAAGGGAGGCATGCCCACTTACGACAGGTCAATGGCTGGCAGAAGTGGGCACACCTAAGTATGCAATGTGGCAAATGATAATATTCTGTAAGCTGTGTGTGTCATTTGGTCACATGCCCATAACATGCCCGTGCTCTATCCATGTGTATACCCCCTTACAGCTGCACGCTAACCCTCAGATTCTATTTAGGTCACCCAAATTTAGGCCTGGATCCCAGATGTGTACATACACTAATTAGTCAAGTAGGTGCTAATAATCAATTACTGGAGTTAATTGGAGTTGATTGCAGTGGCGTAGCGAGGGCAGCTGACACCCGGGGAGGGTCGCAGATGTGCACCCCTCCCCCGGGTGCAGCACAACGCACCCTCCTCCCTCCGGAGCGCACCCTCCCCCTCCGGAACGCACCACCCTCTCTGGAATGCACCCCCCCTTCTGGAGCGCGTACTTACTTCGAAATCGGGGCGGGAGGGTCGAACCGCCCCAAGTGCATGTCTCTGGGAGCTGCGTCGGCTTCGCTGGTTCCCTGCTCTCTCTGTCCCGGAACAGGAAGTAACCTGTTCCGGGGCAGAGAGAGCAGGGAAGCAGGGAAGCAGCGAAGCCGACACCCCCCCAAACGGCGTGCATCCAGGGCGGACCGCCCCACCGCCCCCTTCCTACGCCAGTGGTAGATTGGAACTTAATTGGCAGTAATTTCGAGTTACGAGTGCATTTGCTCTTCACCCTATTCTGTAACATGCACATCTAAATTTTATAATGTTCAACACAAAAGGGACATGGCCATGGGAAAAGCATGGGCGGGTTAGGTGTGATGCTATGGAATACTTGGATTTTACTCATCCAGCTGCCATCAATTGGGCATGAGGATATATACCAGGTTTCAGCCATTTACTGAATCTGGCCCTAAGTGATTTAGTTGTACTCTTTATAGAATAGTGTCTAGCGCTTGTGCATATAAATGCTAATTATTTCCACCAACCATGCATATGAATACTTTTATTTTATAAACTAGGGTGTGCTATTGGCATCTAAGGGGCCCTTTACCAAGCTGTGGTAAAAAGGGCCCTGAAATAGCATCAGGGGCCATTTTTGCCACATCTCTTTATACAAGGAAAGTAAACAAAAACAAGAGAAATTGAAGTCTATATGGTTCTCCAAACAAAAGGCCAAAAGAATAAGGCCGAAAGAGGCTGTGTTCAAGAAATACAGAAGAATGCAACAAGAGGATCATGGAAAAGATTACCGGCTTAAACTCAAAGAAGCGAAGAGGGAAATACAGCTAGTGAAAGCACAGGCAGAAAAAATTGGCTAAAGATGTAAACAGAGGTGATGAGACCTTTTTCAGATATATTGGGGAAATGAGGCAAGCTAGGAATGGATTTGTAAGAATTGAAGATGCTGAGAATAGCTATGTGGAGAGTGATGAGCATAGTGCCAAACAAATACTTCTCTTTGGTGTTCACGGAAGAAAATCCTGGAGAAGGACTGTGGTTGGCTGCCAAGGTTAGATCTGAGAATGAAGTGGATATTTCACTGTTCATGGAAGAAAGCATTTATAAACAACTTGAAAACCTGAAAGTTGATAAAGCTATGGGGCCAAATGGGATACATCCCAGGATACTGAGGGAGCTTAGATAAATGCTGGTGGGACCGCTTAAGGATTTATTTAATAGATCTTCAGAGATGAGAGAGATTCTGAGGGATTGGAGATGAGCTGATGTGGTCCCTCTTCACAAAAACGGGGACAGGGAAGAAGTGGAAATCTACAGGCCGATAAGTCTCATATTGGTGGTAGGAAAAATAATGGAGTCGCTGCTGAAGGAAAACATAGTTAGCTTTCTAGAATCCAAAGGGTTGCAGGATCCAAGGCAACATGATTGTATCAGAAGAAAATCCTGCCAAATGATTGAGTTCTTTGACTGGATAAACGACATGTGCGCTAGATGTAATCTACTTGGTTTTCAGTAAAGCCTTTGATGCGGCTCTTCACAGAAGACTCCTGAAAAATTTGAGAGGGCTGAACTTAGGGCCCAAAGTGGTGAACTGGATTGGAAACTGGTTGACTGACAGGCGACAGAAGGTGGTGGTAAATGGAATTCACTTGGAGGAATGGAAGTTGTGTAGGGAAATGCCTCAGGGGTTGGTACTGAGGCCAATTCTATTTAATATATTTGTGAGAGACATTGCTGAATGGTTAGAAGGAAAGATTTGCCTTTTTGTGGAGAGAGATTTCCAAAAACTAGAAGAATGATCAAAGGTCTGGCAGTTACAATTTAATCACAAGGAACACAGCAAAGATGACACAAAAATATAGTCTTCAGATGATGTAGGATAAATTCCAATTTATTAATGGATCCATATAAATCATGCAGATCTACAGGACTTGACATGGCTGTGTTTTGGCCAACTGACCTGCCTCAATAGTCTTATATTCTAAATTAAAACATTTGGTTGAGTCCTTTATCTAGTTTTACTTGATTATATATGTATAAATTTTGTTTTTTAATATATTTTAATCTAGAATATAAGACTCCTGAGGCAGGTCGGTTGGCCAAAACACAGCCACGTCAAGTCCTGTAGATTTGCATGGCTTATATGGACTCATTAATAAATTGGAATTTATTCTACATCATCTGAAGACTATATTTTTGTGTCATCTTCGCTGTGTTCCTTGTGGTTTCGAGTTTCTGAAGACCGTGTTCTTCTGTATCTACATCAGTTACAATTTAATGCCATGAAGTGCAGAGTGATGCACTTGGGGTGCAGAAATCCAAAGGAGATATGCCAGATAGGAGGAGAAAGATTGATAAACACAGCTCAGGAGAGGGACCTTGGGGTGATGGTGTCTGAGGATCTCAAGGTGACAAAACAATGTGACAAGGCTGTGGTCATGGCCAGAAGGATGCTAGGCTGCATAGAGAGGGGTATAACCAGCAGAAGAAAGGATATGTTGATGCCTCTGTACAAGTTGTTTGTGAGGCTACACTTGGAGCATTGTGTTCAGTTTTAGAGGCTGTTTCTTGCTAAGAACGTAAAAAGACTTGAAACAGTTCAAAGTAAAGCAATGAAAATGGTATGGGGTTTGTGTTACAAGACATATGAGGACAGACATGAGGGCCTGAACATCTATAGCCTGGAGGAAAAGAGAGATAGGGGTGATATGATAGACATTCAGATATTTAAAAGTATTAATCTACAAACAAACCTTTTCCAGAGATGGGAAGGTGGTAAAACTAGAGGACATGAATTGAGGTTGCAGGGGGTTGACTCAGGAATAATGTCAGAAAGTACTTTTTCAAAGAGAGGGTGGTAGATATCTGGAATGTCCTCCCGCAGGAGGTGGTGGAGAAGAAAACAGTAACGAAATTTCAAAATGCATGGGATAAACACAAAGGAATCTTGTATGGAAGGCATGGAACCAAACTTAGCGGTGATTAGATGGCAACACCAGTAATTAGGAAGCACAGCTAGTGCTGGGCAGACTTCTACAGTCTGTATCCTGAAAATTGTAAGGACATATCATGATCAAGTATACATATGTAGTACCACATCATACCTTATATACTATGAATTTATTTTGATGGGCAGACTGCATGGGCCATACAGATCTTTATCTGCCATCATCTACTATATTACTATGTTCTGAAGCATATATAGAATTCACCCCTTAGTGCACACTAATTCACTAAGCTTTAAAGGGTAAAGGGTCATGGATTTGATATACCACCTTTCTGTGGGTACATCCAAAGTGGTTTACATATACTATATGCTGGTACTTTTTTCTGTCCCTATTGGGCTCAGAATCTAAGTTTTTGTACCTTTAGTAAAAGAGTCTCTTAGTTTGTAGTTGTTGTTGTTGCTCTTTAAAACATCTCAGGAAAAGGAGGAAACAACAATTAAAAATCCCAAAGCCGCCGGATCAGTGGCCAGTAAGAAGCAAAAGGTAGTGGTGGTTAGTTATTCTCTTCTGCAGGGTACTGAGGTGCCTATTTACAGACCAGACATAATGACAAGGGAGGTGTGCTAGAAGGGGCCAGAAGGTGAAGCACCTAGGTGCTCAGGCGGTGTTCTCATCGATCCTTCCTGTTGAAGGTAAAGGCCGAATGAGGGAACCTCGCTGTGTGGCTACGTGGATAGTGCAAACACGAGCGCTTCGATTTCCTGGATCATGAGATGATTTTTCATGAACTACTGAGCGGTGATGGTGCCCATCTTTCAAGGAAGGGATGAAGTGTCTTCGTTACCAGATTGGCTAACGTACTAAAGAGGGCTTTAAATTAAATTTGCTGGGGTTGGATGAGAAAAGCCCCATAGTCGTAAATAAACTTTAGGAAGGTGAGCCATCAAATACCCTTATAGAATGTAGAAAAAAAAAACAACAATTGGAGAGTCTTGTATTCCAATGCCCGTAGTATGGGAAACAAATGTCCAGATCTAGAGGCTGCAATGATAGAAGCCAACTTGGATTTAGTGGCAGTCACGGAGACATGGTTATGGAGAACCATGACTGGGATATAGCTATACCTGGCTATAATCTATTCAGGAAGGACAAAGTAGAAAAAAAGGGTAAAGGAGTGGCATTATATGTTAAGAAAATATTAAAGTGACAGAACTACAATACGTATGGGGTAAGGAAGAAATGCTGTGGGTTAAAGTGGCAAGAGGAAAAGGAATATATATTTACATTGGTGTAATAAACAGTCACCTTCATAGTCAGAAGAATTGAACAGAGACTTAAATGAAGTCATTCACAAGATAGCTAGGAAAGGGGAATTACTACTGATGGATGATTTTAATATGACGGACATCAATTGGGGCATCCCTGCTGTGGGGTCATCTAGAAGCAAAGGGATTCTCTATGGGAAGAATTGATTCAGCAGTGTGTGATGGAACCGACATGGGATGGAGCTATTCTAGACCTGATGCTTACAAACGGGGAGAATGTTTCTGATGTTATGGTGGGAGACCATTTGGGATCTAGTGATCACCAAAAGGTGTGGTTCAATATTAAGACAAAGGAGGAGAGGGCTTTTTCAAGATTAAAGATCCTAGATTTGCCAAGATGGGGGAATTTCTCAAGGAAGAGTTAGTTGAATGGGAACATCTGAAGGAAGTAGATCAGCAGTGGACAAAACTGAAAGGAACATTTTAAAGATGACAAACCTTTATGTTAGAAAATTACATAAAAGTAAGAGAAAAAGAAGACTGCACTGGTTCACAGATATAGTTGCTGAAAAGATAAGAGAAAAAAGGATAGCCTTCGTACAATACAAGACAATTCAGAAAGAGGAAGACAGGCAAAAATACCTAGAAAAGCAAAGAGAAGCTGGAAAAGCTGTCAAGGAAGCCAAGGTGAAAATAGAGGAAAAGATAGCTGATATGGTAAAATTGGGGGACAAGACTTTTTCAGATATGTAAGTGATAGGAGGAAGTGCCATAATAGCACTGTGTGACTCAAAGCTGAGGGGGTGGAATATGTTGAATCCGATAAGGATAAAGTTGAACTGCTTAACAATTACTTCTGTTCTGTGTTCATGGATGAAAGGCCTGTGGTAGGACTGCAGAAAATAAACGCTAATAAGGATGAAGGTATGGTAGACCTGGATCAATTCTCAGAAGACTGTGTTCATGAGGAACTAGCTAAAATAAAAGTAGACAAAGCGATAAGACCTGATGGAATACATCCGAGGGTACTCAAGGAACTAGGAGATGTCCTGGCCACTCTGCTGTCTGACCTATTCAGTGCTTCCCTAGAGTCTGGTGTGGTCCTGGAAGACTGGAGAAAGGCGGATGTGGTCCATCTGTAAAAGAGCGGAAGTAGGGAGGAGGTTGGGAATTACAGACCTGTCAGCCTGACCTTGGTGGTGAGTAAACTAATGGAAACACTACTAAAGCGGAGGATCGTGAGGTTTCTCAAATCGAATGGCCTGCAGGACCCGAGGCAGCATGGCTTCACCAGAGGCAGGTCATGTCAGATGAATCTGATTGATTTCTTTGACTGGGTGACCAAACAGTTAGACATGGTAGGGGTGCTAGATGTGGTGTGTTTAAATTTAATAAAGCCTTTGACACGGTTCTGCACAGGTGACTGATCAATAAACTGAGTGCCCTCGGTATGGGTCCTAAAGTGACTGACTGGTTTAGAAACTAATTAAATGGGAGGAAACAGAGGGTAGTGGTAAATGGAGCTTGCTCTGAGGATAGGGATGTTATCAGTGGTGTACTGCAGGGATCAGTCCTTGGGCCGGCTCTTTTTAACATCTTTGTGAGTGATATTATGGAAGGACTGTCTGGTAAGGTCTGTCTATTTGCGGATGATACCAAACTCTGTGATAGGGTGGACACCCCAGAGGGTGTGGATGACACGAGGAAAGATCTGGCAAAACTTGAAGAATGGTCCAATAATTGGCAACTAAAATTTAATGCTAAGTTATTCAAGGTCATGCACTTGGATTACAAGAATCCAAGGGCACGATACCATATTGGGGTGAAGTGTTTCTGTGTATGGAAGAAGAGCGGGAGTTGGGCATCATTGTGTCTAATGACCTTAAGGTGGCCAAACAGGTAGAAAAGGCGACGGTTATAGCCACAAGGATGCTTGGGTGCATAAGAAGAGGGATGACCAGTAGGAAAAAAGAAGTGATAGTGCCCTTGTATAAGTCTGTGGTGAAACTCCATTAAAGAGTACTGTGTGCAATTCTGGAGACTGCACCTATGGAAAGACATAAACAGGATAGAGTTGGTCCAGAGGGCAGCTACAAAATGGTAATCAGTCTCCGTCATAAAACATATTAGGGGGCAGGCTTATAAACCTCAACATGTATACACTGGAAAAGAGACAGGAGAGAGGGGATATGGTTGAGACGTTTAAATACCTCAGTAGCATCAATGTACAGGAGGTGAGCCTTTTTCAACTGAAGGAAAACCCTGGAATGAGAGGGCTTAGGAAGAAGCTGAGAGGAACTATGCTTAGGAGGAACCTAAGAAAATACTGCTTCATGGAAAGGGTAGTGGATGCGTGGAATGGCCTCCCAGTGGAGGTAGTGGAATGAAGACTGTGTCAGAATTTAAGGAAGCATGGGACAGGCATGAGAGATCCCTTAGGAAAAGGAGGAGTTAGTGATTACTGAGGAAAGGCAGACTGGATGGGCCATTTGGTCCTTATCTGCTATCATGTTTCTATTAGGGCATAAACAACACGAGAAGATCAGGGTAAGGTTGGTGAGATATCGGAAGTAATGCAATCTTTAAATAGTTTTCAGTTAGTGTCATTGAAGGAGGTGAAGGACAAACTGAATGGTTATAAGGCTAAGTCTTAAATACTGGACCCAATATCAACTGGCTATTTGAAATAAACTAAACAAATGTTGGTTTCTTTTCCTTTAGTATAGTGAATGCTTCTTTGCAACAAGGATGTTTACTCCAACTGTGCTTTAACTTCTTATTGCTCGGTTTCTCAACTATCATTTATAAGTAAATTTACTGAAAGATTTGTGTACGGTCAAACGTTGGAGTTTTCAGAGGTTAATAGAGTTTAAGAAATACCATAGTATGGAAACAGTCTTAGTGTCTTTAGTGAATGATATTCATTGTGGTCGTAACAAAGAGATAATAGATGTTCTTTTAACCCTGTTAGATCTGACTGCAGCCGTTGACCCAATAAATTGCTAGCTACTGTTAAAAATATTCAGTGAATTGGGAATTGGTTTTGTCCTGGATTAAGGATTTTCTCTCCATTAAGTCATAGCAAGTTTATTGGAATGGCTACATTGTGGACTCTCTCAAATATTGCTGTTGTTCCCATTTTATTTTTGTAATTTGTACCTGGGTTCTTTAGTTCTTGTAAATTTACAGTTTTGTGTCATCAATATTGCTGATGATGTTCCATTTTGGATAGAGATGGGGGGAAATCAGGATGAATCTTTAGCATCTATGGAACCATGTTTGTGCGAGCTCGGACTGGTTTTGGTCAGCAGAACTAAAATTAAATTTGATTATGACATTTTTTGGGCTCATTTTCAAAACAAAAAAACATCCAAAAAGAGGTACAAAGTGGCATTTCGAAAATTTTTCCCAAAATGTCCAAATCGCTATTTTCAAAACCCATTTAAGACATTTTTCTACTCAGTTCATCTGAAGTACTTCCAAATTACAAGGGAGTGTGTTGTAGGCATATTGAGGGCAGGATTTGGATGTTCCTAACACTTGGACATTTTTCTGCCGTAATGGAAAAAGCAAAAATCTCCACAGCTAAAAGTTGGACATTTTGGGCTAGACCTGCTTTAGTAACAACTAAGTCACAAAAAGGTGCCCCAAATGACCACTGGAGGGATGGAGGGACTAAGGCATGACCCCCCCCCCCCAAGGCATGACCCCCCCACCCCCCAAAGATGTAAAAGAAACAGTATATACCAGGCTCTATGACAGCTTCAGATGTAATGGTCTGTCCTATTAGAGCAGCAACCAGGTCCCTGTGGTAGCCTAGTGGTCAGTGCAGTGCACTGTAGAGAAGGGGACCCAGGCCCATAACCTACTTTAACTGTTACACTTGTGATGTAAAGTGTGAGCCCTCTAAAACCCACCAAAAAACCTCCTGTACCTACATATAGCTGACACTCGCTGGCATAAGGGCTATTGTAGTGGTCTACAGTTGGGTACAGTAGTTTTTTGGTGGGCTTTGGAAGTTCCCCATACAATATAAGGAGGTAACAGTGAGATGTGTACCTAGGACCTTTTATATGAAGCACACTGCAGTGCCTCATATGGTGCCCCACAGCTCTGCTGGGATATCTGTGTGGCCAGTGTACTAAGAATGCTGGCTCCTCCTACATCCCAATGGCTTGATGTTGTACATTTTTTAGTTGAACATTTTATTTTTCGTAAATGGTCCAAAAAGATAGATGCACTGAGCATAACAACATCTTTTTGAAAAACAAAAAGACAGATTTTTTTCAAAAATGGTTATGTTTGCTATTGCATGTTTGGACGCTTTCTGCAAAACATCCAAAGTTGGATTTAGATGTCATATTGAAAATGTCCCTCCACATATGTGGTTTTCTAAGAAGAAGAGGATTCTGAAATGGGCTCCTTATATTGATGGGCCTCCATTAACAGAAAAGACAGTTGTTTGAAATTTTGGGTCCTTGTGGACAAAGATCTATCTTTTAACGATCAAATTTTCTCTGTAGTCCATACAGCATTTGCAATTTGCATCTACTTTGGCAGCTCTGGTCTCTATTATATCGTAAAAATCTATCACTTTTGCTTCTTACATTTGTAATGTCAAGAATAGATTATAGTAACTCAATATATTGTGGTCTTCCAAAATATAAATTGTGTGGATTCATCGTTTGAAAACAATCCAGCCTTTTGGACTCAACATCAAAGTCAAATGGAACCAATTTTTCTGAACCAATAAGATCTTCATAACGTTGACCTGTCAGAGTAGAGGGAAGGAGCATAATAGTTAGTGTGTGGCATCATCAGGTTTTAAATACACGCACCATTTTAGTTAGTCCTGTGAGATGCGAGAGCACAGATCCAGTAAAACAAGTATGAGACTGCTTGGAAGACCAGGGTGGTCGTGTTGGCAAGATGGTATAAGATAACTGATGTGTTGCTCTCTTTTAGAACTGACCAGCTTGAGTCCATGGTAACCCTGAAGCAGAGATCGAAACCTTGGCCAAAGTCGGGCCGTGGTAGCTGAGAAGAGCTGAAAAGAGCTTCAATGAATGACTGGACAGCTGGAAAGCTAAGTTTCTTTATAACTACTTTAAGCATTTCAACTAGAAAATTGGAGAGCTGTATAATAAAGTCAGGAGTTTTTTTTTGCCTGTGATGAGTCCGCAGGTATCCCTAAAGTTGATTCGTTAACATAAGGAGTACCTTAGCGGTTCATTTGAGGCTTTTTCCTCCATTGAAAGCACCTACCCTTGCACACGTAGATGTCTACTGTTTGACTGGTTGTTTAAACAATTGAGATTCTACAGGCTTCACCACGATATTTATCTCCTTCTCCCAGCACAGGCTCAATTTCCTGTGGGCTCAGATCCTTCTTTGTTCTGACCCTCTTCCAATGGTGACCCCATTCTGGATCCACCCTAGTCATGGGACCGAGCTCTCCCAGCTCCAATCCCCTGCTGCTGGGCTGGGTCTCTCCTCTGCCTACCTGTAGCTCACACGCATTGTCGGTTGCCGCTTCAGAAGTCACAACACACCTCCCCCCCCCCCCCCATTTACAGCCACAGGTTACACTCTTCACACAGGATTCCCCTTTCCTTCTCCAGGTCTCTTGGAAGGGGACTATCAAGCAACCAAAGACCCTCCCCCTCCCTTTATGCATAATTTTAACCTCTTATCCCCTTGGTAACTCCTCCCTCCTTGTCACTCAATCCCAGGGAACCTGTATCTCCCTGCAACTTATGTCAACCACTCCCCATGGACTGGGCCTACTCCCATCCGGGGGACATCTCCGTCACTCCCCCCAGTGACTCTCTAGGAAACCTTCACTTCCAGTAAATCTCATTTAACAGGGGATGCACTTGGATCCTCAGACTCTACAATAATTATTTCACTTTTGGAGAACTTCTCAGATATTCTTACTGCTGGCAAACAAGTCTATCAAAGTACCTATTTACTGTTTGAGAAATCCATCTCAGACTAGACTTGCATTGTTGCACAGGATACTCTGGCCATAGACTGGACTTGGTCCTTTCTCTTTGGATATCTACCCATTCTTTGGATAGTCAAAAAGCTACAGAAATTCTAACAGAATGAGTGCAATGCTTTTCATAGTGCCTTACTGGCTTCAGCAGAACTGGTTTTCTCTTCTCAAGAATGTATCAGTTCTTCCTCCATTCAGGACCTGAATGTTTCCAAGTTTTATAATACAAAATTGAATTGACATCTTGCATTTCAACCTCAAGTTCTTGGGCTTTGACAGCATAGAACAGGGATACTGAAACCTGTCCTAGGAGTCCACAAGGTAGTCACGTTTTCAGAATATCCCTAATGAATATGCATGAAAGAGATCTGCATGCCTGGCACCTCCAACATATGCAAATCTCTCCCAAACATATCCTGAAAACTCAACTTATCTGTGGACCCCTTTGAGTACTCCTGGCATAGAAACTGAGCAGTTCCTAGTTGTTTCCTTAGGACTGTGATACCACATCAGATCCAGGATATTCTGATACTAGCAAGGAAACTTTCCACAAGAAGATTATACACATTCAGATGAAAAGTTTACCATCTGGTGTCCCACACAAGGCCAAAATCCTTTTAATGTTTATTGAATGTCAAGTCTAGCTGCTTCTTATGAGTCAGGCATTAATCTTTTCTTCCTCTGATAAATTAATTTATACTAGAGATTACGTGTCTCTATTTTCCATCTACCACAGGAGTAAAATATAAATGTTTTCCTCACCATTCTTTTATCAGACTCCTGCTATTTGGAATTGTTTACAAAAAGTAGATAGACTAGAAAAACATATATACAATTTCATAGAAACTTTTTTTAAACATATGAAATATGTAATAAAATAGAAGTCGTAAATCATATTTTAATTTGATTTTATGTAATTCCCAGAAATGTTCTGGCTTCTTTACTATGTTACTCCGCAGTGAACCAAATAGATGAATAATAGTGGAATACAAGTCTACATATTATATTGTGCTGTATTTTATGCAAATTCATGAAAGGCATTTTTGAATTAAACAGGGAGGAGTGGCCTAGTGGTTAGGGTGGTGGACTTTGGTCCTGGGGAACTGAGGAACTGAGTTTGATTCCCGGCATAGGCAGCTCCTTGTGACTCTGGGCAAGTCACTTAACCCTCCATTGCCCGCCGCATTGAGCCTGCCTTGAGTGGGAAAGCACGGGGTACAAATGTAACAAAAAAACAAAAAAAAACCTTCCAATCAAAAACTTCCAGTCTGGAGCTGTGTGCCTTTATCATTGTGACTTACTTTGGTTGGACTCTTCAGAGGGTCCAAGTTCTATGAGAGCCTTCTTCTGATGCTCTGATTGGCCCACTGATATCAATCACAGCTGGCTACTGAGAGGACCATGTCACCTGTGGCATGCGGAAGATGGCATTTAGCATGCTTATATGTGACTCACCTTGGTTGGAGTTTTCTCAAGGGTTCTAGGAGAGCTTTCGTCTAATGCTCACTTTCTGTTTCTCTCCATATCTAAATCCTTTCTCTAATAGCATTTTTAATATCAGATTTGTCTAACTGTGTAAGGAATGGATAACTCTACTGACTACCCTTAAGCAATTTGTAGCCCCCCCCCCCCCCCCCCCCAAATCTGTTTTTTCCCAACTTTTTCTTTGCACCATCCCCCTACAGTCATAGTGCTTTCTCAACAGTCTAGTTCTCCATCATCTGTGTCGGGCAATTCAGTAGTGCTCAGTTCTCGATTCACTTGGTAATGCCATTAATTTTCCTAATCCTTTGGACAATTGCCTGGATTCTGCCTGTCAGACAGATGGCTAAGATTAACAATAAGCTGTCATTCTAATGAAAAAGCTGGTGCTGGCTCTGAAGTTATTGACAGTTTCAAATATTATACCCTAAAACTACAAAACAGTCTTACAGCTAGTCTTAGAAATAGCAACAAGCATAGAAGTAGTAAAAGGCTATTAAAGGGTTTTCATTTCTGTTAGGTGGCTGTTCATTTTGGTGTGTAGCTCTACTGTATTTTAACAGTTTTCATTTTTATTTGGCATTGTTATATTTCTAAAAGGTGTATGTATGTCTTTCTTAAAAGCTGCTTAGTGCTAGGTGGGGTATATATATATATATATTTTAAATAGCATAAACAGCTAGTCTTAGATATAGCAATAAGCACAGAAGTGGTAAAAGGCAATGAAAAGGTTTTTTGACCATTGTAATGTACATGGCAGAAAAGTGGTGAACTTTACAAGATACAAATTCAGTCAAATGTTTTCTCAATATTCAGCAGTCATAGCTTATTTGATTCCAGAGCTTAGACATCTGTTGCATTTTTAAACAGCTGCCGAAATGTTATATCATGCAGATAATTTTATAATGGGGTGCCTAAGTTGTGAAGGCACATAAGCACATGTATTGCACCTAGTTTTAGAGGTCCTTTTTCTAAGCTGCAGTAAATGAGGGCCTTAGCTAGCATCAGTGTGTTTTTTTGATGCGCACTGAGGCCCCCTTTTACCACAGCGGGTAAAATGCTGTCTTTTTTTCTCAACGGGAAATGGCTGTATGGTAAGTGAACCCCTTACTGCGTGGCCATTTCAGGGGGAGCACTTACCGCCATCCATTGAGGTGGCAGTAAGGGCTCCTGTGTTAATCCGGTGGTAACCGAGCAGTGCGTGGCGCTGCCCGATTACCACCAGGTACGCACCGGTGCTACAAAAATAGAAAATATTTTTGTACATAAGAACAAAAGCACTGCCATACTGGGAAAAGACCAATGGTCCATCAAGCCCAGCATCCTGTCTCCGACAGCGGCCAATCCAGGCTTCAAGAACTCGGCAACCCCCCCCCCCCCCCCCCAAAAAAAAAAAAAAAAATCTTAATTCTTAATAATGTCCAATGGACTTTTCCCTCAGGAATCTGTCCAAACCCCCTTTAAACTCCGTAAGGACAGCTGCTGTCACTACATTCTCCGGCAACGAGTTCCAGAGTCCAACTACACGCTGAGTAAAGAAAACCTTTCTCTTGTTTGTTTTAAATCTACCATATTCTAGCTTCATCTTGTGTCCCCTGGTTCTATTGTTGTTTGAAAGTGTAAACAAATGCTTCACATCTGTCCACTCTACTCCTCTCATTATCTTGTAGACTTCTATCATATCACCCCTCAGCCGCCTTTTCTCCAAGCTGAAGAGCCCTAACCTTCTCAGCCTTTCCTCATAGGGAAGTCGTTCCATCCCTTTTATCATTTTCGTCGTCCTTCTCTGCAACTTCTCCAATTCCTTTATATCTTTTTTGAGATGCGGCGACCAGAATTGGACACAATATTCGAGGTGCGGTCGCACCATGGAGCGGTACAACGGCCTATAACATCCTTGTGTTTGTTTTCCCTCCCTTTCCTAATAATACCCAACATTCTAGAAACGGTGCTCACTGGGGGGCTCCTGCAGTAGTTCTGGATTAGCGCGTGGCAAAACCCATTGCTGCACACCAACCCTTTAGTAAAAGGGTCCCTTAACCTGTGTTGAAAATAGCGTCCCTGAAAGCTCTTGCACAAAGTTAAACATGCTTTGATGGAGATTTAAGTTTTCCACTTATGTTTGCTTACACACGCATTTATTTTATAACGTGTGTGTAGTTGGATTAGCCATTACAATTATCACCAGGACTATATAAAATATAATTTACAATGTCTAGTGAAGGAAAAATATAAAAGACTAGAGCTTTATTAATTGAAATGAAAATATATCAATCATTACACCATTGCACCATTCATTTATAAAGTTTGTGATATTGATATTACAATATATAGGAAGAAAAAAACTATGCCACTATCAAATATATGACCATGACTTCATCATTGCATAGGGAAAAATCTAACCCATTTAACGGAATAATGTCTTATCATATATTCCACTGAGCAACCTCAAAAACAAAATGATGATTTATCTTAATACATAACGATCTTCAACACAGTGCTGTGTTTCGCTGATGCTTCGACTTCCTCAAGGAGTTTAAAACAAAACTCAACCTAATCTCTAACCGAAACCTAACCATGCAAAATAGACTACAGGTACAATGTACTAGCTTGGGATGTAGTGTTGTCTCAAGGACAGTATATTACTTCATATTATGTTATCTAGTGGTTGATATTGTCTGGAGACTGTGTTGCTCAGTTGTCTTGCTTTTTTTTTCACTTAGATTGTAACACAAAAATTGACAACAACAATAAAGATAAAAAGAACAATCTTTGTTGCTTTTTCTAAAATAAAAATAGTTCATTGTGGTACAAATTTCACACAGTCTTAAACTAATTTCAACAAGTAACAAAGGGCCCTGTTTATTAAGCCACACTGTAGCGTTTTTAGCGCATGCTAAACTTATTGCACGCTAACGCTAGAGACACCCATATGCACAAAAAAATGCTTGTCAGACGTAGATGCCTAAGTAGTCACCTGGTGACTACTTAGGCATCTACGTGTGACAAACATTTTCTTTTTGCTCTCTTTGTAATTTATCTCCACGGAGAGGTGAGCCCTTGAACACGATGAAGGAAACCCTCACTGGGCTGTCGGCCAAAACCCTGAGTCCTCTCTGTGCCTCCCGCCGTTCCCCAGGAGTTGAGCCCCTGAGTTCGGGCGGCCAGCAACAGAGAGAACAAAGTCCAGCACAAAGTCCACAGGGTTAGGCCAAGCAGC
Source organism: Microcaecilia unicolor (assembly GCF_901765095.1). Taxonomy (NCBI): domain Eukaryota; kingdom Metazoa; phylum Chordata; class Amphibia; order Gymnophiona; family Siphonopidae; genus Microcaecilia; species Microcaecilia unicolor. Next base: position 535,387,393 of record NC_044031.1, read on the forward strand.
AGGTCACAGCAAACCAGGGCTAGGCAACAGGTCAACACCAGGCAGCGGTCACTAGAAGGTCCAGGAACAGGCCGTGGTCAGTACCAGGCAGCGGTCAAAAGCAGGTCCAGGAACAGGCAGAGGTCAGTACCAGGCAGCGGTCAGAAGCAGGTCCAGGAACAGGCAAAGGTCAGAACCAGGTATCCGTCAGAAGTAGATCCAAAGCACTGCTACTATTCAGCGAACCGAGTAGAAGCCGAAGCACTGATAGACTGAGGGCAGAGCCTTAAATAGGAAGGAATCAGGCTCAACCAGGCACAGCTGAAAACAAGATGGCAGCCCCCATCAGGAACACCCTGCGACAAAATAAGGGCTTCCTTCCTGCAGCTGCCACCTCCAAGATGGCTGCCCTGGCCTAACAGCCCTCTCCAAGATGGCCGCCAAACCCTGGAATAAACCTGAATCCAAGATGGCCACCAGTGCCCAGCTCAGAACAGCCAGGAAACGTGACACTCTTTCTGTTTACAAAAATTTCAGGACCAGCGACCATACACTTCTCTTGCCCGTAGAGAATTCTGTTATGACCCCTAAGGCAGGTGAATTTCCCTGCCGAAACACAGCCACTGTCGGGTCTTTCTACTGGTGCTTTGAATAGTGTTTTCAAGCAACATCACCTGTGGTGGTTCATCTTTTTGGTCAGCCTCTACTCTTTCCTGTTTGTGCTGCTTTCCCGTAGAGGTTTATTCCTGTCTGCAGTGCCTTAATAACAACTAAGCCACAAAAAGGTGTCCTAAATGAGCAGATGACCACTGGAAGAATAAAGGAATGAATCCCCCTCACTCCCCCAGTGGTTGCTAATTTCCCCCCCCCCCCCCCCCCCAAGCATGAAATATCAACCTTTGTCCATAAAGCATATTTTTGAATCAATTTTCCCTTATAGTGTAACCCTGGGGGGTTGAAGTAATTATTTATGTCCATATCCAAGCCTTGTCTACAGCAGTCCATAAACAATCCTGGATTGCATTTTACTCATCTCAAGCCTTGTTCCAGTGCCGCACTGTATCTCATACTAACGTAGGTACCTTTAAAAGAAATGACACCACAGCCCCCTTTTTTTCCCACGCAGTTAGGGGGTCTTTGACTAAGCCACAGTAGCATTTTTAGCTCACGGTAGAAATCAGCTGGTAGTAAATGCTGAGACGGGCATCTCGGCATTTACCATCAGCTGATTTCTACCGCAAGTTAAAACGCTACCGCAGCTTAGTAAAAGACCCCCTTAATGCGATACTATTGATTCAGTCACTTTTAAGGTAAGCTTGTATATATTTCTCTTTATAGTTTGTTATTACAGTGACAGGTTTAATTATGGCATTTGGGGTTCAAAATACAGTCATTAATCATCAGCTTTTGCACTGTGTCCAATTTCTGAGCAAGTGGTAGAAAATTGACACCTTAAACACTTATCTGGCTAGTTTTTAACTCTTTCTTTGATTTGAGATTTTGGTTAGCTGTACAATTATTAATATTAGGGTGTGTTTAGTTTTATCTTTATCTTTAGCACAACCCTTATACATCTGCTCAGCTACTTTTTAGTTTTTTTTTTTAAATTTATAGAAGTCTTTATTGAGCGTTAAGAACATAACACAGAACATAGTTAACACGGCTCGTTACATCATATTCCAAGTGAGCCAAACACCAGTATAAATAGTAATCAAAGGGTACCTATAATGTCACTGGTCCCACCATAACCACAATATGTACTTCATATTTTTATGCCAATTTTTATTGCCCTCCCCTCCCTTCCCTCCTCTATACCTACCCCCCCCCTACTACCTCCCCAAGAACTCCCCCCAGCAAAACCCTACCCCTCCCTCCAGTCTCAGACCAAACATCTACTATCCCGAACTTGCAGTCAGAAAAGGCAGCCACACTTTCTCCCATTTGGGCAACATTCTTCTTTTCACAGCCGTCAGTCTCTCCATCTCACATATATATCTCACTTTCGTGATCCAATCTGTCAGCGAGGGAACCCTCGAGGCCTTCCAGTGCCTTGCCAGGTTAGTCCGGGCGGCCTGCAGAGCTCCCCGCACCAGCAACCATTGAATCAACCTTAGTCCCGCAGGCCGCTTTCCCAGCACAAAGACCAGGGAATGCCACTGCACAGGCTTTCCTATCCATTTTTGGAGCCTAGACTGAACCCCCCTCCAGTATGCTTGTGCCTTATGACAGGACCACCATATATGACCCATAGTTCCTACTTCCCCACACTGCCTCCAACATGATTTTGTCACTGATGGGTACATGTGGTGCAGCCTTACAGGCATGAGATACCACCTGTAGAAAACCTTTAATGTGTTCTCCTGTATTGCAACCGATCTTGCAGACTTCAGTAAGCTACCCTGCAGCTGCGCCCAGGTCTCATCTGGCAAAGTAAATTTCAACTCCTGTTCCCACCTCCTCCTATGTATAAGAGAGGGTCTGTGGCAATCTGATAAGTTGGCATAAAGAGAAGATATCAATCCGCGTGTGGTCTTAAAGTCCACACATATGACCTCTAGGGGATGTGCATCCCTCTTCATACATCCTATGTAAGAGGGCCCCTGTAAGTAGTGTAGGGACTGTAAATATGCATAACGGTCCTCCGTCCTAAGTCTATAATCTTCAACCAGGTTCTCAAAGGGTGTCACTTTGATTCCTACATGCAGCTGTCCCCACATGTCTAGTCCATTTTTAGCCCATCTATGAAAAATCGTGTCCCCCACCCTCGGGGGGAACCCAGGGTTGTCCGCTATCGGTGGCAAGGCCAGAGGTACAGGGCTGGTGCTCACCAAACATATGGTCCCAGTAATAGAATGTAGCCTGTACTGTAGGTGGAAATTTGTCTACCTGACCTCTATGCCGAGCTACTTTTTAGTTTTTTGCTCGCTTCTGGAAATCATGTATCTTGAGACCCCGGTTAGCTGCACTTCTGATTTTACCAACTTAAATTGTAAACACTAGAGTCCATTTAGTATTATTTTTAGCTCACTACTGTAGACACATGGAGCAATATAATTATGTCAGGAACCAGCTTCAAATAATGCTGTTGGAATCATATGGAGTAATTGTCAAATATTTGTATTACACTCTCCTAGTTGTTTGAATTAGCCTTCTAGTTTGTACTATGACATTTTTTGGATAAGTTTTTTTCAATGACAACAGATTTGCAATTTTATTCTTTAGTGCTCCATTGGTTTGGTTACCTTTACCAATTATTGTAATTACAGATAGCTTACAGGTCAGTTGAAAAAATTTCACAGTGGTTCTGGATGTTCCTTTTTCCACCAGTTTCACTATTTGTCATCTAGGATATGACATTTCTTAATTTGATCTTTGTACCATCCTGTTCACAATACTACCTTGGTATTCTTTTATCACTGATTTTTGAGTTCTGTTTCACTTCTGAATGGATATATGTAAGCCTATACTGTGCCCGTATATCATATGATGTTTTTTTTAATAAAATATCCCGTTATAATATCTATGTTTATGTATATGTTTTAGATACTTGACTCCTGAAGCAGGCAATTTTTTGCCAAAAAACAGACTGTGTCGAGTCTGTAATATATGGTTTCTCAATATCTGGAGATCAGTCTGTTTGGTTTGGCCTACTTCCCTTCCGTACTCCTTCAGCTGTCCTAGCCTTCCCTTAGGAAACCGCTCCTTGTTTCATCAAACGTTTGTATTTTTCTGTGCATAGTTTTTTGGGAACAAACTTTCTTATGTAAGTACTGTGGAAGTGCTGTTCTGAGTGAAAATTGTGTTATGGTAGTTTTTCACCCGTTTTATTGAACAATGTTTTTTTCTCCTTCATGCACTAGTTTTGCCATGAGCATGTGGCCATTAAAAAATATTAGCGCGTGAGCTCTTACCGCCACCTATTTTGTAGGCAGTACAGGCTTATGATGTAGTCCTGTGATAATTAGTTAGCACACAGTAAGGTAGATGCACTAACTGATTAGCGTAGAAAAGCCCACTGTCTCCAGACATACCCCCTCTGCGCTAAAAAAGAAAATATATTTTTTTCATTTGGTTTGAGCATGCTGATCCAAAAATTACCACAGGACTCCTGAGTGCGTCCCAGCCATTTTAAGCTGCAGTAAGCACACACTAGCACTTACTGCATCTTAGTCAGTGCTAGTGTGTGCTTATTGCAGCTTAAAAGGGCCTAAATTAAGGGGCCCTTTTACTAAGCTGCATGAGTGTCTATGCGCACCCAACGCTTGCCAATTTGGAGTTACCGCCCAGCTACTGCGTGGCTCTTACGATTATTTCATTTTTGGCGTGTGTCCGATACGCGCATCAGAAAAATAATTTTTATTTTAAGGTGCACGTCCATTACACGCGCCAAGTGGCATTTGATACGCATAGGTCATTACCGCCCAGTTAACACGTGAGATCTTACCACTAGGTCAATGGCTGGCGGTAAGGTCTCAGACCCAAAATGGACGCGTGCCAATTTTTATTTTGCCGCACATCCATTTTCGGCAAAAATGTTAAAAAGGCATTTTTTGCAGACGTGCTGAAAAATGGATCTGTGTGCACCCAAAACATGCGCTTACACTAGCGTAGCCCATTTTTCAGTGCACCTTTGTAAAAGGACCCCTGAAAGAGGAAAGTCCCAGTTCAATGAAGGCACTTTTCAAAATAGTTAAGAATTTTACACATCATCCTGAAATGATTCCTGATACTGAATTGCAGGCTAAATTTTGCTGAATTTTTTCAGTGGATTTTCTGTTGAAAAAATTCAGTATGCAGGAAGTGTATCTTTAACAATATCTGTTCAAAGACCAGAAGAGAAAAAGGAGGATTATCTTTGGAGTGTTATCTGGCTGATTGTAGTTGGGATGTGTTTGCTTTTGCTTCCCTTAGGATGGTTAAGACTCAGACATAGAAATTTGCAAAGGAGCCTTGTTGTTTAGATCCTTGACCAGCCATGCTACTGAAGGAAATGCCATGAGGTTGTAACACTGATCTTTGGATTACTGAATTAATCCTTGTATTTTGATTTATTGGATAAATCTCAATCTGGGTTCCATAGTTTATTTAGTATGGAAACAATATTAGCAGATTTAATAATGGAGCTAAAAATTCTTACAGATAAAGGGAAACAAGTTTTTGTTATGCAGTTGGATCTCTCTACTACTTTTGATTTGGTTGTACATGATATTCTATTGCTCCATTTGAGAGAAGCTATAGTTACAGATCTGTCCTGGTATGGTTTAAGGGTTTTCTATAGAATTGAACTCTATGAGTAGCCTGGCAACAAGCATTTTCAGAGGTTTGGACTATGATTCAGAAAATCCCTCAAGGAACCCCCTCCCCCTTTTCACCATTTTATTCAATTTATATTTTAGCCCCTTAAGGAAGAATGTTAAATTCGTTTGGATTGTTACATTATTCTTAGGAGGATATTACTGATATTTAGTATGAAAAATAATCTGCAGAAACATGATGGCAGATAAGGGCCAAATGGCCCATCCAGTCTGCCCTTCCTCAGTAACCACTAACTCCTCCTTTTCCTAAGAGATCCCACATGCCTGTCCCACGCTTCCTTAAATTATGACACAGTCTTTACTACCTCCACCGGGAGGCCATTCCACGCATCCACCACCCTTTCCATGAAGGAGTGTTTTTTTTAGATTCCTCCTAAGCATATTTCCTCTCAACTTCTTCCTATGTCTTCTCATTGCAGGGTTTTCCTTTGTTTGAAAAAGGCTCACCTCCTGTACACTGATGCCACTGAGGTATTTAACCGTCTCTATCATTTCCCCTCTCTCCCAGCGTATACATGTTAAGGTTTATAAGCCTGATCCATATGTTTTATGATGGAGGCTGCTTACTAATTTTGTAGCTGCCTTCTAGACTGATGTCATCCTGTTTATATCTTTTTCATAGGTGCGGTCTCCTGAATTGCTCGCAGTACTCTAAATGGGGCCTCACCAGAAACTTATACTGGGGCACTATCACCTCTTTTTTTCCTGCTGGTCATTGCTCTAATTATGCACTCAAGCATTCTTCGTATCTTTGATTATATAATAAACATGGATTTATAACAATGGATTGAAAATTAATCTTGAGAAAACTAATATTTTCAGGTTAGGAGAAAAAACTATGAATTGTCTCAGTGTGAGGGAGTTTATAGAACACTGCCCCTCACCCTTAAGAAGAGTACCTCCAATAGCCTGGGCCACCTTAAGAAAAGTCCTTTCGATTGCCTGGGCCACATTAAGAGCACTGGTCCCACCTGGGAGAAAATAAGCCGGGAGGGGTGGAACCAATACCAGGGAGTTTAAAAGACAGAGCCAGGTTGAGGTTAAGAAGGCCCATGGAGAAAAGATGTGAATCCCCACTGTATGCCGCTGAAGCTTCTGTGCCTTAATCAAGACCTGGCTGAGGTAAGCCATTGTTACTACTGGATTGAACTTTGCAAGTTTTGTTTTGAGGTCTGGTTGGAGCCAGTCCTGGACCTCAGAAGAAAACCGAGAACTTCTAGGTTGTGTTTGGGTTGTGGCAACCCCAGCAGTTGCAGACTGTGTTTGGCCTGCTGCCAGAGGCCTGTTTAAGATTATGTATGCTGAACTGCAGAGGGTTTTCCACCCTATGCCTCGGGCTCTGTGAAGAAACAGGCCCAAGGACTCCTTTAAATAAATACTTATTTTGTTTCAGTCTGTAATTACTTTTTGCCCTCCCCAAGTAATAAACTTCTAATTACCCATCGCCTAGAGTATCCACCACTCCAGGCAATAATGTACTTATCACCCACTAAGTGAGGAGACAAAAAGATTCAGAAGGCTACGGATATATGACAATAATTATTTAATCCACTTACCAAGCAAGGATACAGAATATAATCAGATAGGCTGAGTAATACAGTCAATTCTCATATGAGAGACTAACTGGGACACAAACGTGACCACTGACATTAGTTCTCTGGCTACTTTGGTCCATGATTCTAACTTTTATAACTTCATGTCCTGTATATTTATCATTGGAAATGCAAAATCATTATGTCATAGCATCTTTCATTGGGGTTGCAGATTCATCAAAATATGATTGCAGATTCATCATGTTATAGCATTTTACTTAACATCAGCAAAGTCATCCTGATTTGCAAAATCATCTTCCCTGCAATCATACTTCTGTTTCTCCACCACCTGCTTCCATGGTTAACAGAAAATTCCCCTTAGATTAGCAAAGTTATAAACCATATTCTCTTGCAAAACATATTTCTATTATTTCTCCATGTCAGCTCATTTTGCTCTTTCACAAGCAGAAAAAGACATGAGATTCTGTGTCACCCTTGTTAAGTAGCTTCTCAGTGACTTGCCCTCTTGACCTGTACTGTGAGGCCTAGCTTTACTCATAATTTTTCTCTTTACATCTATTTTTCTCCTAGCTACTACTTATGGCTCCAGTACACTTTTTCTTCTTGGCACTGTCCCTTCCTAATTTGTTTCTCCATCTTAAACCACTGTACACTGCAGGAACACATTGTCCACCATCTGTATTCATAATCTCACCATCTCTTTTTTCCTCTTCCTTTTCTCAGCTCTCAACCTTAAATATTTCCTGCCTTCTATTCATCCATCTCCTTTCTATCTGAGTACATCTCGCCTTCATCGCTGTCGTTGTACCTCTCCTACTCTTCTCCGTACTCTCTTACTCCTTCTCCTGCTCTCCACTGGGGGCATTAATCCCAATCCTGGTCCTCCACATCAGCTCTCATCCTATTTGTGCAGGTTACACCGTGATACCTCCAATCTAATTTCTGTTCCTCTCCTCCCCCTCCTTCCCTGCCGTTCTCTTGCGCTCTGTGGAATGCCCGCTCTGTCTGTAACAAACTGTCCTACATCCATGACCTCTTTATCTCTCGTACTCTCCATCTGCTTGCCCTAACTGAAACTTGGCTTTACCCTGGAGACTCTGCTTCAGTTGCAGCCCTATGCCATGAAGGTTATCTTTTCTCTCATACTCCTCGCCCAGTTGGCCGCGGAGGTGGTGTTGGGCTACTACTTTCACCCTCTTGTAGATTTCAACCTCTTCTTCTACCTCAGTCTCACTGCTTTTCTTCCTTTGAAGTCCATTCCATCCGTCTATTTGCTCCTCTGCCTCTCCGAGTAGCAGTCATTTATCGACCCCCTGATGTCCCTTTCTTCCTTTCTCACTGACTTTGATGCTTGGCTTTCTTTCTTTCTTGAACCTTCATCTCCTTCCCTCATTCTTGGGGATTTTAACATTCATGCTAATGATCCCTCTGACTCTTATGCTTCGCTCTTTCTTGCTTTAACATCCTCTTTCAATCTTCAACTGTGCTCCACTGCCCCCACTCACCAGAACGGCCACTGTCTTGATTTTATCCTCTCCTCAAACTGCTCACTCTCCAGTTTCTGTGCCTCAACTCTTCCCCTCTCTGACCATCATCTGATAACTTTCACACTTAAATACCCTCCTCCCCAATCCCGTCCAATCTTAACCAATACATTTAGGAATCTTCAGGCTATTGACCCTTCTACTCTGTCCTCCAATGTTTCAAATCTCTTCTCTACCACTATGTTATCCAAGTCTGTCAATGAGGCTGTCTCTTCCTATAATACTATTCTCTCCTCTGCTCTGGATACTCTCGCTCCTCTCATTCCCCGTTCTGTAAAATGTACCAAACCCCAACCTTGGCTGACCTCTATAATCCGCTACCTACGTTCCTGTGCCCGCTCGCCGAACGTCTTTGGCTGAAATCCTGTGCCCATGCTGACTTCATACATTTCAAATTCTTGCAGACCTCCTACCAGTCTGCTCTTTTACTTGCCAAACAGGACTATTACATCCAGTTGACTAATTCTCTTGGCTCAAACCCTCGTCGTCTCTTTGCCACACTGAACTCTCTCCTCAAAGTGCCTTCACCTCCAAACCCTCCCCCCCCCCTTCACTTTCCCCCCAGACTCTGGCTGAGTTCTTTCATGATAAGGTTCACAAGATTAAACTTGAATTCTCAACCAGGTCACCTCCATCTCTCCTTCCCTTAGTCCATTCTCTCAACCCTCCAACCCCTGCCTCCATTTCTTCCTTTTCTGAAATCACTGAAGAGGAAACTACACATCTTATTTCCTCCTCGAACTAACTACCTGTTCCTCTGATCCTATTCCCACCCATCTACTTAACACTATCTCTCCTACTGTCATCCTGTTTATCTGTCATATCCTCAATCTTTCACTGTCCACTGTGACTGTTCCTGATGCCTTCAAACATGCCTTAGTCACACCACTCCTTAAAAAACCTTCATTGGACCCTACCTGTCCTTCCAACTATCGCCCCATCTCCCTCCTCCCTTTCCTATCCAAGATACTTGAATGTGCTGTTCACTGCCGTTGCCTTGACTTTCTTTCATCTCAAGCTATTCTTGATCCACTTCAATCTGGCTTTCGCCCCCTTCATTCAACTGAAACAACGCTTGCTAAAGTCTCCAATGATCTGTTCCTAGCCAGATCCAAAGGTCTCTATTCTATCCTCATCTTTCTCGATCTATCTGTTGCTTTTGACACTGTTGATCACAGCCTGATGCTTGATACGCTGTCCTCACTTGGATTTCAGGGCTCTGTTCTTTCCTGGTTTTCTTCTTATCTCTCCCAGCATACCTTTAGTGTATACTCTAGTGGATCCTCTTCTACTTCTATCCCACTGTCAGTTGGTGTACCTCAGGGATCTGTCCTGGGACCTCTTCTCTTCTTCATCTATACTTCTTCCCTTGGTACTCTGATCTCATCCCATGGTTTTCAGTATCATCTTTACGCTGATGACTCCCAGATCTACCTCTCCACACCAGAAATCTCAGCTGAAACCCAGGCCAAAGTATCAGCCTGCCTGTCTGCCATTGCTGCCTGGATGTCTCAGCGCCATCTGAAACTAAACAGGACCAAGACTGAGCTTCTTATCTTTCCCCCTAAACCAACCTCTCTTCTTCCCCCATTCTCTATTTCTGTGGATAACACTCTCATCCTTCCTGTCTCATCAGCTCATAATCTTGGGGTCATCTTCGACTCCTCCCTCTCCTTCTCTGCACATATTCAACAGACTGCTAAAACCTGTTGTTTCTTTCTCTATAATATCAACAAACTCGCCCTTTCCTTTCTGAGCACACTACCAGAACCCTCATCCACGCTCTTATCACCTCTCGCTTAGACTATTGCAACTTGCTTCTCACAGGTCTCCCACTTAGCCAACTCTCTCCTCTTCAATCTGTTCAAAATTCAGCTGCACGACTAATATTCCGTCAGGGTTGTTATGCTCATATTAGCCCTCTCCTCAAGTCACTTCACTGGCTTCCTATCCGTTTCCGCATACAGTTCAAACTCCTCTTATTGACCTATAAGTGCATTCACTCTGTAGCTCCTCAGTACCTCTCCACTCTCATCTCTCCCTACATTCCTCCCCGGGAACTCCATTCACTGGGCAAATCTCTCTTATCTGCACCCTTCTCCTCCACCGCTAACTTCAGACTCCGTTCCTTTTATCTTGCTGCACCATATGCCTGGAATAGACTTCCTGAGCCAGTACGTCAGGCTCCATCTCTGGCTGTCTTCAAATCTAAGCTAAAAGCCCACCTTTTGATGCTGCTTTTAACTCCTAACCCTTATTCACTTGTTCAGAACCCTTATTTTATCTTCCTCACCTTAATATTCCCTTATCTCTTGTTTGTCCTGTTTGTTTGTCCTAATAGATTGGACCGCTAGATGACTGAAGAGTAAAAGGGGCGATCAGGGAAAACAAAGCTGTAGCGGAGAGATTAAATGAATTCTTTGCTTCGGTCTTCACCGAGGAAGATTTGGGTGGGATACCGGTGCCGGTAATGGTATTCGAAGCTGACGAGTCTGAGAAACTTAATGAATTCTCTGTAAACCTGGAGGATGTAATGGGTCAGTTCTTCAAACTGAAGAGTAGCAAATCTTCTGGACTGGATGGTATTCATCCCAGAGTACTTATAGAATTGAAAAATGAGCTTGCGGAGCTATTGTTAGTAATATGTAATTTATCCTTAAAATCGAGCATGGTTCTGGAAGTTTGGAGGGTAATTAAACTCTGGAATTCGTTGCCAGAGAATGTGGTAAAGGCGGTTAGCTTGGTGGAGTTTAAAAAAGGTTTGGATGGCTTCTTAAATGAAAAGTCCATAGACCATTATTAAATGGTCTTGGGGAAAATCCACTATTTCTGGGATAAGCAGTATAAAATGTTTTGTACTTTTTTGGGATCTTGCCAGGTATTTGTGACCTGGATTGGCCACTGTTGGAAACAGTATGCTGGGCTTGATGGACCTTTGGTCTTTCCCAGTATGGCAATACTTATGTACTTATATTCTGTAATGCAATGGAGGATCCTGCCAAAATTGTTTTAGTCTGTGTGTGAGACCCCAAGTGAGGGCTGGGAGTGGGTCGGTGAAATAACACAGCTGGACAAAGGGACTTGTAAATATGGGACATGCTGGACATGAACCAAATGACAGGACTGCTATGGTAGCCTGACAGTTATTACTACTACTTATCATTTCTATAGCGCTACTAGATGTACGCAGCGCTGTACACTTGAACATGAAGAGACAGTCCCTGCTTGACAGAGCTTACAATCTAATTAGGACAGACAAACAGGACAAACATTTTTTATAGACCTCTATCATATCTCCCCTCAATTGTCTTTTCTCCAAGCTAAAGAGCCCTAGACGCTTTAGCCTTTCCTCATAGGCAAGTCATTCTATCCCCTTTATCATTTTCATCACCTTTCTCTGTACCTTTTCTTATTCCACTATATATATTTTTTTGAGATGCGGTGACCAGAATTGCACTCAGTATTCGAGGTGCGGTCCATGGAGTGATACAAAGGCTCCAGAGTATACCAGGTAATAATCGGAAAGTGCTACATGCTGCCTGGTTACTGCAAGGTTAATGCGGGAGCCCTTACCGCCACCTCAATGGGTGGTGGTAAGGGTAAAAGCTCTACCCTGAAATGGCCATGCAGTAAGTGCTTTACTTGCCGTATGTTCATTTCCTGTAGGAAGGCGAGACTTCCCTTTTATCAGCTGCGGTAAAAGGGGCTTCGGAGTGCATATAAAACATGCACTGATGCCAGTGTCGGCCCCCTTTTGCCACAGCTTGGTAACAGGAGCCCTTAAATATCTCACTAGTTACTCTCATCTCTAGATCATTTATAAATATGTTAAAAAGCAGTGGTCCCAGCACAGACCACTGGGGAACCCTACTACCTACCCTTCTCCATTGAGAATACAGACCATTTAACCCTGCTCTTTGTTTTCTATCTTTTAACCAGTTTTTAATGTGCAATAGAACACTACCTCCTATCCCATGAGTCTCCAATTTACTCTCGAGTCTTTCATGAGGTACTTTGTCAAATGCCTTATGAAAACCCAGATACACAATATCAACCGGTTTGTTTCTGGGTGATGAACAACGACTATTTCATAGTAGAAAAGAGAGGAAGAGCAAGGCCTGTTTCTGGATGGAATGGAAAGAGAAATGGGTAAGCAGTTCATATAAGAAAATAAATTTGATAAAAAGAGAATAAAGTTGTGAAATAAAGGGAAAGCAGGTTAATATAAAAAAGATATGCACAAAAGGTAGGATTCTAGCTGTTACTGGAAGCCAAAATCATATTCATAACATAGTGCTACATTCACCCAAAATATAAGATCATTAGTCCTTTAATACTGACTTTTATGTGGAAAACATTTAAAAGTAGGGAAGGCTCTTAGATAAATATTTCTAGGGGTTTAACTAATAAAATAAAAGCAGAAGCATAATTTTCTTCAAATTCAAATTACACTCTTAGGAAGTAATAATATTATGAGCTCTGCAGCTGTGAAAATACTCTAGCTTTGATTTGTGTCAGCCGAATGCGGGAATAAATATTTGCAATTCTGAGAATTCCAGGAGGTAAATGAAAGTTGCGCAACAACTGGGGTGACACAGGTGTTCTTAGGTAACTGTAGAAATAGTGAGGAGGGTGTTAATGAATCATTTATTGTGGCTTATCTGCCTATTTGTTTTGTCTTTTTTTTTTTTTTAATTTCAAATATTTATTGCTACAACAAATATTATTCATTTTTTTTCAAGCATTTGACTGCCAGGATTTACCATGAATATAGGTCAATCAAGCCCCAAATTATTTTAACATTTCCTATTTTAAGGATTTTAATAGATCATGCAAATAAAGTTATTTCACCATACTCATAGGCCTTTGTTGTTTAACATAAGAACATAAGAATAGCCATCTGGGTCAGACCAATGGTCCATCTAGCCCAGTATCCTGCTTTTAGCACTGGCCAATCCAGGTCACAAGTACATGGCCGATACCCAATTAGTAGCACAATTCCATGCTACCAATCCCAGGGCAAGCAGTGGCTTCCCCCATGTCCATCTCAATAACAGACTATTCATGGATTAATACAGAGGCATTATAATATTTGTGGTCTTATTTTGCATCCCTTTCCTAATAATTCCTAGCATCCTGTTTGCTTTTTTGGTCACTGCCGCACACTGGGCAGATTTCATCATATTGCCTACAATGACACCTAGGTCCTTTTCTTGAGTGCTGACTCCTAAGTGGACCCTAGAATCAGATAACTATGATTCAGATTATTCTTCCCAATGTGCATCACAGGGGCGTATCTGGACTCCGGCGGTAGGGGGGGCCAGAGCCAGAGGGAGGGGGCACATTTTAGCCCCCCCCCCCCGACGCCGAGCCCCCACCGCCACCAATGACTCTCTCCACCCCCCTCCCGCCGCCAACCCTCCCCCGCTGCCGTTCTTACTTTTGCTGGCGGGGGACCCCAACCCCCGCCAGCCGAGGTCTGCTTCCACCTGCCGCTGCCGTAAAAACTTCTTCTTCAGCCGGCGGGGGACCCCAAACCCCCGCCAGCCGCCCCACGGTGTTTAAAATTCATCTTCGGACTCCGTGGCCGTGCTGCTGTGATAGGCGCTGTTGAAATCCACTTCGGAGTCTGACGTCGTTGTACGTTGTACGTGCTGCGACGTCAGACTCCGAAGTGGATTTCAACAGCGCCTATCACAGCAGCACGGCCACGGAGGCCGAAGATGAATTTTAAACACCGCGGGGCGGCTGGCGGGGGTTTGGGGTCCCCCGCCGGCTGAAGAAGAAGTTTTTACGGCAGCGGCAGGTGGAAGCAGACCTCGGCTGGCGGGGGTTGGGGTCCCCCGCCAGCAAAAGTAAGAACGGCAGCGGGGGAGAGTTGATGGCGGTAGGGGGGTCCAGGGCAAAATCTGCGGGGGCCCAGGCCCCTGAGGCCCCACGCAGATACGCCCCTGGTGCATCACTTCACATATGTCCACATTAAATTTCATCTGCCATTGGACACTCCTCCGCCTTCCTTAAACATGGAGCCTCCGCTCCCAGTAATTACCTTCAAGGGCTCAACTGCAAAACTATCGACTCACCACTGGTTATGGGGGAACCTCAATGGCTGGCGAGGACATAGCCTTAACGACCCCCTTCCTTTAAGTAGGAGGCATAATGAAGAAAATACAAACCTGAGAAGAAATCCAAAGGAAAGGCACCAGCTAGTAGTTTCGAGGTTCACTGAAGAGACAGCCTGCACTCCTCCCCCCTCCTACCCTTCTTTTAAATTCCACCCCTGCCACCGTCCTCCAAAATGGCACCTCTGCCCTCAAGTGGGGCCTACTTGGCTTTTAAAAATAGGTTTTACATATGTGCCTTAAGAGGCTCTTTAACTAGGTGCCCCCTTATAAAATTATCTCTACAGTTTCTTGTTTCCTGAAATATCAGATATCAACTTCTAATCTCTGTGCTGTAATCTGATGGTGTTGCTCTATGTGCAGTTCCATTTACCCCATCAAGGTAAATTGCACTCTTTCTTATGACGTGAATCAGCATTAAAATCCCTATATAATTTTCTCATCAGCGAGGTGATAAGTGCAAAGGACAGCCTTATTTCAAACCCTCCAGAAGAGTGAATGAGAGGGGGGATGGGGAGAATGGGGGGGGGGGGTGAGAGGATTTTTGGGAGAGTGTGTGAGGGGCTGAATGGTGGGGACATAGGGGTTTGCGAAAATGGGGTCGGATATAAGTGACATAGAAGAGACGTGTGAGTGGGGGCTAAAAGTAAAGAAATACCGTCAATGGGAGAGGCACAAGATTTTTGAAGAGGGGACAGTTTCTTACTTATAATGTCCATGTATGTACTTTACCCAAGTTACAAATGTATTGCAGACGTGTTGTAATTGCAATATGTCCCGTTAAGTTGGTTATTGTGTTGTCTTTCATTGATGTTAATAAAAAGAATATATATATATAAAAAAAAAAGAACTGCAACTATAAATCTGATAGACTGCGAGAATATTTTCACAGCAGTGCTAAAATGTGCTACTTTTTTTCCTCTCACCATAGTAACATGCTCCCTGGTGACATTTATTTGTACTAGACTGATTGAGCTACTGTATTGTTTGTTTGTTTATTTATTTATTTATTATTTATGACATTCGTATTCTGCATTTTCCCCAAACAGGTTCGGGTTCAATGTGGCTTACAATCAAGAAATAACATTGGTAAAAGAATTTTACAGTTGACAATGTACATTTAACAATATATGACAGTAATAACGAATGGTAAAAACAGAAGTGTGTTTCTGGACAATAGCAGTAGCTGCTTGATATCAATACAGTGATCAATTATTTTCATTAATGAGGGTTGTACTCATTAAGAACATTCTCCACAGTTTATAAAAATACAAGAAATCATTAGTATGTCTTACTTGTTTAGGTGATGAGTTTCGCTTCTTTGCACATTGATAAGAATAACCTGCATTGTAAATTGATTTATAATGAAGTTCCTTGCGGTTAAGGAAATGAAGGATAAAGCAGTCTCTTGATGTTATAGATGTGTTGTGTGATGGAATTGTATGAGAGGTTGCATGTAAGATGTGGATAAACTGTATAGGATTTGATATACCAATACACATAATTTAAAGGTAATTTGTGCACTTATAGGAAGCCAGTGTAATTTTAGCAAGAGAGGAGATATTTTGTGTAGCAGGGAGCTATAAACACAAGATTGCTGCGGTATTCTGGGCTGTCTGTAATTTTCTGAGAAGGGGGTCTTTTAATCCAGCGTAAATGAAATTACAATATTCACATTTAGATAGTACTAATGATTGGACCGAGGGCCAGAAGACTGAGCTTGGGAAGAAAGGGCTCAGTGTTTTTAGTTTTCATAATGACTTAAAGATACTCGATACTACCTTATAGACCTGAGGTTCGAATGACAAGTGCTGATCAATTACTCCTAACATTTTCAAGGAGGAGTCTAAAGGATAAGTCATTTTGTCAATAGTGAAGTTTTTAATAGACACAGGGTGGTAGGAGTTGATTGGTATTAAGAACTTGTGTTTTTCTCTATTAGTTTATTTTTGTTACATTTGTACCCCGCGCTTTCCCACTCATAGCAGGCTCAATGCGGCTTACATGGGGCAATGGAGGGTTAAGTGACTTGCCCAGAGTCACAAGGAGCTGCCTGTGCCTGAAGTGGGAATTGAACTCAGTTCCTCAGTATCAAAGTCCACCATCCTAACCATTAGGCCACTCCTCCACTCTAATTTGAAGTTGCATACCCAGGATTCCATCAAATTTAATTTAATTTTAGACAGAATTTCTTTTATCATCAACAAATGGTCCAACAGACTTAGTAGAATGTCATGATCACTGTGTCAAAAGCACTGGACATGTCGAACTGAAGAATTATAATTTTCCTGCCCATACTTTGTTATTTTCTGAAATTAGCTAATAGGGTAGTTAGGACAGCTTCGGTGCTGTACGAAGGTCTAAACCCAGATTGAGAACTACGTAAAATAGAAAAGGTCTGAAGATACTCCACGAGTTGTGAGCAACCAGTACTTCCATCACCTTAACTAGTAAACGTATGGAGGCAACCAGCCTATAATTGGAAATTTCGCTCCTGCTGGACTGAGGGGTTTTTTGGAATAGGGGTTTGGATTATTTTATGCTCCTCTTCCTAATCTAAGGTTAAGATCATATTTCCTGCCCTCATGATTTGCACATTTGTATCTATATTGATAATAACTATTTACTAATACAATCAAGGATTTTTAGGAACGGGCTCTCTCTGAGCGTAGCCAGCCCTGTAATTTTCTTTTTCTAACTTAGCCTGATTTTTTTTTTATAAGAATAGCAATCAAACACAGCCAGTACATGATCTAGCCTTTAGTGAAATGTAGGACTTTGTGTGCAAGGTTATGGTATTGGGTCTGCTTGGCAATAGTGATCATATTATGATCAAGTTTGAGTTAATAACTGGAGTGAAGACACTGAGGAAATCTGTGTATTAGCTATGATGACATTAAAAAAAAGCTAAAAGGATCATCTGAAAAGTTTAAGAGTTTAAATCAGGCATGGATGTGGAATAGAAATAGCATCTTGGAAGCTCAGATCAGATATATTCCACACAGTGGGCCTGGGTGTGCAGGGGCCCACCCACTTTGGGCTGAGGCCTACCCAGCAGTGGTACACCTTGCCTTAGTTGGTGGGGATCCCCAAGCCCCACCAGCTGAATATTCCAGGCATTTCACTCTCCCCTGCCTTACTCTCCACCAAAGATCCAACATCTCAGTCCTTTTGCCTTTTAAAACGTCTCTTCACTTCTTGAGGTTGCTGGCAGCAAGCAGCAAATCACACAAGCTGCTCACGATGGCCACAGAGCCTTTCCTCTAATGTGGTCCCACCAAGTTGTGTCAGAGGGAAGAATAAGAGAATATGTTTTCACGCAGTGCATAGTTAAGCTCTGGAACTCCTTTGCCAGAAGATGTGGTAAACACAGTTAATGCAGCTCTGTTTTAAAAAGGATCTATTCATGGTAAAGTCCATAAACAGTTATTACAGAAGACCTGGGGAAAACCGCTGCTTATCCCTGAGTGTATGGAATCTTGGTACTTTTGGGGATTATTCCAGATAGTTGTGATATGGCTTGGCCATATCCCAGTTTTCCAAAATGAGCCTCTATATAAACAGAGGAGGAGAAAGGAGATCACTCCTCTCACTCTATTCCTATTTAGAAAGGAGTCAGGCCTTCAACTTTTTTGGAAGATTCTGAAATTAAACTCTTGCCTTAATTCCTCAAGTAAGCCATTCCATAGTCTTGGAAACACATTTGAAAAAGCTCCAGCCATTATCCAAACCACACTTGAAGTTGGTTAGCTAGTGTACCCTGACTAAAGCACAATTTATCTGCAATTAACCCAGCCCTTTTTCTTGCAAAACTCAAAACACAAGATATAATTAATTCTCACATGTATAGACAACCAAAGTAACTCTCTTAACAATGAAGATACCAAAGCCCATCTTGACTTCTATAAAATTACTCTAGCTCTTAACGATGAAGATACCAAAACCCATCTTAACTTCTATAAAATTACTCTAGTTCTTGTGTCCTTTGCTAACTGCAAATGAAAGAGCAAGCACCTAGGCAAACCTTCATACTTCCCATTGCAATAATGTAACACTGGGAGCACTGATGGTTGCACCACCAAGTGAAACATTTCCTGTTCCAACAGGGGGCATAACCTCTACATGGTATTTAGCTTCCCATAAACTGATTTCGTGGTGCTTGACACCTGCTTCTCCCTTGTCCACCTCTTATCCAAATAATTTCCCAGAATTCTTACTTCATCTGCCACTGGAAACATCCTCCACTGTAGGATCACTTCAGTTGCAGGTGAATTCAAATCCCAACCCTCCCCCACCCCCTACTTTCAGTTTTTTGCACATTTAAAATCAATTTATTATCCACCAGCCAACCTGAAATAGCCAACAATCCTTCATTCAGACTGGCTAAAGCTTTGCATACTAAACAGCAGTTTCTTCTTTTTTGACCCCTATATTTGTGCCTAGTCACATCCCAATGGGAAACCAACTGTATATTGTCTGTCTATAAGAAAATCTTAAAATCTAACCTCACTATCAAAATCCCATAAAGACTGCAATATTAAATAGCAAAGGTGGTAAACTAGACCCTTGTGAACCATCAGAAGAAAACCCAATAGGAGCCATCAAAATAGTCCAAACTTAAACAAAAGATTTTATTCCTCCACTATTTCCAACCTCTCATACTTTTGGAACAACAGCTCATGCTCAACCTAATCAAACACCAATGCCAAATCAATTAAAATTAGCAACACCTGCTCTCCCTTATCACTGTGATGTATTACTTCATCCTACAAAGCCAACAGCACATCGAAAACTGGCTCCTCTCTCAGTCAACCAGCCTGTCTCCTCCACAAAATTATTCAATTGTAATAACACTGCTCAACAAATTCGATATTGGCCTATAACTACTACTTACTACTACTTATCATTTCTATAGTGCTACTAGACGTACGCAGTGCTGTACACTTGAACATGAAGAGACAGTCCCTGCTCGACAGAGCTTACAATCTAATTACAGTCCTGGTTTTCTCAGGAAGGGAGACATAATAGACCGACACAGTTTATAAGGCACCTCCCCTTCTCATAGAGACCTCTCATCCATTTTTTCTCCTCTGGGAGTGCTTTTAATAATCTCTCTTGAGGGGAAGCAAACTGACAAAAAGGAAGCCTTATTTCCCTAATAATCTTAGCCAACTGTTGGAACAAAAAATTGATTTAATACCCTTTATCTCACTACCTCCATTTCTCCCCCTCCCCCAATCCCACTCTGACTATTTTTTCCAAATCCCACAGACCTCTGTAATTTACCCACTTTATCTACAGAAAACATGGCCATCTAAAGGACATCCTCATCTTAAACATATTTTTCCTCATCAACCAGTTCATTGTAGCGAGCAGCTCTGGTTTCATTAGCTGATCCCGTAATGAGAAAGGTTTTAGCCTGAATGTTTTCCCCACCATAGCTATTAAATGCCTTTCTCTAGGCCACCCTATTATTCAAAGTAGGCTTCTTTTCACCATTCATACTTCAACTTTTGTAACTCCCTCTTCCATATCTTCAAATACCAGGATGACCTCACTCTCTCCTTCCTACCCACTTCTTTTACAGAGACCAACTTATCCGATACCTCAGTCTTTCTCATACCATTCTTCCACCAAACCCTCCAAAGATTGATTCCCTTTTCCCATTCCAGCCTCCCTGTTCACAAAAACTTTCTACATTCATTTTCTCATGCTTCCCAACTCTCACCCTCCTCCCATCCACAACCAATTTTCCTCTGAGTGAAAAGATAGCAGAATGAAATGATCATTTGACCATTGTATTACTTTAGCAACCTGCATCTTCAACCCTTGCCCACGTTGGGCTTACCGCTGCTTTGTAAAAGGGGCCCTTAATCACCTCACTTATTGTTCTGATTTATAGATCATTTATAAATATGTTAAATAGTACCGGTCCCAGTACAGATCTCTGCGCCACTCCATTATTCTCTCCCCTCAATTAAGAGAAATGGCCATTTAACCATACCCTCTTTTTTCTATCCAATAACCAATTCCTAATCCACACCAGAACCTTGCCTCCTATCCCATGACTCTTTAATTTTCTCAGGAGTCTCTCATGAGGAACTTTCTCAAAAGCTTTCTGAAAATCTAGATACACTACATCAACTGACTCACCTTTGAAGGCATATTTATTCATGCCTTCAAAGAAATGAAGCAAATTGATGAGGAATGATTTGCCTTGGCTGAATCCATGCTGACTCTGTTCCATTAAACCATGTTTATCTATGTATTCTGTATTATAATAGTTTCCACTATTTTACCCAGCACAGGCATCAAGCTTACTGGTCTGCAATTTCCCAGATGACCCCTGGAACCCTTTTTAAAAATCAACATTACATTGGCCACCCTCTAATCTTCAGGTACTACAGACAATTTTAATAACAGTTTAAAGATTACTAACAGAAGATCAGTAATTTCATTTTTTAGTTCTTTCAGTACCCTTGGATGCATGCCATGTTGTCCAGGTGATTTACTAATCTTTAATTTGTGGATTTAGCTCAGTACATCTCCCAGGTTCACTGAGATTTCTCGGTTCCTCCACACCATCACCCTTGAAAACCATTTCTGGTACAGATATATTTTTCAGGATATGTTTCTGGATGACTAGTAGGTACAGAAAAGAATAAATGTCTACAGGCTTCTGAAACACATGAAGGTTTACTCTCCAATTTGAAATACAGAATGCATTGACAGTTGTGACCCAACATCGGCCTTCCTCTGGGGTCCTAGCTGTCGGCAACATTAAATAAAACTAGGAGAATAGCCTCCAAAAAAGGTTGCAGCACAGAAGTACAGAGAAATATCTGAATTGGCAGCGTTCAAGTACTTCTGCGCTGGAACCTTTTACATATTTATAAAAAAGCAGACCAATGAGGATCTAGGATGTTGATGTGTGAGTGTCTACCTCACACTTAAAAAAAGAAATCATCCACTTTTCTGATTGTCCATAAAAATATTTCAGTGTATTTACAATATAGTTGAAGTAATCCTTTATATTGTTCATTGTATTCTTTAGTGGATATTATTTGGTAAACAATAGGAATCAGGTGAAGAGAGGTATGAAGCGCAAGGCTGGAGAGAAGCCACCACATGTAGACCCCATGAACCTCAGGCCTGTGGAGAACATAGCACAAAGACCAATTCCCATGGCATCCTCACCCCCTCCCCACCTTGCAGGTCAGGCAGGCAGCCAGAAATGGGTGTCTCTGTGGTAGTAGAATCTACACATATCCCCACGGTCCTATAAGTACATAAGTGTTGCCATACTGGGACAGACCGAAGGTCCATCAGGCTCAGCATCCTGTTTTCAACAGTGGCCAATCCAGGTTACAAGTGCCTGGCAAGATCCCAAAACAGTACAATACATTTTATGCTGCTTATCCTAGAAATAAGCAGTAGA
This sequence comes from Microcaecilia unicolor, assembly GCF_901765095.1. Lineage (NCBI taxonomy): Eukaryota > Metazoa > Chordata > Amphibia > Gymnophiona > Siphonopidae > Microcaecilia > Microcaecilia unicolor. Next base: position 535,409,344 of record NC_044031.1, read on the forward strand.
TTTTCCCCAAGTCCATCTTAATAATGGCTTAAGGACTTTTCTTTTAGGAAGCTATCCAAACCTTTTTTAAAACCCGCTAAGCTAACTGCTTTTACCACATTCTCTAGCAATGAATTTCAGAGCTTAATTACATGTTCAGTGAAAAAATATTTTCTCTGATTTGTTTTAAATTTACTATTTTGATCTTCATTGCATGCCCCCTAGTCCTAGTATTTTTGGAAACAGTAAACAAGCGATTCATGTCTACCTGTTCCACTCCACACATTATTTAATAGACCTCTATCATATATCCCCTCAGTTGTCTTTTCTCCAAGCTGAAGAGCCCTAGCCACTTTAGCCATTCCTCATAGGGAAGTCATCCCATCCCCTTTATCATTTTCGTCGCCCTTCTCTGTACCTTTTCTAATTCCACTATATATTTTTTTTGAGATGTGGTGACCAGAGTTGAACATGGTATTCGAGGAACAGTCTTACCATGGAGTGATACAAAGGCATTAAAACTCTCATTTTTGTTTTCCATTCCTTTCCTAATAATACTTAACATTCTATTTACTTTCTTAGCCACCGCCACACACTGAGAAGAGGGTTTCAACGTATCATCAACGATGACACCTATATCCCTTTCCTTGTCAGTAACTCCTAATGTAGAACCTTGCATCACATAACTATGGACCAGGTTCCTCTTTCCCACATGCATCACTTTGCACTTGCTCACATTTTCCATTTGAAAGCCCAGTGTCATAAGGTCCTCTTATAATTTTTCACAATCCTCTTGCAATTTAACAACTGTGTATAACTTTGTGTCATCTGCAAATTTAATTACCTCACTAGTTACTCCCATCTCTAGATCATTTATAAATATGTTAAAAAGCAGCAGTCCCAGCACAGACCCCTGTCCAAGTGTTTGTCAGGGACGCCCTTCTTTTTTCCATTATCATCCGAGGACGCCCATGTGTTAAGCACACCCCAGTCCCGCCTTCGCTATGCTTCTGACACGCCCCTGTGAACTTTGGTCATCCCCGCAATGGAAAGAAGTTGAGGACGCCCAAAATCGGCTTTCAATTATGCCGATTTGGGCGACCCTGTGAGAAGGACGCCCATCTTCCGATTTGTGTCGAAAGATGGGCGCCCTTCTCTTTCGAAAATAAGCCTGATATTTTATATAACTTGATAATGCAGTTGCTTATTTTCTATCAAGTAATTTATCAGTTAAAACTAATAAATTAAAAACTCTTTATGTGCTATGCAACATTATTCTGTATCACATATTAGGAGAGCAATCATAGAAGCTCTTTGTGAGGGTGAAATGGTGTGTTATTTGCAGAAATGAACTATCTGATTATTGCCCATCCTGTACATAGGTAAAAGTTTTTCAAATTGTTCCATGGGATGGGGTAATTATATAAACTTTTTTTTTCACACGTAGGTTTTATAACATTACCCCATGAGTTAAACATGTAAAAGTACTTATGGTGAGAACAAGGTGTGTATTTTTATGCTGCCCATGTATAGGCATATCCTGGTGCAGAATTTGGGCTGAACATAGGCAGTCACAATTTAGATATGTACTTTATAAAATATGTGTACCTGCTCCAGAGCAGGTGTAAATATCTGCAGGTCCGATCTTGTCACATTTCTGCTAGTTTACCCCTACTATTTTAAAAAGAAACACAGATAGAAATAGGTACCTTCTTGCCCGCTCACCCTAGGCGACATGTTTATAAAATTATCTTCCAAGTCTTCCAAGTGTGTTTTTCCTCCAGAGAGATAAGGAGGCACCTGGGAGGAGGAGGAGTGTTAGGTCAGGGAAGGAAGCATATTCTTAGTTTGAATAATGAAAACTACATATGTCCTTTCCCCCCCCCCCCCCCAAAAAAAAAAAAAATGCCTGAAGAACATTAAGGGCCAATGGGTGAACCAGAGTTCATTTACATTGGATTGGCATACTATAATTGGTATCTTTCAACCAGTCATAGAACTGTCTCTGATGGCAGGCTTTAATGTACAGATCCAAATCCAGGAGAGTCAATCCTCTTTGCTGTATTAAGTGCATCAGTGTTTGAAACTTGAATTGGACTCAATCTCCTTTCCAGAGGAAATCTTGCATAAGCTTTTCCCATACCAGTATCTCTCTCTCTCTCCTCTTTAGGTAAATCAGGATAGTTTGAAATATAAACAACCATCTGGGAAAGTGCATCATCTTATAGAGGGCCAAATGCCTATCATTGATAATATACTACTGTTTCAAAAATTCCTTTGTTAATTATCACAATAAAGCAAAAGGGTTTTTTTTTTAATTACTACCACACTGCTAATATATGCCTACACCACTCACACTACTGCATTCAAACCAACACTCACCACTCACATACCAACACCCACCTTACAACATCACAATCATTAATAAACACATAACTAAATAAAAATCTGTGACTGGGGACCAGTTATCAATCTCTAGCATTTCAAAATACAGTCCACCAGAGCACCGTTGCTTTTGATGCTGTAGATGATTGTTCACGAGTAACCAAATACTCAAAACCGCCCACTCAACTATCACAACTTTGTTCGTCTTCAGTAGGAGTCCCCACCTGATGTATATTAAGAACTTGAGTGGTCGTTTCAAAAAAAATATTTTATTATTATTTTATAGAATTTCCAAGGACAAATCTTTACAGAAAAGATGACTATTCGCATTATTAATTACATATTCTTTACAATCAATATTTATCCAAGAAATCACAATCCTTCACTCATCTATAGTCCACTATTGGGGGCAATTCTCAAATTTTAGTGTATTTTTACGGTGAATTTATCCCTCCCAATATGGTGGTCCATTCACCAATACCTAGGAACAGATAAATCACCCAAGACTGCATCTCTCTCTAGGAGTTTAATTAGATACCTTATTTCTTACCAAGTATTTGTACAACTAGCAGATCAGTGATATCTCACTGGGAGTACGGATCATTGCTATATAAAAGTACTGCTATATCTGAGACTCTAAAGAATATATAAGCAATCAAATACTTTTATTTATTATTTTCCAAGTATATGTACAATCAATTGCTTATGAGAGTACAGTACCACAGCTACACATAGGGGTTCTCTGTGTCTGAGTCTCTAATGTTTTATTTTAGGGTCTTCTTCGCCCTCATCCCGAATTACCAGCTAAAGCCAATTTGCAGATATAAAAGACTCAAGGCTACTTATGAGAAAGCAATAGGATTACTTGCCAATGCAGATACAATTGATTGGTTTCTCATGAGAGAGCAGCCCTGCTTGCACAAAGGTACTGGCTGTGACTGTCTCTCCATTGAAGTAGGAAGTACACTCATTTATACACGTTCATTAACATAACAGGTCATACCTAGGTAATCTGACAATAATCCCATTTATTGGATATATGCTAATATAATGGTTAACAGTGATTGGTTATGGTAATGAGTTGGTTAGTATTTACTGGAAAAGCTAATAATAGACTAGCTCTTCCTGGAAGACCAAGTCATCTTCCTGAGGAGTTATCTTGTTCTGTTTTCCACTAAAACATCTGTGACCACTATGTTGCTAAACGATGTTACTCAGTTTTTCCACCTACGCCCATTCCTCATTCTGCTGCATGAGAGTGTCACAACAGATCATGAGTTCTGCAGTCACACTGAAGTTCAGGTTAGAGTCATGGGCCTGTAAGGTTTTCTCTCATTTTAGATCCTGAACCAAAGTCAGGCCTTGAATCAAAGCTCTTAGCTATGATGATAATATACATTAGGAAACTACAGAAATTAATTCCTCAAACAATTACAATTAGAGGCTTATAGGAGAGTTTCCAGGGTAATTGCTTTAAATCACGGAGTTGACGTAATTACAATTCTTGAGTGTGAGTTAGGTGTAGTCACTGTTTTAGAATCAAGAAATAAACTTGATTCTAAAACATATTTTACTGAGTTTAGCTTTAATATGCATTTACATGGAAAATTCAACCAAAATAAAGCTCTGTCAAAAATTGTGGATTGATATTGAGTTATTTTTTTGTAGGAGACTACCTTGAAACAGCTAAATGCAAAACATGGATCTATGTTGGTGACAACTGGTCTCCACCGTGTATACTCTGACCTAAGCTAAAAGCTAAGTACTCTTACTACTACTACTTATCATTTCTATAGCGCTACAAGGCATACGCAGCACTGTACACCATACACAAAAAAGACAGTCCCTGCTCAAAGCGCTTACAATCTAGATAAGACAGGCAGACAGACAGAACAATTAAGGAATAAAGAGGTGAGGATAAACGGACAGGGCAAGTGAGCAATGGTTAGGAGTCAAAAACAGTGGTAAAGAGTTTAAGTTTGGACTTGAAAACAGCCAAAGAGGGGGCTAGATGTACAGGCTCGGGAAGTTTATTCCAGGCGTGAGGTGCAGCAAGATAAAAGGAACAGAGTCTGGAATTAGCAGTAGAGGAGAAGGGGACAGATAAGAGAGATTTATCAACAGAACGGAGTACCCGAGGGGGGGCGTAGGGAGAGACAAGAGTGGAGAGATACTGGGGAACGGCAGCGTGAATGCACTTATAGGTCAATAAGAGAAGTCTGAATTGAATGCGGAAACGGATAGGGAGCCAATGAAGTGGCTTAAGGAGAGGGCTAATGTGAACATAGTGACTTTGGCGGCAAATGAGTCGTGCAGCAGAGTTTTGGACTGATTGAAGAGGAGAGAGATGGCTAAGAGGGAGGCCAGTGAGAAGCAGGTTACAATAATCAAGACGAGAGGTGATAAGAGTGTGGATAAGGGTTCTGGTAGAGTACTCTTCTGAATGATATACAATGCCATAAATATTATAAAAATAAGGAAGAAAGAAAAGTTTAGGCTCTTCCAAAGAAATCTTTTTACAAAAAAACATATAAAATAAAAAAGTGTTAAGAAATATGTTGAGAATATAGTATGGACTCAAATAAGGATTAATGAGGATTACGCAACCCCCCCCCCCCCCCCCTACTGTATGCTTGGCTCATTGAACTATTCTTCCAATTAGGAAGTGGGTACGTGTATCTGACAGATCCTATCATAACTTTATTGTTATTCTGACCGTTGTACTATAAAGCTGAGAAATATTTTGAGAAGCTGAGCACAACTACGATTGCTGCATATATTCCTATGTGCATCTCTAGTATTTAGCGCATGCTAATCATTAGCACATGCTAAAAACGCTAACGTGCCTTTGTAAAAGACTCCCATGGTTGGCTGATATACTTTATCCTCATTGGCTGTATTTCATCAGTTCTTTTGGACCCCTGAGGCAGGCACATCAGGTCAACTACATCCTAGACGTAGTCTCATGCTTGACATGGAATTGCTATGATTGGTGTTCCTCTCTGGGTTGCCATCATTCCTTTGTTTTATTAGTTAATTGTCAAAGCAATTAAGGGAATAATAATTGGGCACCTTCATTTAGGCACCTTGAGGGCACATGGTAGCAGCTTGTTTTACAAATAAAGAAGGAAAACAAAATCTCCACAGAAAAGGTCTAAACCATATAAACAACAGTGAATAACAGATGCAATGTCCAAATCAGGAGGTATATTATCAAAATATTTAAAATTGTACTTTATTAAAATGACTCAGGACCCAACACGGGCCGTATTTCAGCCTAATGACCTGTATCAGGGGTCCAAAATAGATCTGTGATCATCAATAAAGTGTATGGTATCCTTGTACACTCAGAAGGAGTAATTTCTATAAAAGACTTGCAGTATCCAGAATGTCAGAAACACTTTCTAAAAGATATAGAGACAACAAATAATCAAAATCACTGATGTATAGATCAGTTTTCGACTAAAAATATTGTTCCACCTGTCCTCGACACTTCAGCAAATGTATATAATCGCCGTCCATAACTCCCAATCCGCATCATGTAATCTGTTGTAGAAGAGTGCTTGAGAAGGAAAGACTACAATTGAGCCACATCTGGTACAATGCCTGTTTTCACACTGACCTGGATTCTGAATTTGGTGTTCCTGGTCTTCAGAAAGTCTGATGTGAAAAGGGCTTCTGCAACAGATTACGCGATGCGGATTGGAAGATGAGTATGGCAATTATATATATTTATGTTATATATGTTTATGCAGGAGTAAAAAATATATGTTTATGCAGGAGTAAAAACATATCCTCTTATAATACACCATATTAATAAATAAATGAAAAATTCAAACTATGGTGTCACCACAAGAAGAGCAGTAATACTCTGCTTCCACTTCCAAACACTGTGTGAAATGAAAATCATGAAAAAATACTAAAAGCCTTTATAGCAAATTATGAGATCATACCAACCCCTATCTATGAAAAGGCAACACTACATTAATACAGAAGACCCTAGAGCACCAATACACCTCCTTTTGGCAAAACACAACAAACCAGACTGCTATCGATCCCTTCATGGAAATTATACACTCTAGCTGAATGCTTCACTTTGATAACACATACAGAACATGAACTTGTTTTATTGTTTTTTGTTTCCAATAAATATTTAACTTTTTATAATTTTGTTTGGTCCCAGTTTTTTGGATAGCCTGGTTCATATTCCCACCACTTTTTATTTTCAGATCCCCATCTAACACAGAATAAAGAACAACAAATTAAAAACAGAAGCATGCAGATAAATACTGAAATATAAACCTCCCAAAATACTAGACTTTACTAGAAAAATGGGAAAATAAATGCATTTTCTCCTGTTCTTTGCAAAATACAATAAGAGAGACAGGCATTTCTTAAAGATGACATATTTTATTTTTACCTGGTGGTATCAGTCTCTCTCTTCCATTTTCCTTGTGTTGATCTAAGTTTTTTGAAAATGAGCTCCTAAATCTTGTACAGCAAAGAAAAACTAATGATCAAAGAACAAAATGAAAAAGTATTCAGGTCGATTGAAATAAAAATGGAATATATGAAGAAGCAAATTCAGTGCAGGACAGAAAACTGGAAGGAAAAAAAACCCCTTACATGGTCATTATCCAAACAGCACGGAGGGAAGTGTAAACAAAAAACAAGCAAGACAATAACTGCAAAATGGATCATTAAAAAGAAGAAACTGAGGCTGTAATTTTTGTAGCACAAGAACAAGCCATAAAGCTAATCTTATGAAAGCAAAAGTAGAAAACATTAGAGAAGACATAAAATGACAGCTATGAAAAGAAAAAGATGAAACAGTGGATCATATAATTAGTGGTTGTAGTAAAGTTACTCAGACTGAGATAAGAAACATCACGATAATGTTGCTCGAATAATACACTGGGACTTAAGCAAAAAATATGGCTTTCAAGTGTATAAAAATAATTAAGAACACACAATCAAGGAAAGAGTTATAGGAAATGAGAAAAGTGAAGATTTTATGGGATTTTCAAAATTCATATGGACCAGAATTTGGAATAAAATAAACCAGATTTAATAAAAATAGAAGAAAATTTTGTATCATTCATAGAGGTTTCTATACCAGGAGGCAGTTGAGTGAAAGAGAAAGAGCTGGAAAAAAAAAATCAAAATACAGAAATCTACAAATTTAAACGGAATGACTGTTGTCACAAGGGGGCACTCACATGCCCATTTCAGTTCAGGAATCTGCCACTATCCTGCTTATTTTCGAAGAAGAAGGCCGGCCATCTTCCAACACAAATCGGGAGATGGCCGGCCTTCTCCTAAACCCGGCCAAATCGGCTTAATCGAAAGCCAATTTTGGCCGGCTTCAACTGCT